>NW_016690198.1:5379225-5748147 GCF_001604755.1 Lepidothrix coronata
GTTACAAATGCAATATTTAAATGTGGATTGGTATGTCTGATCTGCTTGTTATTTGTTCAAAGGCAACGCACAACTGAGTTAGATGGTAATAAACTAGTTACAGTATTTCCATGTTCCATTGTTGTATTCAATTCCATTTCAGTATTTCCATAATTTTAAGCTTAATTGCAAAGTTTAAACCAGGAAGTGAAGTGTTATTATTTTTTATATAGCAAAAGATAGCTATAAAAGATAGCTATAGCAAAAAAATTCTTCTTTGTAAACTGGAGAGGGCTGCCCTTGAATAATTTTCAGGTAATTTTCGTATTTTGTGACTGTTGTAAGTAAAAAATCCCACCATATTGTGGTTTAAATTATTTTACATGCGTATTTATAACAGAAGTTTCACATGGATCATTTATACTCAGTTTGGAGAGGGACAGTGATGCATAAAATGTGTTCATATTACAGTATTAGCATTTATGAAAATGTTTCATTTACAGAATACAGCATAATAGACATTTTGAAGGTCTGATGCTTTTCCTGTGTTGGTAATCCTGATTAAAGTAACATAAGTAGGAATTGACACAAGCTGGTGTAGTCTATTATGCCACTAATCCGTGGTTTAAGGGTTCCTAAGATCTTGTGCACATTGGTATGAAGGTACTTAGTTAAACCATCATGTAAGTGGTCTACAGATAGATTTCATTTTGTCAGTTTTTGCTAAGTGTATCTTTTGTGTCCATGGGAGAAAAAGTTTTACAGGATGATTGAAAAAATATTGTCTGTAAGCAAAGACTCTGTAATTAACCTGAAAAAACCCGCAGATAAATAATCTCTAGGGTATTTTGAAACATTAAATAGATGTACATGGTCTATTAAGAGATGTATTTTATTTTTCAAGAAATAAAGCTTTCGTATTGATTAAGAGACTAACAAAAATAATTGACAAACACCTGTTAAGATTATCTCAGACTTAAGCACAACAAACCAAAGGGAGGACTTTCTGAAAGTTAATTGAATTTCTGTTAGTATTTGTAATCTCTATAACTTTAGAGAAACCAGGTGTTGGAGGTACATGGTTTAAATATAAGTCATGGCATTTACTTCTATAGTTAGGAGGTTGCCCTTTTAACTTAGGTCAATGTATCAACATCTATAAAACTGATTGTACGTGCTGTTTGGGAAAAAAACCCCAGGTTCTGCCATTGGAACTCATCAAGCGATGCTCATCGTTTCTTGCCAATACAAATTTCAAAAGATGTTTAAAGTCTTGATAACACTAAGTGATACTATTAGAGGTAGTTGCTGGGTTGTTTGAAAATGTCAGGTTTGTAATAGCATACCTGGCTTTTTTAAGGCAATGCTGTGACAATTTAAATTTTAACACTTGAGTTTCTTGGCCAGTTTAAAAGAAAAAAAAAAACACTCAAATTAGAATCAGATGGATTGATTAAGTTTATGGGCTTATCTTTATCACATACTTCAAGTAAAGTTTTGAGGTCCTTATAAAACAAGAAACTTCACTGAAATCTGAAGAACATCTGTTACAGGCAACAAAGCCTGAGAACTACTTTGTTATAGCAGACACAAAGATCTAGTAGAAGGTTTTGACTAAACTTCTGTGATACATTTCCCACTAGTTTGGGAAAGTAGGAAGCTGTTTGATTTAAATGATGAGTTGGAGGCAGACGTTTTTCTGTGGGAACTTGCTGACAATGACAGTCGGTTCAGCTGCTCCAGCACACGTGGACAGAGGGACAGATCTTCCCAGCTTCAGGGAGGGCTGATTGAAAGTCAGTATAAGTGATATAAGTGAGGTATAAGGCTATAATGCTTGAAGGGAACAATTCCTATTGAGAGGCATCTAAAGGGAACATAGGTGGGTAATGTTATTTTGTGTTTATTGAGGACAAATACAGCAGTGGAATGAAACTATCACTGATTTCTGAAGAAAGGACCATTTTCTTTTGAGAGATGACTAACTTTCTTGATACAGCTAATGATGTAGATGTTCTAAAAGCCTAACCAAACAAAACCTCTGGATTTGTTTTTGCAAGCTTGAATTCCTATAAAATGTGTAAAATTGTTATTTTAGAATGGCTAGAGCATGAACTACTGTTTTAAAAAATTATCAAAGTGAGAGTGAGTATTTTGCACTTGTCAGTGAACAAATGGAAGGAACATTTAAAGAAATGTCACCATATTGTATCTTTGCACCTTTAGCTGATTTCCATGAGTTTAATATAGATTTTTTTAATTGCTGCTTTCTCAAAGCAATTCTGGGTTTTAGTACAAGTACGGAAGGCATTAAAGTAAAACCAATCAATTTATTTAGTTCTACCAATCTATTATTCCTGTTCCTAAGGGCCTGCAAAGCCTTTAAAAATTGGGGTTTTTTTAAAGTAATATTGTGGAAAGAAGGAGTAACTTTACACATTTTCTAGTTGACAGTAATTTGGAATTTTAAAAATGATACAATGACATCACAACCGGGCCATGTGCATTCTATATTTAAAGAACTGTATTTCATTTGGGAGACAACTAATAGGAATTCAGCTGCTGTACCAAGGCATTCATTGCAATTAGCTGAGATCATTTCTTCTGAGCTACAGATATATTTATATGGAAGATTAAGTGTTTTTTGGAAAGAAATAATGTATTTTATTTTACTAATGAATTGTGAATGTTGAACTGTGGTTAGCAGTGTAGTCTGATTCTTCAAGTAGTTAGAAACTCAAAGATGGATACATCTTCTAATCTTAACTGAAATATACAGTGATTTGATCTGTTTCATACAATTTTAGAGCTGTTTAAGATCACTCCTATGAAAAATTCAGTTGAAATTATAGTAAATTGCAATACGTTTGTAGAAACATGATCAGATTTTTCTAAGCAACCTAACTAGGAATTGAGGATTTGGTACCAAGTGAAAAACTTAATATGAAATTGGAAAAGAGTATGTGGGAGAAATCTGACAATGTGGTAAGTTCTTATTTTTCCTGCAAGTATAAAATGCAGTTTTCTGTTAAAATGGAGAACTGCCCTATCTAAAGCAGAACAAGGTGTTCTGTATAGCAGCATTGAAAAGATGTTACGAAATTATGGCAGTGCTCACTCACTTCAGGTCTCTTTCCCCATACAGGATGGAAATATGGATAAATTCAACATGGGAGTTACTGGCCAAACCCAGGCCAATCCTGCATCCCAACAGAGAATCAGCTGAACTGCAGCTCCATCAGGTGGTCACAGGCAACTGACAAGGGTTTGAGAACTGGGGCAAAAACAGTTCTGTGAACAGATGCCAAAACAGAACACCAACAAAGGGCAGTCAGAAATAGTTATGACATGGAGGAGGCGATACTAGTGTAAATCATAAGTTGGATGAGCAAGCTAGAAATACATTTTGTTGAGTTTTTTTGGTAGTGTGAGGTTTTTTTGTTGTTTTGTTATGGGTTTTTTTCCTGTTTCTTTTATTTTTTTACATTTTTGCTAGAGTATCCTATTTAGTTTTGATTTTGTCCTTAGAGATGTCACTGGCATGAAAAGTAGTGTGGCCAACAGGTTGAGGGGGGTGATTCTGCCTCTCTACCCTGCTCTGGTGAAATCCGGCTTGGATTGATGCATCCAGCCCTGGGGTCTCCAGCACAGGAGGGACATTGACCTGCTGGAGCAAGTCAAGAGGTGGGACTCCAAGATGATTAGAGGGATGGAGCGCCTCTCCCATGAGGAAAGGCTGAGAGAATTGGAATTTTTCAGCCTGGAAAAGACAAGGCTTCAGGGTCACCTAATTGCAGCCTTCCAATACCTGAAGGGATCCTACAAGAAAGATGGAGAGGGACTTGTTATAAGAGCATGTGGTGACAGGAGAAGGGGGAGTGGTTTTAAAATGAAATTCTTCAGAAAGAAATTCTTTACCGTGATGGTGTTGAAACACTGGGACAGGTTCCCCAGAGAAGTTGTGGCTGCCTCATCCCTGGCAGTGTTCAAGGCCAGTTTGGATGAGGCTCTGAGTAACCTGGACTAGTGAAAAAAGTTGCTGTCCATGGCAGGTGGGTTGAAACTAGATGATCTGTGAGATCCCTTCCAACCCAACCCATTCTGTGATTCTACCAGTGAATGGCTGATATATATTGGTAAATCAAGTCTGTGCTGTGAATTCAGACCATCATCTGCTTCATGCTTGAAATTCTAACTTTGCAACAAGTGAAACAAAAGTGTTTTCATAATTTGTTTAACACTATCTATGAAGGCCAGGGCCCCCTGGTGGTCTAGTGGTTAGGGTGCAGCACTCTCACCACCACGGCCCGGGTTCGACTCCTGGTCAGGGGACTTCCCCGGGCAGATGGAACTCGTCAGCCTTGTAAGGCAATCCATCTAAGAGAAGGTCACTCTAAACAAACCTACGTCCTGAGGACCTCACTGCCACTGTCCAAGCTCGCTTGGCCCCAGCAGATGAACCTCAGGATTAAAGGATGGGCTCAGTTCAGCGCAAGCTGTGTCTCACCTAAAAAATCCACTGCGCAGGCTTGAAGGGTTAATGACCTTTCCCAAATCTTAGCTCGCGAAGACTGGCCATGAATCTATGAAGGCCTCTTATGCTTTCCTACCTGTTTTCTCTGACACATTCACTTTCTCATAGAAACCTTAACTTTCCTTCAAATATTAAAGGAAAGGGAGAATGTCACTGTGAAGGTATTTGCTGGCCTTTCCTAGTTCTAAAAGAGGAACACCTAGGGAAAAAAAAGATGCATATAGTGCATGTATGCATCAATATATATATGGGTTAGTTATCTACATCAGAGACATATTTACTCTTCCTGCTACACCCAATAATGTATATTGAAACAGCTGAAGGAAGCTTGTCTGGAAAGGAAAGTAAGCTGAGGGGAAAAGCTTCTTGCTAGAGCTCTGAGGGGTTTGTCTCTTTATTTTTAGCATAGGATGGAAAACTGCTCTCTGTCACTGTCTCACTTCAACATGATTGAGTAAATTGTCCCTGATCAGTAAAACCCTAAACAGCCATGGGCATTCTAGTGGTTTGTATTGAATAAAATTTAAAGATGATCAATTAAAAATGTTCCATCTCTCAAATTAACATAAATAATCAAGATGAGTCAAATTCTATTACGCTAAAACTTACAGGGAAAAATTATTTGTAATTTAGGCTTCTGGTTTTTTTGTAGCTAGAAAATGCTTATTATTTGGAAGAGGGAAGATACTTAATATTTGATTTCTACATTTTAAAAGAAATTGAGAATATCCATTTCAGAGAAGAGAAGGAAAAGAGAGATTAATGTGCACTAATTTGCATTTTTCTCTATGCATGATATCATGGTTTGTTTTTATTTTTCCTTGGTGCTTTTGATTAACCTTTTGATAACAGAAACTGGTTCTGTTCAAAGAGTATTAGTATTATCTCTCATTTAACTGAGAATGGAAGGGGAAAAATGGCTGTTAATCAGATCAGTTAATTTCGACAATGAATTTGATGCTGGCCATACATAAACTTCTTAATTTTTCTTGAGAAAATTGTCTGATTGATTTTGTATTTGGTAGTATGTCCATCAAAACACATTCCACTGTTTGTGACTTTTGAAGTGAAAATTTAAAATTGTTTTTTCATGGTCTCTCAAGATGTTCTGCCTATGTCTGCAAGCGTTGTGAGCATATCTTTGCAAATGTGGTATAGATGTAATTTCGATGGATAAAGGTACAGCCACTAAATATATCACAGATGTAGAGACCCTCATCTACCATGGATGCTGTCTGAAGTCTTGAAACAATTTATTTGTGCTAATCTGACAGTTCCTGAAGTGTAAGCCTTGGTCTCAGCCTTTGTCAAGTCATATGAAATAGGGTTGGTGTGTGTGCAAGGAGCCTCTGGACCTCTGTGCTTTGCACTGCTACATGGTGTAGATAGTAAGAAGAAAAAAAGAAGAAACACAGACCTGAGTACCTAAGCTCCTTGTGTGACAATTCAGGAAATATATGTACATTTAACTAGGGATTGCAACAACCAGCAAATGGGACATGGATGAACTGGTCAGGAGAAAATGCTTTTGGTGTTGTGTGGGTTTTAATCTTGCCTTCAGATTGCAGGTTGGATGTCCAGCTCTTCCTAGTGTGAGTGCTTTCTTTCATAAACAGCAGAGGCATCACTTTGTTATAGAAAATGTCAGGAAGTGTATGAGAGGTGGTATCTAAAAATAACAGTGATAATTGCTTTCTGCTGGTGGGAGGATTTATTTTGGAACACAGTGAAAAAAGGAAAGAGTCGAAAGGCTGCAGCCAAGGGAAACTGCAGCAGGCTTTAGCCTCCATTTTGGTGCTGTCTCTCAGTTATTGCAGATATTTTCAATACTGATTACTTATGTTCATACTTGATGTAAAATTTCTCAGCACAGATACCTGATCAGCCTCTGATGAGATGTTTTTGCCATTATTTGATTACCACTCTCCCTCAGCCATGGAGGTGGAAGCCATATAGTACTGGTTGGTCGGGAAGTAGGTTGCTGTTAGGGACTGAGCAACATTCTGTGCAGAAAACCCAGATGGGGTTGGTTCATCAGAAGTGTTGGGACGGTGGGAAAGTAGATGGAAAATTGGTAGATTGGGAGATACGTGTCCTGTTCTAGTTTGCAGGATTACAGAACAAATTATTGAGACTAATCAGCACTACTCCAGTGCTGCGAATAGACAAGATTACAGCTATCTGCCTAACCTATTGCATCTTTTATGCATTAGTGCCTGAAAGAATAAAACTGGAGAAAGCTTGAGAATTTTGGCTCAAGTGGAGATGTGTGGTAGTAAAATATAGTTTTATATTGATTTGCATGTCTGCTGATGTTTAGGGATTACGTAAACGGCAAAGCATTTCTTTTTGTATTGTTATCGGAAAAGCATCTGTTAACATCCTTCTTAGTCCTTAGTTTTAGTACCTTTAAGGTGATGCAAATCTGCATATTTATCAATATTAAGCTATGTTTACCAAAACTAGATGTGTTCAAGTTTGAGATATACTTGCTGCAGCATTTGCAGTACATACGCATATTTGCAAAATGTTAAAATGCATAGTTCAGGTAGTAAGATGCAAAATTGTAGGCCTTTTCAATTAAAAACAAAAAAAGAATTTAGTCTTCCAATTCTGAAATCAAAAGGGAAATTTATAGATGATCCTTTCCCCTTTCTGTGCTCTAAGGTTGGATCAAAATCATGTCTTCTATGAATTTCTGAAATTATACAGACTAAACAAAATTCCCAGTTGATCTGGTTCAGTGTTCTACTGTCCTTACTCTTACAAAGGTTTTACTAATGGAGTCCTCTTTGCTGCATTTTTAAGATGATTACTTTTTCACTATGTATTTGGTGTATAGGGAACTTATTCACTTCAGTTTTCTTTGCAGAAACATCTTGCAGCAAATTTGGAAAACTGTTCTCAAATGTTTTGATCCATTTTACTATTTTTTGGTGTACTGTGCTGGGCATATGGAAGACTGGTAGGGAAGAGAGTTGTAGAAAAGAAAAGAAGAAAAGTATGCAGCAGAAAAGCATAGAGAAGATGGTGAGACAGAGATTACAATTTTACTGGGTATTGTGACTGATCATTCAGCATAAAGGATTGGTAGTTTGCATGACATCTGGATTTATACTGATTGGAAATTATTATATGGTGGTTTGGTGAAATAGCCTAATGATTTTTCTTTGAATTATTGTGGACAGGTGGCTCTATCTGAGAATTTCCTCATTTTTGGAGCACATTTGTTCCCCTTTTGACAATTTTAATGAAGATAAAGAATTTAAGATTAAAGACTGAATTGACCTCACTGTGAATAAGGAGTGAAGTACATATGCAGTGAAATTTCTGGGGCACATCTTCTGTCTGTGTCAAACTTGTATTGGGCAGAAATACAGTATTATTTCTGGATCTGTCAGTCATGCACTTTCAGAACTAATGAAATGCAAGAGACCTTCTTTTGAATGAGTTTCCTATTCTGACAGTGATATTACTTTTGAATTTTGTCTGCTGGGACAGAAGTGCCATATTTCTTTGCTAAGACAGAATACAAAATTTTCCTTCTTTGTTGCCATGTTAGACTACTGTTAGCTGTAGATGTTCTTAAATCTTTTAACATAGTATGTAGTATGCAGACAACCATGTAGTGTGCAGATAGCCACACCAGAAAGATGTGTCTCCTGTAGATGCTTTATTTTGACCCTTCTCAACCTGTGCCTGTTAGATTTTTTAGTGATTTTTAAAATAATTTTCTTTAGCAGATTTATGTAGCAAAATGATGGGAGCTGATTGCAGTCTGTGAAAGATTCAAAACTCTTTTCATTGTGTCCATGTGTTTTCCCCATTTAGTTAATTAAGAAAGGTCACAAATTAAGATAATACACAAGTGAAGAATAATACTCCACATGAAATACAGTTATTTGAGACAGCATGTACTTTATTGATTGCATGGGAGTTAAAAAAATCATCTAGAAATTTAATTTTGTTTAATAAATATGATTTTATATTTTAAGTTTGATAGCTGTGCCTCTGTTCTGGGAGTAATTCTTGCTCTCTCTTAACACTTTCAGAGATTATCTGGATTTATTTTTTTAAGGGTCTCAGTCTTTCCTAGCTTTGAAAATGTAGTATTCTGCTAATGTCATTGTGAAGGTTGTGTATTTCATGCTAGGAAATTGTTCTGTTTGTGAGATGCTGACACAATTATGAGCTTTTCCATCCATTCACCCCTTTTATTAATACAAAATTATAGTTTATGCAAATGGATAAATAAAGCTGATGTCTTATCTACAAAAGCTCAAACTCTCTCTTTTCCTGTTCTGGATTTGGGACAGAGATGGAGAGAAGTAGCAGCTTCTAAAGCATTCTGCTCTGCTACCTGAAGAATTAATAAGCACAGTGCCAGCATCAAGAACAGAAAGCTGAGTTTCAGGTGTGGACTCTGAAGTTCAGTTTGATTTCTGGAAGGAGGAATCCACAACACAGATCTGCTGCTGGTATGTATTAATATTGGCAAACCCCTTCCTTATCAATGTGCACAGGAGGGTTGGACAAAGCATGGTTGTTGTGCTCTGTGTGAGGATACTCAATGACAAAAATTCTTTGCTATGTTTGCTAAACTGTTGCCTGAACTGAACATAATATGACTCAGGAAGTGGTTTTTGACACTGTGGGAGTATGCCAGCTATGCAGCAGCTCGTGGCATTTCATACTCGAAGGGAGACTCCTGTCCCCTTCTGTTTCAAATTAAAACAAAGTCAGCGAAATGAAGAGGTTTTATTTTACTGTTTTAGTCAATGCAGCACACGTATGTCTTCTCATTGTGAACTCTTTCAGCTGTCTTGCTGTGATCCTATACATCCTGTGACCCTCTAAGTAAACTCTTCTGCCCATCAGTTCTGTTTCACATCTGGTGATCTATCTCTTACAGTCTCTGCATTTAACCAAGAGTCTCCTGAATAGTTTTTAAGGAGTTTTTTTCTGTGAATCTTCTAAAGCCCTCTGCATATAGACAATGTAAATCTTCACTTAACCAAGTAAGATAAGACAAAATGTTAATATTTCTCTTGGCTTGAAATTTGCCACAGAATTCAAATGTCTGTGAGGTGTTTTCAGGAAACAAGAGTTTCTGAGGATTTATACAGAGATTGTCTTAACTCTTTCATCTGTCTGCCTGGGTAGGGTAATCTCAGCAAAAGACAGAAGATCATAGTATCCTAGGATAATATTTTAGTTAGTATGGCTTATTACGTATCAGAAATAGTGAATATAGAATGGAGAAAAATCTTTCTCTGATATAGTGTATGTAAAAAAACTTCTTATTTAATACTGTAGTATTTTTAGGTATTGATGGAAACTCATTGTACCTAAAAGTTGATTAGGCTCTGAGATAACTGAAGTTGCTGTTCTTGTAAATGTTCTCTATCATTTTGAGGAAATAGAAATTAAAAAAAAAAATTACATACTTACCATAGATAAGGAAGCCCCATATTCCTGCATCATTTTTCTAGCAGCTCTTGCACGACATTTAGTCCTGTTTTTGTCTGACAACATCTCCTGTGAAATATAAGTATTTATCCCTTTGCTAAATCTCCTGTCTGCTTCAACGTATTGTAATTTTTGAAATAATTTTTTTTTTAAGATTGGGGAGTGCCTGTGAGGGATGTGCTATGAAGGTGGAGCTTCCGTAGTTCAGGAACTGTAGCTTATAGGCATTGTTGAATCCATGGAGTTGCTAAAACTTTGAGGTCTTTTGCATTTTTAGTGGAGATACTTTTTTTTTTTTTATAGCCTCTTTCTTATATGTTGGAGATTTTGGAGAGGTTTAGGTTTTCTTGGTTGTGGGTTGTTTGTTTTTTGTTTTTGGTATAAATCTGCTTTGATAACTAATATATGATGAACTGTGGATCCAAAGTCCTTTCTTTGGATTTAGCTGGTTCTTCTTCATCTTGGGTTTGTCTAGCTGATTATATTCTTATCGAGAGGCAGCACATAGTTGGCTTGCATCTTATCTGTTTCAGATCACATCTCAAGCTCCTGATTTGAATTCCAATCCTCTTCTACAAAACAACTAGTTTGTCGGTGTCTGTGGATTTAAAAGGATAGTCTCCTTTACTTTACCTTGTTAGTAAAAATGAAGAATGGCAGCAGACCTAAGACACATACCTGAACTGTCTCATTTGGTCAGTTTTTTCCAGCGTTACAATGACCCATCTGCAGATGAGGTGTTTTCAGGAAACTGAGTGCTTGTGATTGAGTGCTGGTGGTGGAGTGGGATTCCTGTTTGAGGTGGTTTGAAGTCTGCAATTACCTGCAGGCAAGTTTTTCTTTGTCAGCATGCTTTAGAAGTGATGGCATGGTGCAAGGATCATTTTCTCAGATTTGTCTGGTATTCAGGGTTATCCTACACTTCAGCTCATGGGGCAACAGGGGTGACTGAGAAGGATTTTGTAAGGTGCTAATTTTGGTGGTATTTATGACACAGAGAAACCTTCACATCTTATGCCTCTTACTTTGGGCTCCAGTCTCTGAAATTGGAGGCCTGCATTGAAAATCTCCTAGGAAAATGGGGAGAAGTGCATAGGCATAACTCAGGGGCTTAGAGGATCAATATCAAGTGGAAATTTCTAACCTTGATGAACTGTCCAGGAAAAAATTATGTGCAAATTCTGTACCATGATGTATTAGCAAGACATCTGGCAATGTCATGCAATAGATGTTATCTGAATTTTTCTTTTTTTCTGAGATAGTCTCCCTCTTCCTTGGTTAATGAAAAGTGTATTATTTTGTTTCTTTATTGGTCTAATCTCAAGTAGACACAAAGGGGAGAAAAAGTAATAAAACTTAGCTGTATCTGTTGCAGACTGTGTTTTTGTAACAAACTTAGAGGATAACACATGAGGAGAAAGCCACAAGTCTTTCCATCTTTATGTCTTTCCCATCCGTTATATCTGCTACCCTGTCACAGAAGCAAATTAGATTTGTTTTGACATGATTTGTTCTTGACAAGCCAGTGTTGACTATTACTCATCTCCCTCGTTGCTTTGTCTGTGTTTACAAGTAGTTGGTTTGACTGTTTCTTCCAGTAGTTTTTTAGGAATTAAAGGGGTTTCAGTAGTTCCTTGGGTTTTTCAATAGTTCCTTGAATTGCTGCTCTGTAAATTTTAAAAGGCATGTATTCTTTTTGCCCTTTTCTAGTCATCTTGCATCACAGCTTTTCAAAACAGTTATTAAAGGGTTATGCTGTTAGTGCATACCTGCTTACCTTTGGTGATTTGGGATTCACATACTTCTGCTAGGGAATACAGTTCTCCATTCTTTCATGCTCCTTGTCTTCCCATTTACTAGCACTGCTTTGTTTTTACCAGCATGTTTTCAGTTGCAGCGTTACGGAAGGGTAACAAAAGAAAATACCTCAAAGTGCAGTAGACAAGTGTATGCTGCTATATATATTTTATTTCTAGTCAAGAAAGAGTAAGTTAAAATTCATGAGAAGCAGGACACTGGGCTCAGACTTTTCTCAGCAGAAATAAATTGTGCATTATATATTGTTGTCCACCATTTTTGTCAGTAACTGCTACTTACCAAGCCAGCTGTTAGGTTCTTTATTTTGTCACTTCAGTTCGTGATGAGAATTTTTTTGAAGGTGAAATTCCTGATGTTTTGTATCAAGAATGTACAAAAAACCCCCAACACACTAAAACCCAAATTAATATAAGAAATTGTAGGCCAGGCATCAAGCACCTCAGAGTCCTTACACCCTAGAGAAATAAGGAATGCAACTGCATGATTACGTGTATATTCAGCTGCACAAGTCTGATATTTCATGGCTAATCAATCTTCTTAAGTAAGGATTCAGTTGGCTGTTAAAATCCTTTGTATGCAACTATTTCACCCACAGGTTAAGAACTAACTGTAGAAGTAGACTTAGGTTTTCCAGATGGAAAATCGTTTTCTGTGCCACTCGTATGCTTGCGTCAAAATTGATATATAGTGCTTAAGAAGTTATTTTAACAAAAAGTGGAAACTGGCACTAGCATGTTTAGCGACTTGATATTGATGGTAATAGTGATGAGTAAGAACTCTCTGATAACTTCTACTGTAGCAGTTTGCATTGTTAACCTGTGAAATGTTAGGGTCAGACCAAAATATCTATAATTAAGCGAAAGACTCTCAGCGAGGTAGTTAAGAAGTCTGGCTCCAATTTCACAGTTTCATGCCTTTACTCTGTGCCATGTTTGAACTATTGAAATAAAATGGCTTGATAGACTTACAAAAATGCATAAATTAGTTTCCAAGAAACTAGAAGAAACTATAGCTTTTCTGAGGTGGATTGTAAAATTTTCACAATTTTAATTTCAGAAAAAAGGAAAATTCCAGATTTCATTCAGCTCTGAAATCAAACACTATTGTTGACAGAAAACCTTCCGGATTAATTAATAAGTTCTGTTTATAATATAAAACAATAGGCAAGCCAGATTGTTGCAAAAAAAAAAAAGATGAGTACATTTGACTAGGCAGACAGTTCAATTTTGAACATTGTTTTCATCCTCTTTTTTATGTTCTCAGAAGTTCCATTAGAGAGATTAATTTGATATTTAATTTGTACTTATCTGCAGTGCAGTCACCTTGTCATGTGTTAAATAACTGATATCTTTTTTTCTCCCCAAATTCATAGTTGTCCATGTAAAGGTATAATGTGAGTGTTAAAATAATTTCAGATTAATGATTTTCTGAAGACCAACTAACTGCAAGCTGTGGCTGTACTGATTGCTCTCAAATCTCAGTTCTTTCATTGTAAGTTTCCTTGTATTACCTTAAAAAAAAAAAATAGCCATAACCGAAAGAAGGCATGAGAGGTAATAATTCTTAAAGTAAATTTCCTCAAGAAGTTATGGAAGACAGAAATAATCTCATGGTTGTTTGAAGCAAATTGTACAGCTTTTGCTAGGTAAGAAATGTAACTCTTCTGTGTTAAAAAAAAAAAAAGAAAAATAAGAAATCTCACAAGTAGATTCTCCTTATAAAGTTATATTTGTTCTCTGTGACCCTCTAGTCAATCAGGTACATACCATCTTTAAAATGAGAGATGTTTCTGAGAATCTGCAATGTGCACACTATTCTGAGGGTAGCTAAACAAGTCTTTTTCAAGTGATATTTCTATTATAGCTGTTACATTTCTTGTTTGTAAAATACTATGTCCTAAAGTGGTTTTGGAATGATGATTAAAATGCTTGTTGCATACACCTTATATAGTTTTTTTACAAGAGGGTATGTAACTGTATAAAATATCATAAAACATTACTATTTATTAATAATAGATTTAGATGACAATCCAAGGTACAGCATTCCCTCTTTTTCCACTTGAGACAGGAGACTGATGTGGTGGCTCATGTGAGAAGCATGTGTGTTAAGCAAGTGACACAATGAGAGAGGAATCACAGTTGCAACATGTCTGTATCTGGAAAATTACATCTTTAGTCCTGAGTGCCACAAAGCTTCCAGGGCAGTGAAGCATTATACTTTCTTGTTTTTTCTATGCCCTTTTTCTCCACATGAAGCTGAAGCTCACTGCTGAGGCATGGCAGTGGTTTCTGATGTGAGAGGTCTTAGAGTGCAAGACGAAGGTTAGGAGAGCTTGCAAATGCCCAAAATGTGGGAGGTGCAGTGGGGAACTGGATGGTCTGGTAGCATGTGAGGCTGCCATATTGGCAGCATCTGGTCACTGCTTTTATCATACAGAGGAAAGAAGTTTTAGCTGGAAATGTTAGTTTGAATTACTTGGAGGCATAAACCAATCTTGAATTGGCTTCTGATACAATCTGCAAGCAGTGGGAAAACACACAGCGGGGCAAGACTTCAGTTCTCTCCCACAGCTCGTATCTGCAATGTCACCAGTTTCACAGGACAGCAAATCTGCAGAGCATCACCAAAAAAACCCCAACAAAGACACACAAAAATACATTGACAAGTTGTTTCCTTATGGTTTTAAATGTGATCGTCTAAATTCTCCTGGTTTTATTCTAATAAGTGTCTAAAAGCTTCTTGGCTTGCACTAGTTTCTGCAAGCAGCATCACCATACCAACGCAGAGAGCATACCAGGTGCAAAACCCACCCAAGCTTTATATAACCAATTTATTATCCATGGAGATGATTCGCAAAGGCTGAGCTGTGTGTTACTGTGGAGACCTTATTAACAATTTTAAGCTGGATTTGGTATATCCATGTGAGCTGCAGCTGCAGCAGTAACTGCAAGGAAGAATACCCTGAGGGAGAGATGATGGGATTTTTCATTTTCCTTAATCTTAAGTGCAATTTTGCCAAGCTTCTTAATGAACATTTAGCTTCAGTTCTCCCTGATACTGAGGAGGAGTGTATTTTGTAACAGTGTTTGTGTCCTCATGAATTCTGGAATTTCACATGAACAGGTTGTTCTGCTTTTGGTGACAAGATGCTGCTGCTGCCTCACCTCTGTGTCTCTCTATTGTAACAAGAATTCCTGCACCTACTTTTTCTCCTGCAGCTGTGCTGATGAAGAATAATGCATATTTCATCACATTTTAGCCCCTGCCCAGTTTCATATGCCTTATTTCAAGACTGGCAGCAGTCATACTGACTCATGTTCAAAGACATTATTCCTAGTTGCAAAAGCCTGGCCAAGAACCTCTCTGAATTACAGTCTAAGATGTACATAGGGAGGAAGGTGACCTATTTTGACTCTCCAGAGGATACTCACAGCCTTTTCACTAGGACTGTTCTTTACTTCTTAAAGGGAAAGTTGCCTTTGACTTTCTGTAGTAGTATACTGGAGGTAAGTTTACTTGCTTTGTATGTAGGCAGGTATTATCTGCAAACTCTTGACCACCTTTTATGCACAGATGGAAAACAATGTTCAAAATGTGCAATGGCTACCAGATTTGTATGGAGAGGGAGACAGACCTTACTTAAATCATTACTGTTTTTCTGTGTTTCCAAACAGCTTTAGATTCAACTTTGGTGGGGTTTGTGTCCTAAGACAGTCCCTTGGAATTACTGTTGCCATTATCTAATCTAGTGATGGCACTGAATAGCTGGTTGATCATGAGAATACTCATTTTATAGGGTCATATAGACTTTGGCTGGCTAGTAGCCATTCTGGGTGAGTCCCTTAATTGTTAGTGATTCCTGCTATGTTTTGTGGAGTAATAGAAGCATAAATCTTGATATTTTTTCTGGCAAGGATTTGCTCTGCCATCTTTTAAATGTATTTTGAATAGGAAAATATCCTAGTCCCAGTATGCCTGACCATGCTTTTTTGCATATTCTTTTCCTTTCTGAAGGATCACACTTGCATTTAGGTTGTAAGAGCAGAGTAGTTCTTATCTGACAAAGATAAGAACAACCTTGTCCTTAGCTGTGTAGCTGACAGATGATTAGTGAAAACCTTTTACGAAATATAGCCTTAAACTTGGCATTGACAAGCTAGCATTTAGTATTGTGACTGACAGTATCAAAATTAATTTTCAGCAAGGTCCTCTTCCATACCCAGTGCAATATTTTGGGGAGAGTTTAGCAAGATTATCTAAGAGCAATGGCCTGTCTGCTTCAACCTTTGCTGAAGACAAAGACTGAGAACCTGAATTTTGGTTAAATTTAAGAGCTACCTTACCAGTCCACCTACCAGTTTTGTTTTAATGCCTAACAAATTTACATCTGTCAGAGACAGTTCTTCCCTGGTTTAAAGATTTTGGAACCAGATATCAAGAGACTGACTGCACACAAACGCTGCAAAAGCAGTTGTCTTTCAGTCAATCCATTCAAAATCAACAAAACTGAGTCTGCATAAATGAACTTTGAGGTCTGTAGCAGGTCAGCACAATTGACATGTATTCTTTTTAACAGTACTGTTAAAATTCTTATAGACATCCTTCCTCCTGTCTACCCTTTCCTTGGTGTTAAGTTCAACTTCTGTCACCACAGGGTGAGTGGTCCCTAAGTGGTTGGCTATAGTTTTGGGTGGGTGGTGTTGGTATAAGGAAGCTTTCAGCATGTGTATTCAGTCCAGGAAAGTTGCAGTGCATGTTTCTTCCTCTTCTTTGCTGAGGAACACGTGATATTGCTGGCATCTCCTTCTTCCTGCTGAAGACTGAGGTGGGCTTGCACCCCACTTTACACCAGGCTAATTTTTATTGGTCTGTCACTTTACATCAGAATTTTTTGTATACAGTGTGTTTTCTCAATGAAACTGAGCAAGAGTTCTGAGATGCTGGAATTCTATTCTGAGGGGATGTTACAGACCCTTGCTCTGAGAGGAATACAACATTAATGTTAAGGGACAAGTGGTACCCTGTTCCAGAGCTCTGCCTGTGTATGTTCTGTACTAATGAAAAGATAACAGAAAGGACAACTTAGTAGTCATGAAATAGATAGAATGGACATCCAGGGAGATAAGCGAGCTGAATCAGGGGGTGGTTCGCAAGCTCCCAGTGCGTAGTCAGGAAAAGTTCATGACAAAGAGGACCCTCTTGAGGCTGAAGGACCGAAAAGACCACCAAAAGACTCCCTAAAAGGACAGCTCTGTCTCAAGCTCCGCCTAGAATCCACCTATTATGAATATGATAATTAGATTTTGAAATTAAATGAATATGCATGTATAGATGTTGTAATCACTCATAAAAACTGTATAAATTACCTGGCTTTTCACTGAGAACTTTGGAGCTAGTTTGTCCAGCGCAAGCTGGCTGGTTCCCCAACGTTGCTCAAAATAAATACCTTTGCTGCTTAAAGACTCAAAACTGTCTCCGAGCAGCCTCATTTCTGCCAATTTTGGCATCATCAAGTTGGATAGTTGGTCTTAGTTGGCTGTAACTCTTGCTGTGTCTAAAGAAATGCTTTTCCTAGATCCCGGGTTTCAATACCTTCAACTGATGGCAAGAAAGTTGTTTGTGGCCACAGGATCTCCACTGTAATCCTCTACCCAATTATTGTATGGTGCTCATACTCCTTTGCCCTTCATCCTGTGTCCACATTTTTTTTTTTTTAATGCATCCAGGCTAAACCAGCAAAACCAAATCTGTATGCAAGCCAAGGCAGACTTAGAAAAAGCCTTACAAGTCCCGAGGCCTTTCAGAGTCATTGCAACATGTATTACTAGCAATAGTGATACTGTAGTCACAAGGCTGCAAAGTGACAATACAAAGCATATGCAATGCATATTCCGTATGATGAGTAATTTGTTGTGTAACAGTCTTAAAGAATTCTTAGCAGTCAGGAGATCTTTTAAATATATGAAAGCCAGCTGTGAAGCAATTAAGGGCCTGATGGAGGTATCATAATAAAGAGAAGGGCTCAAAAACTCTGCCACTTTCCAGCTTGTAACACAGCTTCAAAGGCAACACACAGAAGAGATATGCATCATCAAAGTTATGTTTTTATTAAACAGGAAGCATCACCCTCCACATTTCATATAAAAAGAAGTAGATCTAAAAAGTGGTTTTAATATTGGGTCTAAACCAATGTACCAAGGCAAAAGAGTAGACCACGTAACACAGGTTACAAATGCTCAAAGGCAGGTCAGCAGAGCATCGGGAGTACATCACTAGCATTCAACCTTGCTTTAGGACAAAATTCAGAAAAAAGCTGGTAGCAGCTAGGCAGACAAAAGCATAGATCTGTTGATCAGTCCATGTCCACTGGACCTTAGATGGGCAAAACCTGGGAGTCTTAATGCTACCAAAATGCAGGCGATGTTTGTATTTGCATATTGTTTTGTTATGCTGTTTCCATTCTTATAATTGAAGTTTAATGTTAGAACTTCATGGAATTTCTTTGTTTTTACTCTTTAGTTTGTCTGAAACTGCAAATGAGTTCAAATGTAATAATTTTGGGCACTATTCTTTGGAGAAAATGCATCCGGACCAGAAGTGTGTTGTTCTCTGTTGCAGAGTTTAATATGTGATCAGTGTTTCTAGGCTTTTGATAAAAGTTTTGTCCTGCAGTATGAGTCTATTTTACTGTGTTCAGATTGAACAGAGAAAGCTTTACAGTTGTAAATGAACTCTGAAGTGTCATACTCACATTAGGCCTACATTTTCTAATTCTAAGTAGCTCTATCTTTTTAATACCCTAGAGGGACTAAAAGTATTGTTGGTTTTATGTGTATATCTTCCTTTATTGTGATTTGCAGCATCTTAATCTTCCTTATATTTTTTGTAACTTATTTTCAGCTCCAGTCTTTTCACAAGCGTGTTAACCTAAAATTGAATTACTAGGTCTCCAGTGAAAATAATTTTGAGCGTGCCCTGTGTAATTGTAGGCCTAATTTCTCTGTATATACTGAAATGTATATGGAAGCTGTTATGACTCTGTGGGGAAGAAGAGCCAGAGGCCATGGAATGAAGAGATTAGAGGTGGTGTAGGAATGAGCAGGAAATTTCTGTTAAGCAGATGAGAATTCTTATATGCTTCTTATACTAAGTTTGTTTGGTAAAAAATAGCAAAAGCACTTTTGTTGTATGGATCCTTGAACTTAAGAGTACATAGTGGTATCACAGGAGCAAAACCAGTACTCCATAGAGTACCACTTCCCATTTTTTATATGCATGTGTACTCTTGAAGTTGCAACTTTCTCAAGCAATAGATTTGTTTTCACTATGCTGATTACAGGCTCTCAGGATGCTGTGTTTCTTCCTACCTATCCTTAATAACCAGGGTTTCTACACCTATATATCTTCTTTCACTATCCACAACATAGAGGAGTTGGGAATTGTTTTCCTCCTACTGTATCTCTAGCCCTATCTTACATTCCTCTTTTTTTGTTTGTTTGGTTGGTTGGTTTTTCATTATCAAGAATCTTCTTTCTCAAATGAATACAGCCATTTAAAGATAGTGTCCTAGAGCAGACAAGGCATATTGTTAAAATTTTCATTCTCAGAAAGCCTTCAAGTGAAACCATGCTTTTGGTAAAATAGGGCATGTCTGAGCTGGGGGAAGCTCTGTTATTATAGGACAATTGTGTGTTCAATACTACATTAAACCTGCATTTACTGTGTTACAGTAGATCAACTAAAAGATATTGTAGGGAAGAGTTTATCACCATGAACCAGGGTGATAAAGGCAGAGTGAGCCATGTGTTTCTTCTGTGCCTACAGATGAGAATCAGCTAGCCAGAGTGCTCTAAAGAAGTCATATGTCTGCCCCAAGTGTAAATGGGGCAGACATACTTATACAAGACATTTGGTACCACTTAAAATAAAAATCACATGTCTCGTATCTGAAAAAGCCTAACTCAGTACCTGGAGTTTTGCTGTGCTTGTATTCTTTAGGTCAGATGATGGCCTGTGAATTGACTCTTGATTTGTCTCCCCTGAAAAATTGGACAATTATACATGAAAATTATCTAATTGTCTTCTTTTTCCCAAAAATATGGATTCTTTTGTATGGGCACAGGACCTTGAATATGAGTTGTAATAAGTTAATATAGAAAATAAATCACAATAGTGAAATTTGGTAATATGGTTCTCCATAGCTGTTCAGGTGGTTGAGAGTCTCTTGACTCTCCTGTACCAATAGGATTAATTGTGAAAGTCTTGCAGGTGATTCATCATGAGCTTCTACAGACTGAACATCTTTGTTCTGACTTCTTAGTGCTCCTGAAACACCAGTGTAAAGTGTTTTTCTGTTCTGACTCATGGTTTTCTTCAGTAAAAGCAGGAAATATAATGCAGCCTATTTATTTTAAAAGGATTTATTTTATTTATAAACACTTTCTTAAAATATTAATATGGGGACAATATCGGAGAATGTTTTTAATGTTTTTTCAAAAGCAGAACTATACTGAAGTTAACATTTTCTGCATGATTAGATAAATTATATTTAGGTTTCTCAGATGCTGATTATAAATATGCAAATTGTTTCAAGGAAAGCAGACAGTAATAGCTTTTATTGTTCCTTTTCTAGGTTCAGGTAATAAAGAAACCTTGCTATAAGACCAAATGCTCATAGACTTCCTCAGGAATTCCTATCTATTCTCCTATAATTTTCTGTCATTGTTAATTATCCAAAGTGTAAGATAAATGTGACAGAACTTGGTTGTAAAGCTTTGGACACCAGATGTTACAAAAAATGTCTATTTAAATGCTGTGAGATCTGGAATATGTGTAGCAATATTCCCAAATATCTTTAAACATAGTTAAAACTCAAGTACCATTCTGTGCAGACTGCTCTGAGTGGTAGGGTTAACTGTGAGAGTTCTCCAGATTAAGGATTGCTGGGTTAGAGGTTTAAGAGAATTCAGTGGAAATACTAGATCCCTCAATATTGCTGGAATAAATTTTAAGAGTCTGTCTTGCAGGTTTTATATGTGTATGGCATAAGTCTTTTTTCTTGAGTATCTCAATATCAGTAAATTGGGCATGGCAGAAGATGATAAATCAGAAGTGACAAATCCTGAAGTTGCCAAGGCAGTCATAAACTTCCTGCCTAAAAATCAACATCTACTGCGGGATGTTGTCAAAGTCTAAAATGAGATAATACTCTAGTTGCCATGAAAAACCAAAGAGTTTTGAAGGCTAATTAATTTGAAAACTCTCTTTTTCACATTTTGACTGAAAATGAAGTTTGTACTTCTCAGGACAGAAGACGCTGAATCAGAGAATCACGTTGCTGTGGGAGAACTTGACCCTTTATAAAAGGCTTTTACAGCAGAAGGGGTAGAGCATATTTCTGGTGGAAACTAAGGGTAGAAGTATATCTTTGTTCAGAACTCAGAATTGTGTATCCCACACCACTGGTAGTCATTTTATACTGCAGTATTTGCTTGAGTTGTATATGTAAAAATTCTTATTTTGAACACAGGAATTTTTTGTTGCTGACCTGCTGCATTCTTTTTCATGCTGAAATACCCCAACTGTGTGCTTCGTACCAGCATCCTGTGAAGCTGTATTAATAGAATCTGTCTGAGAACCATATGCTGTGTTTCAAACTGTCTTTTTTTTTTTCTGGGAATAAAGATGGCTAGAGATTTTATAAAATATGTCTGACAGTCAGGAAAAATAAATTCAGACTATCTGTCAGGGAGCATAATGAAGTGTATTTATTCAAAACTATGTTTTATTTGAACCGTGAACACTAATTTTTTTTTAATATGTAAATATTAGATGTATAAAAGTGAAAGGCAGTAAAATGGGAAGGAGAAATATATCCCTTTTATTTTTTTTGAAAAATCACAAAAGTCAGAAACGGAGGAGTTGACAGTGACTTTCATGCATTCATATCTGAAGTGTAAGAAAAATACTTTTTCACTGACACTTTTTTTTTGTATGTAAACAGCACTAATTGCTTAAGATTGTAAATGAAACACTAAATATGTAAAAACTTTTCAACACTTAATACACTTAACAAGCTTTAAATAAAATATTTATTACTGTCCTCAAGAACTTTTTTTATGTGGAAAAAGAAGAGCAGATGGATATTGCCATGGTGTTAGAAATGCTCTGTCTATAAGAGTACAAAACTGTTTTTTGAAATTCCAGTAATAAGTATCAACTTCTTAGGCAAAGAAATTTTACTGTAAATTGCAGAACATGAACCAGTGTATCAGGTAGCCTTTTTTTAAAATACTCAGTACCTTATTGATGTGAATCATTAATAGTTTATTTTCTGAAAATCTCAAGAATATACTGAACCGAGAAAATCATACTGTTGTAAAAAAAAAACAAACCAACCCAAAAAAACCCCAAAACCAAACCACACTAAAAAATAAACAAAAAAAGTGAAACATAATCGAATAAGATTATTAAAAAATTATGATCAGTGTATTGATGTGTCATTGCTATCCAGGAATTTCTCTTTGTGAAATACTTCTGTGACTGTGGTGCCCTTAGATAACTGCTTTGGGTTGTTGTACCTTGTGGTGTAGGTGAACTGTATGTCTTTGCAATCTGCAATATTTCTTACATCATCACCTAAACTGCACCTGTTGTTTTGGTATTGTGCTCAAAGGTTCTGAGTATGTAACCATTAAGGATTGTTGCTTACTTGTGCAGCATGCAAATTGTATATCCTAAATGCTGGCCAGACATGTTACAAACAATATCTAGTAAACCCATGAAAGCTGCTGAGCATCTGAAATGCTTTTTGGCTTCATAATACGCCTAAAGGTCTTCTGTTCAGTCAGCAGCAGTCTCTGAGGTCTCTGCTTCCGAAAGCAATTTGAAGCTGAAGGAATTCTAGTCTTGCAATCATGTCTCTTGTACCTGAGGGAGGCTAAAGCTGACTGCCTCTGTAAATCACATTGGTTCTCCTGCACTCGATGTTTGCTGTTGTTCTACTGTTTTTTCTTGACAAATGTTACTTTGATAAATTCAGTTTGGCAGGCTTGCTTGAGGAAGAGTCTTTGTGGTTATCACTCCTTTATATACATGATTTATTTTTCTCAAAATCAACTGCTGGCGTCATTCCCAGTTTCCTCTCTAACTCTGTCAAATTACTCCTGGTAATATACATTAGTTTGAACTGTTTTTTAGACTTAATGCTGGGTTCCAATCATAACTAGCTAGCTGAGGGGAAACTGGGTTTTCAAAAGCCATTGAAAGAAGAACTTAGTAGTGCTGCAGTGTGTTTGTGTTGGAGCACAACTGGGCTGTTTGTGTCTAGTTTTGATGCTGTGACAAGAGAAAGACATTGACAAACTGGAGTGAGCCCAAAAGGCTTTCCAGGTGATTGCCTGGAGCGTGTGGAGGGACTGGGAGAACTGCACTCCTTCATCCTGCAGAGGAGGATAAGAGAGATCAGAGGATGCCCAGTGAGCATTGTCTGCAGCCTAATGGGACATTTTGATGGAATTGGAACTGGACTAACCAGACATGCATAATAAAAATATGAGGGACAACAAGCAAATTGCAAGGAGAGCAATTCCAATCAAAAGTTAGGACAAGAAATTTCTCATCAAAAGTGATGAGACACTGGAGTGGGGCCCCAGAAAGCAGGGCATAGTTACGCACTTATAAAAAGTCATTTATCAGAGTGAAAAAAAATCAGAGAATTACTGTAATCAACTTAAAACAAGTAGTGACTTTACGTTAAAGTTTAGTTTTCTTAGAATTTATTTTTAATTGATCCTTTGAATTATCTGTAAGGATCTTTAACAAAGGCAGGTTGACAACTTCCAGTTGCCGTACTTACTGTATACTTAGTGACTAAAAGTGCTTTTCAATCCTGTGATTTGTAGGCCCTTCTCGATTTTCTTCCTGAACAAATAGCCTTGGAGAGGTTTTTTTAATTCAACTATAGAATCGACTTTCCTCTTCTTTTGTTTTAAGAAATAAGTTAACTTTTTTGGAGGGGTTAAAATGCTCTAGTAGCTCTAAAGTTGATTAATTTCTACTGCTCTTCGTTTTTTGTATTTTCTACTAATAGGGATGTCGGTCATGTTAAAAATTTGTGAATATATTCCAGACATGTAGGAGTTCCCATGTTGAGGAAATAAAATAGTAAAGAATTAATTTTCAAAATTGAGCAAATGTGATCTATTGAAGAATAGCAGTACAAGAACACAGTTGAAGGAGATGTTTTAATCATCTTAAAATGTGAGTCTACAATTGTATCCCCAGACATCTTTTCTTTTTAATCTGGAACACATACATAATCTTTCAATCCAGAGGACTGAGAAATGATTTATGGCCTTCATATTAGTGCTTCATTTTCCTTAGAGTTTACATGATGTTTTTGTGCCAGACTACATAAGATAAATAAGTAAAATTAAAAAAAAGAGAAATCAAGTCTCATCTCCACTTGATGTTTACAGTATCTTGTCATTAAGTTAAATGAAACAGCATTAATGTCAGAAATGGTTGTTGGGTTTTTTCACTTCATTCATCAGGTGGAAAGGAATCTTGGAGTGAGATTTGTGTCCATGAGAGAATATGAACCCCTTCTAGCATTTCTTACTCTCTCTTGGGTTCTGCATAGTGGTTAAGATGAAACTAGGTTTTTGTAGGGGTTTTTTTTAATGAAGACAAATTCTGCAATCCTTTTTTTTTAAAAAAAAAAAAAAAAAAAAAAAAGAGGAAAAAATTAGGAATAGGGTTAGGTCCAGGAAATGCATAATCCAAGGAAATGTATAGACTTACAAGGCAATGTAAATCTGCAAAAACAAAAAGCTTATTCCAATCCATCAGAGTAACTTTTGGTTGGTTAAATAATGGTTAGGTTTCTGACTGCCTTTACATGCCAAATTCTTCAACGCTCCAAAGATGCCTTTGAGATTAACTTCAAACACCTTTTGAATCTACAGGATGTGAGTAGGGAAGGAGGTGGGCTCTTGTTACAGTGATCTGGCAATAAGCATTCTTGTCCAAGTTAGTAGCCCACATTTTATCCAAATTTGAAGCCTTATACATTGATATGTGACTGCTGTTCTGGTTAAGGCTTTATCCCACAGGCAGCCAACAGTAAATGTTGCGAAAAATTACATTTGCATAAAATTAGGTGAGACTTTTTTATAAGATCCATTTTTTTATAAGATCAAAGGTCCTCCAGATATTTTCTATTTGTATAAAATGTTGTCAGTGTTTTCCTCTTAGTTGTTCAGAGAGGAAGCTACTGCCATAATATCATATTTGTCTGATTTATTTCTGTACAAGACTCAGTCATTCGTGCCATAACCTCTCCAACCTCTCTGCTGGTCATTCCATCTCTTCTCACTATTGTATAAGTGAAAACTAGTCTTGTCCCCTGCTATGTTTACTGACCTCTCCTCTTGTGAGTATCAGAGCTGGTTAGAATCATGTGTGAAATGGTGCACTGGATCTAGGTCACTTCCACCCTACTGCAATGTGGGTGAAGGAAGGATGTACATATAATGCCGTGGGACATAGTGCTTTGAGCAGTATTACAGCACCAGTACCCTAAGTCGGAACTTATGTGGGAACCCCAAGACCTACCAGCACTGCTTCTCAAGTATTTACTGTTAATTGTAATATTAAAACTTGATTTAGAACAGTCAAACATATAACAGAATTATTTTTAATAATCTTCTCTTCTTACAGCTGAAACAGTATTTCAACATTTGTCAAGTTACTGTTCAACAAGGCAGCCTCTCCTGCTGTATTGATGTGAATTCTTTACAAATCCTTTACAGTTAAGCAAAACAAAGCAAAACTCCACAGCAAGACCCACTGCCTTGTACTGGGAGGCCAGCACTGGACCTTGGACTCTAGATGTAGCTAATCAGTGCTGAGTATGAATGATATTCATTGATGAATAATCAACTACCAGGAGGCTACTGTCTTTGCTGTAAGGGCACGCTTGATCATGTCAGCTTGGTGCCCAACAAGACCTCCAAGTCTTTCTCTGCAAAGTTTCTTTCCAGTCACTTGAGCATCTGGTGCCTGAAGTCGTGTGCTTCCAGCCCCTTTCCAATATGGGACTCCCACTTTGATAATCTCAAACTTTGCCTGCTCCATCTTTGCTACCTCCAGAGGCTGAGGCCTGTGAAGCCACAAGGGCTTGGAGGAGATACAGTCCTTGTCTTTCTTCTTGCCTCTGATGCTTTACAGGCTGTTGAGTTACTCTTTGGCACAAGTGATCCACCAGCACACTCATCCTGCAAGTTCCCTGTTGTCCTCACCCCCTAGAAGGCTGGGACTGATACTGGTATTTCATGTGAGTTTGAAGAAAGGTTAAGGATGTGTTCCCGGTCAGGGAACTCCTCCAGGCAGATGGAGCTCGTCAGCCCTGTAAGGCCATCCATCTAAGAGAAGGTCACTCTAAACAAACCTACGTCCTGAGAACCTCACTGTCACCGTCCGAGCTTCACTCGGCCCCGGCAGATGAACCTCAGGATTAAAGGGTGGGCTCAGTTCAGCGCACACTGTGTCTCACCTAAAAAATCCACTGCGCAGGCTCGAAGGGTAATGACCTTTCCCAAATCTTCGTTCGTGAAGACTGGCCATGATAAGGATGTGTTTAAGACCCTGTATGTGAAGTTTCTGATGTTCTCCAATCCTCTCTTACACTTACTTTTTGACTGCATGTTTAACCTTGTGCTTTTTCATAAGCAATAATTATGAATGCATCTTTGTAAAATTTGACAACTTTTTTCATTTCAGGACTTTCTCCAATTGTCAGTCCGTGAAATTTTTTAGGTGCATTTGTTCTTTATTTTCTGACTTCAACTGGATTTTCACAGATGTTGTGAAAAAGCCCTACTAAATTTTATTCATTTTCTGTGCAACCAGAAACACTGTTGGCCACAATGTTGGCTACTCTGCAAGCTGAGGAGGTTTCTGAATTTAAAGACTCCATTCTCAGAAGGAGAAGTAAGAGGCTACTGAATGAGAGGAAATGTCACTTATTCTGCCATGGTACAGAATTCCAGTGGCTATAAGCTGAGGGGAGATCTACTATGGCTTGAAAATAAGCTTTCACATTCATGTAGAATTAAACATCAGCAAATAGTAAATACACAATATATATTAAAGCCTGTTTTCCTGTTGCATCTGACTGAAATTAGGTTCTGCTCTTCTGAATCCATTTGCTATGGTAGCCTGCAGCTATAAGGAGAAATTAAAGTTCTTTCATGTTATTTGATTTGAAATTCATGCCTTTAATTCCAGAAACTGGAATAGCTGACCTCACTGTAGAGGTCAACAAATACATAATGCCAAATAATAAATCATATCAAGGATGATAATTGCCATCAACTCCCATTTATAAATATATGTGCTCCCTAACATAATTAGAATTAGAAATACCTTTTCAATAAAAAGATTCATGGGGCATTTTATTTCCATGCATGAGAAATTAATTGGGTAATTTTACAATGGCATATGAAGATTGTTGATTGTAACATTGGCTAAGAAATCATGGCTTTTGTAGCTCAGTTGTGGTGGTTATTATGCTCACACTACTGATTTTTGCACTCCTGTTAAGTCTGATAGTCCTTTATGTGGATATCCACATTTTTGAATGCACAGCCAGCTTCTGAGAAGATTCTGCACTCCTAAGAGATTCTTTAGCCTATTTTCCAGTCAGTATGATTTTGGAAACCTGAGTCCAAGTACATTATTTTAAAAATATTTTAAAAAAACTAAGAAATCTTGCCTTTTTATACAATGACATTAGGAAAGTAATGCTTCAGGCAAACTAGGACAATAGGGAAAGACCAGCTCTTTCTTGGGAGGTTTGAGCCATGCAGACATCACATTTGTTATCTTACAATCAACATGATGTGAATAAAAAGTAAGATGCTCATTAATTCAGTCAGTCCATCTAAGCAAAGCTTATACTGTTTGAAGTTATCTGTTCCATTTGTTTGAATACTTTAGTGCTCTTCATATTACTGAACATATCACGTTTTTCCTATGAGAGACCACAATGGTCAAAATATCAGCCTTCAATTATATTAAATGCTGTGTTTCTTTCCATCAAGCTATTGAAGTATTTGCTTTAAGGCTTAGTTAGGATAGCTGTGATACTCATTGCATGTTTCCCAAATGTGAAGGAAAGGACATGTTCAAGACACATCAAAATGCAGTATTTTAAAGGTCGTCCAATATAAGAGGCAGAGAGTCTTCGTACATAAAATCTGAATTATTTTTATATGATTGCCTTTAATCTGAATTATCTGTAGGGATAATTCCTGTACATTAGGGCCAAGGAACCCTCGTCTTTCTTTCATGAAGAAATTTCACAGAAGATAGTATTCCTCAATTATGGCATTTAAAATAGAGATGAGTAATTTTTTTCTTAAAAGCTAGATTGCAAAGCATTTAATAATTCAGCAAAAGTTAGGCAAGAAAAGGCATAATACACAATTGGAAGAAGAATCTTCAGGCTTAGCAGATGTGAATTCAGAGTAAAATGAAATGGCAATCAAGATCACTAATTTTCTTTTTTTACTCCGTGCCAAAGGTACGTAAATAAAGTTTCCAGAGGAACACAATTCTTCCCCTCTGCTGCATAAAGTGGAAGTGGAAGCACTACAGAAATTGTGTTTATATAACCGTTGTTCTGTGGAAAGGGCAATTTGAAACTCACTAGCTCTAAGATGAAGTCTAAAGATGAAAGAAATCACTGCTCTTTCAGCAAATGTGTAGAAGAAATGTGGGACAGAAAATTAAATGTACTTGATGGTTACAGTGTCTTTAGCTCTCCATGTTATCAAGTTTTGTTTCATCAAGTTTATGTTTGTTGAGTTTTTTAATTATTATTTTATTATTTCCATTTCCTCCTTTCCATTAAAGTTAAAAAAGACATGCAAGAAAATTAGTATGTTTTGTGCTAGGAAGAAACTTATTCTGAAGGCAGACAATGAAAAGTGTGTGAAAAATAAAAGCATGTGTTCATCTCTCTATGTTAACCCAGAATAATTGTATTCCCTTAAGATGTGACTTAATTTACATGAGTGAATGTTACAATAAATAAAGCAAATGTACTATAAGTGGTGCTCTTCTTGTATGTGAATGCCTTTTTTTGTTTGGTTGGGTTTTTTTTGTATTTATGAAAGTGCTGAGATTGCAGATGAACTGAGCTGGCACATAACTATCACAATGATTGTATCAATTCTAATATTGAAATGAATAGTCAAACGTTTTTCCATTTATCCTGATGGCCATCTGTCTCTAGGCTGCATGTACTCAAGGGGACTTGTTGATAGAGGCTGCTGCTGGACACATCAGTTAAATCAGTAAGCACCATAACATCATCTTATCTCTTTGCAATGCAATTACCTGCAGCTGTGTTCACTCTTATCTTTCATTAATCTCTCCTGTTTCATGTTCTCAACATTTATTCACATAGTAGAACAGAATGACTCTTAATTACCCCAAATACTCAGCTTTTTTTAGTAGCTCATGGTTCTGCCTTTTTGGGGGACAGAGTCAGGATGGTGCATGGGTGGAAGCCTAAGATTTACTTGAAATCATGACACTACCTGCCCTTCCCCCCCACTCCCTGCTTTCCCTAAAAACCATTTACTGGAGGAGAATGTATAATCTATTGAAAACATTCCAAGTTATAGTTCAACTTTCTTGAAGGATTTTCTGAAATGCGGAAGAGTGTAGGAAAGATAAAAGAATGACTGACTTTAGCTAAAACTGAAATTCTAATGATGCTGTACCTTGAAATTACATCTTGATAGTTTAATTTAATTCTTATGTTCTGCATTATGAGAGCAAGTGACTAATCTTTACCTTGGTAGTGGTGAATAGGAAAAAGATTAGTCACTCATACTAAGGTGTTGGTGAATAGCAGTTCATGATTCGATTAAACCTTCCTTCAGCTATCACTTTTCCCAGCTGAAGAAACTCAGTCTATTTAGGGTATTTTATTTCTTTTCCGTACAAAAGTAATTTCCTTGTGTTAGTTGCCCTTCTAGCTACCTTTTCTGGTTCTACTGTGTCATCTTTGGGATTAGAGGCCAGAACTAAGGACATTGGTCCAAACAGCACATTTTTGATTTATTCACTTCTACTGGCCTTCTGCTGCCAGCAACTAAATTTTTGTTGCAGCTAAACTTCTATAGCTTGTTAGCTCACAGAGTTTGTGGATTTGATTGTGCTGTGCTGGGAGATTTGCTACTGAATTTCTAACATCTCTTTGGTGAACAAGAGGGAGAAGAAAGGAAGGGAGAAAAGAAGTAAACATATACGCTTCAGTCTGGTGCAGTTGTACTGAAGCATTCAGGGAGTTTCATGCTCTCTATAGTATGTAAAGTTAAAGTTTATTTGGAAAATAACAGCTGTGATTGTGAGCCTTTTCATCTCAAAACAAAAAGGAGTTGGGGGTGTTCCTCTGATTCTGATTTTTAAATCTTACTGAAAATAGAAGCAGCATGGTGCCTTTTACCACATAACAACTGTTGAAGTTTTAGTTATCTTTTTCTTTATCTGTTCCACAAAGATTCCTGGCATTGTTGAATGTTTCCAGGGGGTAAAAAAAAAAAAAAGAAAAGTTGTTATGAGGGAAGGTGCCCCCTCAGCACGTTTCTGCCAGGGAGAAAGACCTACCACACCATGCTAAGCAGTTTTGTGCACAGGTCTGTCTTTGTGTAAATACCTTAGCTATTTCCTAAATTGGTATTGTAGGCTGTCATTTTAGCTGGAAAGTGGCAATAAGGAACACCAAGAGTTAGTAAAAGGTTAGTATGATTGTCTTACTCATGGTGGACAATAATCTATCAGTGATTTTGAGCAGGAAAGGAATTTTTTTCTGAATTTCTAGGATGGGTGTTTAAAAGAAAATTTATGTACTGATATTCCTAGTATTTCTAGGGATGAACTCATTGGACTTTCTTTTCATAAACTTTTACTGGTAAATGGGTCATTTATAGTCACAAGTATTTATGAATTAATAAGTGCCTGTTTGTGAATTCAGTGTACTGATCTAAGCATGGAATTGCAGTAATTTATGCTGTTACCGTAAAACTAGTCATATAATAATCAACACTGAGCTCTGACCTCAACCTATGGAAATCAGGCTTACTAAGTCCTTTGTGATGTTCTGAATAAATTTTTACTGCGTAAGTTCTGGGTAATGCTTTGTCAGGCTTATTTCTTAAATGTCCCTAAATGCTCTTCTTCCTACAAGCATAACTGATGTCACTGCTTACACTTTTAATATTTTTTGTATGATAAGGTACACATAGAGAAAAAAACCAAACAATTTTAAGTTTTGTTAGTTCATCTCCAGAGTGGAGGACTTTCATTCTGATTTTCCTCTTTCCTGGGTTGGGACTGTCTATGTTACTCTCATTGATTCTCAGTACCTAATTCATTCCACTTTGCTCCCTCCCTTCCTGTTAAAAAATTTAAAGGCATAATGGCATTTTTTTTATTTTCTGGTGATTATTTAGGTTTGTGGTGGTGTCTACCTCAGTGCGTGCTTGGGGAACCTCTTCAGTGGGTACAGGTAGTGCATGTGAAAGCCTAGATGTTCTCCCTGAAGCAGCTGTTGCTCCCACTACCAACTTCAGTATGTCCCTCACCACCTTGCTCTGTTCAAGTCTGAAGATTCTTTCCTTAGGCTTATCCAGATGCCCGGATCCTTACAGATTAGATCTGGGAATCAGACTTGGGGTGCCTTATACAAGGAGTTTCTTAGATCTATTTGGTGCCTTAATAATTTAAAGACTTCTCAGAAGCTATTAATTTCAAAAAACAATTTAGGTGATCTCAAATGTTTTAATATACTGCAACATTGAGCACATTATATGTGTATGATACTCCAGAAAGAATGTGCATCTTTAAAAGAGAGATTTTATTTTATTTTTTGTTAGTGGAAAACTAATTTCTGGGAGACTGTATGTTCCCCACCACTACCTTTTCCTTATATTTCATTCTTTTTTTAATTCTCAAGTTAGGCATTTTATGTTTCTATAGATTATTATTTTGCAAGTACTTGCATGAAATTAGCTGAATACTTGATATGTTTATATGTCTGTCTGTGTGAGTGTTCATAATAAACTATATATAATATGCATATAAATTAAAAAAATAGTCCTATTTTAAGACACAGTACATTTGTCATACATAGAAGAAATATGGTACAGGTTAGTGTCTTTGAGATGAGACAGTGCATTCAGTGAGAATGAAATACTCTAAATGGCTCATTCCCACTTTTGTTTGAATTTTGAAGCAGTTAAAATTCCCAGCATTTGACCACATCCTTGGACATGCACAGCCAGTCAACACTTCTTCAAACATGTGGCCTTTATGATATGGACTTTGAGCCTTGTGCCAGCACCATAATGCTCCTGTGAATTGCCTGTATAATCATTTTCCTTTTCAGTCACCTCACAAATGCCATTTGACCAATGAAATATATTAAAAAGTTACTTTGTATTTGTCTATATCTTCTTCTCAAAGGAAATAGTAACTACTGCTCTGTGTACTCTTCAGTCTTTTTTACATAGATCATCTCTGGCACGTAATAAGCTTTGCAGAGAAATAACCCAGATCAAATTTTCTAATATAGTACTAGGCCAACATTTCTAGGAGTAGAAGTAAAATATTCTGTTGTTCATTTTTCACTCATGCTCTAGGAAAAACACCTAGCCAAACACTTGGACAGTAATATTTTCACTGATGTGCGAACTTGCATAATTCTGTGTCTTCTGCATGGGCAGTTACTCATCTCTTAAAGGTGAATAAAAAATAGGCCAAGTAATGTGTTACATAAAATCTTTTCCATAGCCCAGCCAACTTCCTAGAGCCATCTTGTTTATCTGAAAACAACTTCACTGAAAAAATGTATTTACTAGCTTGCTTTCTAGTAACATAGTATCACTCCTAACACACCATATTCTCATTAAACTTGGTATAAAATTAAAAAACAATGTTACACAGCGACAGGCAGAACTACAAGCAACTAAAGGCAAGAAGATACATTTGGGTGAAGGGGAGGGGGTTGTTTATGAAGTTCATTTAGTCAGTAAAAAAAACCCACAACAAACAAACCAAAAACCCAGCATCTTACTGTAAGTAGCATTTAGTGCAAATTTATCTGACTAAGAGAAATCAGAAACGATGTTGAATTTGAGCCTGGTAAGCCAAAATAATGGAAATAGATCTACTCTATTCTGTAGAAGAAAGAAAAGTTGTTTTTTATGTAAAGACAATAGAAAAGGCAGGATGTTGGCCAGAGTTCGGACTTCCAGGATCAGGGAGAAAAGTCTGATCCAGCATGTACCCTGGAGATTGGAGATTTTGCCTACTTACTCTTCATTTCATGCAACTGACTTTTTGATATCCGAAGTTGCTTCAAAGCTACAGTGAAATCTTCTGCCTTCTTGATGTCAGCAGAGACTCTTCTAGTGCAGTCAGAGCACAGGCCGACAGAGAAGGATGTTTTGCAGGCACGCCTATGCACCTTGCACAGCAGAGACCATGGGGCAATAAGAGCTCCCTTTCATTGGCATGGTGCTGCTTGACCCACGGCTTTGCTGGCAGAAGAGTGTTATATGTGTTCTCGAGGTCTACCTAATGTGATTAGGCCAGCAAAACTGTAGAACTGCTCTGAAACATGATGCCTAACAATACGACATGGGCCGCAGGGCGGGCAGCACAGGGGCAGTGCTCAGGCAGGGCTGTTGCAAAGGTCATTGTGTTACCTGGCAGATGTAAGTAGTGGTGATTAAGGTAAGGTGGAGGTTTTATTCTGTGAGGACTGCACAGTATGTTTCACAGCCACTTTACATTCAGATGATGAACAGTTTTTTCCATTTCTAACAGTAATAGATTCCTAACATGCTCAGGAGAGTTTTTGTTAAGCTAAATTTAAAGATTAACATCTCTTGTAGAAGTTTTGCTCTTCAAAGTCTTCCTTCTGTCATCTTGTTAGTATTGTACTGGCAAAAATGAGAAAGAAATTCTATATATATTGTTGACTGTCTGATTTGTATATGGTTTTTTCATATGGCTGTAATCACTGTACGATAGTTTTCTCCCTTCAATCAATCTACATATTTAAATCTTTCTAGGCATCAGACATCCAAGAGAAGCAGGTATGTTACACTCTTTCATGAAAGATGCGTTCTTGCATATTTTTCTTATTGTCTATTAGAAAGCAAGAATATTATGTATCACTCAGTGATACACTTACTACTTTGGAGATAATGATTTGTGCGGCTTTGAAACATGAAACAGTATGAAGACAGCATGTTTTTTCTTTGAGTTGGGTACTACCAATGATTGCTAAGGCTTGAGGAATCTGAATTATTCTTACATTTTTTTTCTTGCTATGTGGATCTTGTGCATGTCTGGTGCTATTGTGTACGAAAATTTTAATGGGTATTTTAATATTATTGATGCAGTTATTGCAATACCTCACACTGATGCAGTCTAGAATATTGATTTCTTGGCAACAACAACAATTAGCAAATCTCCATGTTCAGATTTTATGAACATGAAGGTAGTAGCTTGTGCTAATGACCAGAACAGGAGCTTAGTAGAAAAAAATTAATTTTCTTCTACTACTGTGTATTAATGACATGATTTTTATTCAATATATCTATAGCTGCTTCAAAAGTTGGCAAATGTAAATGTCAGGATGCTTTGAACTTACATGGTTTTGCTTTTGCTTTGGCTCAAATGTTAAGTATTTTTTACTGAACCCATGACTGCAGGAAAGTTGCTTGGCAAAAGATAATAGTGAAAGATTTGAAAAGCAAATAGGTGTCTGAAATTTCAGATACTGAAATTGTGAAAACTGTGTTTAATTTTGTTCACATGTTTAATCAAAACAAGGTGGAGGACTAATAATAACATGATAGAAGTGGACAGTGTAATGAATGGTTGCAATATGTGCAAATAATAGATTTCAAAAGATTTGACAAGGCAATGTGAGTCAACAGAAAATAGAACTTAATTTGATTTTCTTTGAATGTTGCTTCTTTGATCAAAACATTTCATAGCTCATGGATTAAAGACAGCTATGTCTTCATTTTTCATGATGAAAGAAATGATTTCTCCCCTGACATCTGAGATCACAAGAATTAATTTTCACCTCCTTTTTTTGGTAGAATGTACAAAATGAAAACTTGGAGCATAGCATCTGGTTTAAGTAAGGAGATGGGATGAGCCAATCTGGTTTTTTTTCCTCTTTCTTTTTCGAAGTTTTCATTTGATTGAGAGAAGGAAGTAGATATATAAAGGAGTTGAACTGGGCAGAAGGTTGGAAAGAAGTAAAGCCTAAAATCCTTTTTCTCTCACTTAGTAAAGATGTGGTGTGTTTGAAAGCCAGAGTGCTTTGTTCCAGCTGTCAGTTGGGCTTAGAAAGATATTACTGCTTGCTTCTTTTTGTAAATGAACACATTAATGAGAAAGTGAGATGCACTTGGGTGTCTAGCTGGGGGTTTTTTTTCAGTTAAAAGTCTAATGTGTAGTTTTCAGTAAACTGTGCTGGTTTATCATGAATACAACAAATAATTGCAACCTATTAAATATGTATTCTTTGGAAGATTAATTTTTGTAGCCTGGAATTATTTATTTCTATGTTCACGAATTCTCTTACTTAAAATCTGTCTTTGCAGAGAAGGATTAAAGGTAACTCTATTGCTGTTAATAGCAATAGTAAAAAGAACTGTACTACTGATTTTTTTCTTAATTAGGGTTCACCCTTTACTAGATCTCAGTGAGAAAAAATACATATTCTTATGCTCTGCAGTTCTCTCATTCACTCCATCAGTAAAAACTGTCAGCATGAATGAACATTTTCTGTGTCTCCACAACATCTTGGCTCATGGATTCCCCTTGTTATTGCCTCCTTTATATCATCATGATGTGCTCTTTATTCTTTTTCTCTTTTGTTAGATAACAGTGCTACCCTTTCAAATTATACCTACTGGTAGTAAGAAACCTAGTTTCATCTGTGGCATCAGAATCTGATGCCAATGAATAGAAACACATTAATTTAATTAAGAAGAAAACTAAAACTTTATTTCATTATCTCTAACGTGGGTGTACTTTTTAAAACAAATTATACTACAGTTGTAGTGCTTTAAAGATTCAATCTTTTAGATGTCATGACTCTGTTCTGCCTATTAATTAAATTTATTCTAATAATTCTTGGAAGCCTATAAACTGCAGCTAGATAGTCTGAACATAATGGTGTTTTGTCCTTCCTAAGCTTCTAAAAGACTTGAATATTTTCTGCCTCAGTAGAGAAGGAAAAATCTATTACATATCACAGTCACCCTTATTATTTAATGATCATTAAAAAGAAGAAAAACTAACCTAAGCCTTCTGTCTTTCACTCACTGCTTATTTGATGCTACCATGCCTACCTGTGTGTAGTACATTAAATTATCCTGGTTCTGGGATTTATAACTTTGTATGTCAGAGGTGCTGGAAATTTTGAATTCTTTATTACCTGTGCGTATGGCAGCTCAGACAGTGCAGTGTCATGAATAAGCTGAGCAATTTTAATGCTTTATTTGCTTCATCACCTTTCTGCTGTGACTGTTTGTATATATGGATTCAACATATGTGTATTTTTTTATAATCTTTGATGTAATATCCACTTTGAAATGACTTCATGTTTGTGTAGCATATAATTGTTTCTGCTAGTCATTGAGACACCATAATGGTGTTTATTTTTGTTCATTGGAAAAAATGCTCAGTACAAATTCTGATAGTCCTGTGTGGGAAAAGGTACTATTTTCTATAATGCATTAAAACCAGATAGTTAAATTAGACCTGCATCATCTGTGTGATCTGTAACCAATGAATGTATGAGTCTCTGCACATCTTGGAACTCTGAGAAGATCTGTGCGTACTGAGACGGGTGAGACTGTGTTGGTTAACATGGTAAGGGAAAGCTTATTTTGTGGAGAATTTGTAAATGATTGTATGTCAATAGGTATTTTTGTTTTCATTACTCTTACTTTATTAACAATTATGGATACCAGAGAGTATCATATCACAGTTTTCTAAAATCTAGAAACAAGCAGGGGCAGAGAATTCCTAGTGTATAATTTAGGTAACCCTGCAAATGGACAGTGAGTTGGGTATCTATGATAGCTTCAGAAAGTCTGAGTGACTTTGGCATGAATCTTTTATCTCTTTCTTCATTAACTTGCTATATTACTGGCATGTGTGGCATGGAAACTGGAAGCACCAAGCCAGACATGAATGAAGCAGAAGAAGCCTGGAAGATCAACAGAAAATAAGAAAAGTGTGGTAATGGAGACTTCTGCACTATGCTACTTGGCTGTCTTCTTCCCTCAAAGTATGGTGATTTTGACGTGGGTAATCCTGTAAAAGCTGAAGCCCGAAATTTTTCTGAAAACTGATCAGAAATCTTTATCTTTCAGTACCAAAAATAACATAGCTCAACTGCTGAGACAGGTTGCTCTACTGCTTTGCTGTTACTTCATGTAGCTTCTTCTCACCCTTATCCTCGTTCATCTTCTGTAAAAGGTTTTATAGGCTCAGTTCCTGTGTGAACTACAACTTTTATGCAGGGGAGTATTTAGTCTTTCATTTAATGTGTATATTTACTTTGGATTTCTTTTTAAAAAAAGGAAAGTGATATTGCTTTCTTGAAGTTTGGATTCTGGGACAAGCAGTTTAAATCATTGCTTAGACAGATATGACTAATGTTTGAATGGGAGTAACATCTAAGACCCCAAGTAGTGCTATGAGTGTACTGGTCAGTGTCTGTGAGAACATGACAGAGGTAGTTTGACATATTCACAACTACCGTGGGGACATTGTAGCCTAATATGTCATATACTTATACCTGGCTCTTGAAAACATGTAATTTCCATAATAGCTTATAATAGCTGTTATCTAAAACATAACTCCACAATATGTAGTTAGATGTAGTGAATTTTGAGTGTTGTTTTTTGTTGTTGGTTGTTTGGTGGTTTTTGTTTGTTTTGTTTTGTTTCATTTTTATAAATGTTCTAGTGCATATGTTGCAAGGAAATGTTAATGAAATGGATATTGAATTTTGAAACATCTATACTTGATACTTGACTGTAAGTGTTTTATTTATCCTACTGTAGAGAGAACCTATTAGACAACAAAATTAGCCAACAAGATTAGCCAAAAACATTCTACTCTGCAGTAGTGTAGGAGAATAGTAGTAACAAATAGCACATATTTTGCAAGGAGGGTTGCATGTTTACAAGAAATGTAACTCTTGTTCCAGAGCATACAAAGTAAATGGATAGGAAATAAAGAGTACGGAGAAAAATGGTGGCACATAAAGATGGAGCTTCTTTCTTGAGTTAACCCAGCGGTTATGTCAGTAGCAGAGCTGGAAATTAGAAACCACTGGGCAGGCTTCTATTTCCTGTGATCTCCTTGAAGATAATCTGTAGAGTACGCGAATAGGGAACAACTACATTCAAAGTAATTGTGATTTTATTTTTCTCTTAAAACAAAATGTTAAAATATATTATGAATTATTTCTACTGCTGTGAATGGATAGAATCATGTATAATGACTTAATGACATTGGTTTTGCAACAACAATATGTTGGTTTTACCCTTCTTAATCTGGAGGAGAGGGAAACTTTTGATCTTAAAAATACCTTAGGAAGTAAAATTAAAAACAACAGAACTACCTACTGTAATGGTGGGGAGAGGAATCATCAGTGGACCCATTTTTTTATACATTTTATACAGCAATATTAGATGAGATTTATGGTATACTTTCATTGCATACACCAAACTGTCCTGTTTGTTACTGCACTGTACTGAAGTCTGTTGTACTTCGTGTGTCTTCTCACCAACTATGTTCTTTTGAATGGTAGAGCTGCATTTTTTTTTTTTTTTTGAAACAAAGCAAACTAAGATGACCTCCATAGGATAACAGCAGAAGCAGGCACTTGATCTGTCTTTCTAGTGCTTCTCTGTGCATCCTGCCAGCCGCACTGGAAAAATTCCACTCTTTACATCTTTACATCTAAGGACCACTTCAAAATAATAGGTACAAAACATTTCATTCCTGCTGCCAGAAGTACTGCAGTTACAAGAAGGGGATTGGGAATTATAAGGACTAGATGTGAGGACTCTTCAAAGTGGATTAGTAATGTGGGTGGCAATCAAAGAAATGATTTAGTACGTGCGTTATTAACCTGAATGGAACTTTTGCTGCTTGTATACGGTAAGGGGGGAAACGGGGTGGGGGGGGGAATGAGAGAGAGAATAAGAGTGAGAGTGAGACTGAGAGAGAGAGAAGTAGTATTCATATCTTATGAACTTCAGAAGACACTGTGAAAGGAAGCTCCAGCAGATGTAGAGAACTTTTGTTTCTCTTCCCTTAAGGTTTGAATCAGATTTTCCTTATATTGTCAAAATCACTATAGAAATAATGATTAATATACCATAATTTAAAATAAATATTCCATAGCTTTTTTATTAACATGCTAACTCAAATAAAAATGCTTTGTAGGGAAGCCAAAAGCAAAACAGAACTTCAAAGGCTAAGTATCAACAATTCATTTAAAGAAGTGAATCATTTTTACTTTATCTTTGGTTGGAAATTTGTGGTAGCTGTACTGAATCTTGACTGCAGTTTGTTGCCCTGCATGATTGAGACAGGGAGTTTCTCCCCCACCCTGCTCATCACTATATTTTGCAAGCCTGTTTGGAAATAATTTTATACTCCCTGCCTCAGTGTTTTCTACTACTGCAGTTTACTGCTGTAATGCAACTATTCACTTACTGAAGAAAACAGACCTCTTCAGAATTTCATGTTCAGCCTTTAGTTAATACTTTGGATAAGTCATCCCTCTCTTTTGCATTGAAAATAGCAAAGTTAGCTATACCCAAGGGAAACCTATGTCACAAATGCAGAAGGATCTGAAGTGAGTACACAGCAGAGTGACTGGACTACAAGTGGTAAAAATACATATTCATGGTACTGAGTACCACACCATGTACCGTGTGAGATGGCCAAACTCTCTTTTGATAGTTCAGTAGTGTTGAGAGTGCAAACACATTACAGGCATAACAGGCTCAGCTGCTTTGCAGATTGTGCAAAAGCAAATAAAAACATTTTCTTACGTTATTAGAGAGCTGGTGTGCAACCAGAAATAGAATTGGAACAGCAGCTACTAGTGCCAAAAGCATGAGCTAATGGTCTTATAAGGACAAAACTCTAATATTCATTGCTTGAAAAAACATCTATGGGTATTGTATTTTGGCACACTGAAATAATTATCTTCTTCAAAAGTGCTGGAAATATCTGAGCTACAAATTTCCTGATTTTTTTTTTTTTGAGGGAGGGGGAATTAATAGTACAAATACTAGATTTCAAAACAGAAGGCTTCCTAAGTCTGAAAAATGTCTTAAACATGTTAGATAAACATCTTTAATGCTCAGCATATAGAGTGTGTATCTCATTGCAAACATTAGCTGTAAACTCTATTCTTTGCTTCTCATGCATCCTCGGTTTATGGTATTCGTTAATTTTTTTTTTTTAACTGAAAGATAGATAGAACACTTTCTTTGATCTCCAGAATAAGTGATTTTGATTAAATTCAGCTTTAACTGTAAAATAAGTACCCATGGATATAAACATGTAACATTATATTACATCGTTTAATTTGAATTTAAAACATTTTAAACAGCTGTCTTGGCAGTCATCATGTTATGCTAATGTGAATACTGTAGTTATTGTTAAATCATTTAATTATATTATTTATGAAAAAAATCCTTAGCTACAGTTTGCTTTTTATTCACAGCTTGAAATACATAAACAGCTCTACTAATGACTTGAAGGGCTCAGATTTAGATCTAAGAGGCAGACAAAAGTTTTGCATATAGAACCTAAAATGAGATAAAACTCTATTTTTATATATATTTCTCTTGTCTACATGTAGCATTTTATTGAAAGGAACCTGAAAAAATTATATCCATAAATATTAAGATAAAATATTCTGTGCCTTTTAATTAAATTCCTCGAATATGTTCTGCAGTGTGAGCAGAAGTCATTTGTCTTGAAGCAACAAATAATTAAAAGGCAACCATGTATTCATGTCAAACCTACATGGTTCATAGCAAGTACTTTCTCTGCTTTGGCTGATTCATTACTTTTTATTAGTGGTGCAAACTCACTGTGGGCTGTTTTCTGTGATGTATTCTGCCCAGTACATCCAGATGGAAAAGATCAAATTGAGTCCCAAGAAGCCTTCAATAGGATCACTATTAGAAAATATTCTGCACTCTCTTGTTCTTGGAACACACTTACTTCCAGGTGTTACATGCAGTTCACCAGGAGGGCAAGGGGGGAAGGGAGTTTATGCATTTGAGACCTTTCAGCTGGAAAAGTTACAAAACTCTTTAGTAATAATCATCATTATCTATAACATTATTTTTGTCCAGGCAGATAGTTCAACCCAGTGCATAAAGAGAAGCTCTTTCAAAGACGGAGCATATCAACAGAAAGAGTATTGTAGGTATGTCTGAAGAAAAGAAGTCTATTGCTTTAGTAGGCTATGCATTTTTTGAACATAAAAGGCAGATGATGCTGTCACTTCATCTAAAATTTGCTTTAAACATTGGATTTGTTCAATATTTAAAATAGAATAAAACTTAATGGATTGTGTAATTTGGGGTAATATTTTGAAGCCAAAAGGACTGGTTAGAAAATGTGTCTATTAAGCTAAATCCTCCAGTATTGTTCAGCTCTGTTGAGACAAGGGTCCAACATGCTCAGAATTAGTACTTCCAGATTAATGTAAATGTACTGCACATTTCATTTGGGCTTAGATGTGGCTTTGGTGCTGTAACATAAATGGTGCTGAAATACTAAAATATGGTGACCATCTAGACTCAAAATAGTATTTTACTAATATAATCCTTTAAATCAAAAATCCAACAGAACATGTGTTCTTCAAAAAGATATATTGTCTGTTCTTGGAGAATTTTTTTTTTGTTTTAGTACAAAAGAATGTTAAACATTTAGTTCTGGAGTCTCTTTTTAGACTGCCAGAGGAAAAGGAAGGATGCTGATTAATACTCTGCCTAGTGAGGTGGTTTACTTAAAATCAGAGAAATATACTCAGTGCTTAGACTGGAGTTAACATAAAAGAATTGCATAAAAGAGTTGTTTACCAGTTTCTTAGAAAATTCTTTTGGGTATGCTCAATATTTCAAATTATTTTTCAGAGCTATAATGTTACAAGGTTGGTTTCTTGGTTTTCTTTGTTTTTTTCCCCCCATAGCCATTATTAATGTATCTGAAGAGGGTATTTGAGAAACTATTTATGCGAGTATGTGAGATTTCTAATCCTACAAAGGAACTTTCAGTCTCCATGGTAAGCAGTAACTGTTTGGGGATGCACATACTTTAAGGAACTTCTACATTCTGTTAACCTTAATAGTTTAAAGTTTAGACAAATATTTAGCATTCATTTAAAGTAATATGCTGTCTAATTAGGCAAATCACTGTATTTGTAGTCATCATGAACCAATTTTTATATCAAAGATTGTTATGTGGGGACTGAAATCTCTAGGATTTTATAGTACTGCATTCTCAGCTGTTTTACAACATATTTATTCAGAAAACATTAGCAACAATGAAAATGCACAGGTTAATCACTCCTTAGTTTTTTTCAGCATCCAGCCACTTTCAATTTTGTTACCTGTTTTGAGAAAGAAAAGCAGTAGTAAGCTGCAAGGAGTATTACTGGAATATGTAAATAAGGATTAATTCTCAAGTTTTTTACAGGGAAGACTTTTTACTTTTATTTACATGTGAGTTTAAGCATTGAATGCTGATTAGCAATCTTTCTTTAAATTTCCTTCTTTGGGCCAATGAATTAAAATATATGTATACAGAAATACTTATCAACTGCATATTTGATATGCCCAGCTTCATCCTTTTCAATGTTTATTTTTCTTTTCTTATCTAATAGCATAAAAATAGAGGTTCACAATCTTTGTTTTAAATAATTTATAATTCTACAAATTTAGAATAAAGTGTGCAAAACTCAAATAATAAAAAAAATACATTCTTTTTAAATGGTCACACAGGCTTCATCTACACTGTAAAACTTAAATTTGAAGAGTAAGAAAAAAAAGTATAATTTACATCAGTGTAACAACAAATGAAAAATTCCAGTTTTCTTTGTAGGTTGTGTGAAATCAAATTTTCTTTATATTTTATTGTGTAGTCCTCATACATTTCTGTAATACTTGAAAGCCCTTTTTTTTTTTTCTAGTTGTGAGTCTTTTTTCAGTGTTCAGAACAAGCTGTGCCAGATTTTCTTGCTGCTCTTAGAATCTGTTTTTGAACAGATTCCAGGTTAACACTGGGTTAACTAGGTTAGGTAGGTTAACTCTGCTGCCCATAGAGATATGCATCATATTTGCTATTTCAAATACATGGACTGACCTGCTCTGCTTACAGTGTTGAGTCTGAGTTGCAGATTGTCTTTCAACCTGAGTAATAAGCTACATGTGAAATCATTGCACTACTTGCCAGAGTTAAGACAAGTGTCATCATTCTGTGTCTCTAGATGTGAAAAAACAGATTTAATCTGCTTTATTTTTTTGTGAAATTACTTACTTTCTTATATTGCCAAATAGAGTTGATGTGAGGATTTCACTGGAAGTGTGAGTTTCTGTTACCATTAATAAAGAAGGCTGTCTTGTTTCAACTAGTATTTTAGAACAGCTTTTTTTTCCTTGCAAATATTATTTAAACTTGCTTTTCTCAGAAGGACTTTTTTGCTTGTTTTTTTGTTACTTTATTTTCTCAGGGTTTCTGTTTGTTCATCATAATTTTATCAGGATTTGTTTGTGTGTGACAAGAGCTGTAATTGTACTATTCATCATGCTATGAATACATGCCACATACCTGCCTTCATGTTTCTCTTTGATCTTCTAAACAGCATTTGTCTCAGACTTCATCCAAAAGGGTTCATAGGTGAATTACTATGGCTATATTAAATTCTTAAAGGGGAATTTGAGGAGCAGCTTACTGTAATTTCTATTTCTTTTTTTATTCCTTCATGAAAAAGAAGTCTTTTTCTTTTAAGATTTTGAATGTGAGTTTTCCAGTTTGCTTTCCCTGAAACACCAAGTCAGAATGATGATACTGAGCTTTCATGGCCTTTTTAAATTCTCAAGAGCCCAACATGGTCTTAAATTTTCATTTACATGTTTCAGTCCAGCCTAACTTGGTGTTCTATATACTTGAAAATGTCAAAGAACAGTTGAATAAAGCCTGTCATGGAAAATTAGGTATTTTTTATTTCATTTATGTACAGAGGCTAAGATTGAATGTATTGTATACAGCTCTGGAATGTCCACAGCACAGGGAGGACATTGACCTGCTGAAGTGAGTCCAGAGGAAGGACACCAAGGTGCCTAGAGGGATGGAGCACCTCTCCCATGAGGAAAGTCTGAAAGAATTGAAATTTTTCAGCCTGGAAAAGAGCAGACTTAGGGGTGACCTAATTTCAGCCTTCCACTACCTGAAGGGAACCTACAAGAAGGATGGAGAGAGACTTGTTACAGGGGTATGTAGTAACAAGACAAGGGAGAAGGTTTAGATTGGATCTTAGGAAGAAATTCTTTACTGTGGGGGTGGTGAGGCACTGGAACAGGTTGCTCAGAGAAGTTGCAGATGTCCCTGCTCTGGAAGTGTTCAAGGCCAGGTTAGATGGGGCTCTGAGCAGCCCGATCTAGTGGAAAGTGTCCCTGCTTATGGTAGGGGGTTTGGAACTAGGTGATCTTTGTGATCACTTCCAACTCGGGCCATCTGTGATTCTGTGTTAATGCACTCTAAAGGGGAATACCAGCTTGAGAAGTTACTAATGTATTTTCGCCAAAATTTTATGCTGGCAACAAAAACTCCATGTCTATAAGTTTGTTTAGGATGGAGTTAATCTCTTAGATGCCTTAACACCTGACAGGCTTCACACCAACCTCGTTCTTTCCTGGTGCTGCAAGGTGAGTGACTGAGCTGCTGAGATGCTGTTGTAAGTCGCCTCATGAAAGCTGAACTTCTAATCTGCTTGGAAGTTAGTATTTACTCAGATATCAAATTCTAGTGCTTTGTTAGAGTATTTTAGTATAAACAGACATTATTATTTGTTAATACAGCTTCAGATATTAAGATGCTGATGTAAAATGAAACAAAACAAAAAAAACCCCACCACAACCTAATTGCATGGCTTGGAGGACTTCCGCAGATGCGGTTTTGCAAAACAGCTACAGCTTGGGTATTATGCAAGTCCATGAAGCACTTTGTCTATAAAAGCATCTGTGTTTTTTCTCAAACCGAAAGAGGTGTAGGTGGCATCTCCATATAATGAGGGTGGGAAACTGCAGGATATTGCAGATGCTAAAAACTTATACAGGTTCAAGCAGAAATATCTACCAGAAATGTTCATGGTAGATAAATATGTCAAGATCTGCCTAATACAAAATCTGCTGAGTTCTAGAGTTAGAAATTGCTTGAGACTGGGATAAGGTTCTGCAGAAATATTTCTGTGTGAATTTTCTATTCTTGTGTTCTTACCTGAGCACCTACTTTTTGTAATTTTTCACAATATTGTACTAAGTAGACCACTTGCCTCTCCTACTACAGCTCTTGTTTTGGGTTCTTTTTGCAATTTTTTTGCTTACACCGCTTTATAAACTTGTTTCAATCTAATTTTGGTTTCTCCTTGACCTGGTAGCTGTATTCTTTTGGGGTTGGAGGAAAGGGAGAGGACAGGGAGCAGTGTAGAGAAGTTGACTGTGGCAAAATACAAAAGATATGAGCATGGATGACTGATGCTGGAATATAACCAGTCGAGAAAAAGGTCTTATTTGGATGCTATACAGGTTAAACTTTAAAGGGCGATAATGGCTCTATCACTGTTAACAGGGACCTCTGTATTTTTTGTTGTTAGCTGTGTAGTAGTTCAGGATTTACAGGCACTTGGTAGGGGAAAAAAGCTTCTTTTTTATCCTTGGATTGCTCCTTTTTGTCAACAAAGGACTAATAACTATACAAGAAATAGTAAGCTAAGGTGATAAGAATGTAAATAGTTTGACAGCTTGTCCTTTAGTAATTATAGTAAGTGAAAGATTTCTTTTTGGATTAGAGGTGCAGTCACAAGATATTAGAGCTACTGATGTAGCATAACCAATTCCTTACTTAAAGGCAAGAATAGCCTCTTTGTGCTAGAGCTGATTACTCTTTTATTCTTAATTACATATTTATTCTTGTGGCGTGTTAGTTAATTAATTTTAGCACATACAGTGCAAAATTTATCTATGTCAAACTTTGCAAGGTTTCAGAATTACTTAAAAGATAATGAAATTAAGACATTTCAATTGCACTTATTTGTAATTAAAGGATACCACCTAATTTTGTTCATTTCCCTGCTACTTTTTTTAGTTAAAATTAATAACTTGTCTGATGACCTGATTTGATTGTGGTTGATTTAAAATCAAATTCAGTATCTGTCCATAAGTATATATTTTCTAGTAAACTTCCAGCAAACTGTTAAGTCAAATCTCATACCTGCACACTGCTATGGTGTAGTACTAAAAAGTAATTTATGGATTGTACCTATTCCATCTCAGAAATAATATCAGCTAAGTACTGCTCCCATTCTCCTTATGCAGCTTTTTTGAGAGCTACTAGCCTGTGCAGAGGCAAGTAATTAAAAAAAACCAAAAACCAGAATCTAAGTCATAAGTCCATGTGAAACTTTGAAGAACAAAAAACCCAGTGCAAATGCCTGAACATCATGGGGAATATTATAATTTTTGACTTCTGTGAACTTAAAAATTTTTATATCTTTAGGAGTATATTAGTTTTTTTTCTGAAACAAAGTTTACTTCTTTATTCAATAGTTGCCAAAAAAGTACAGTTGTCTGTGGTGGAATTGAGTAAAGCTTGTGGATTATATATTCACTGAACATTGGCACCCTATTGCCTTATTTCACCCTGCCTTAAAATAGGAAAAACGAACCTGGTGAAGCATTTATTGTAAGGAGATAATAAAACTCTTAATATTTTTGTATGTGTATTAAATAATCGCAGAAAGAGAAACACTGACGTCAGTGTTTATGATTAACGTAGATATTCCTTTTCAGAGAAGTTTAGGGGTACAATTAAGGAGTACAAGAAACTGTTACTTTCTCTGTCATGTTTTAGTCTTATGATTACAAAGTAAGAATGAGATCTGTCATCCAGTGAGTTTTGAGTCTTATTAGAGGAAGTAAAAACCATTCAAAATGTACAGCTCAAATAACTGAAATATTAGGGCAGCATAGGCTGCTTTTGATAATCACAAGACTTCTTCTTGGACGAGATTCTGAAGTTACTTTAAGCAGAGACTGCAGTGGAAAAGCAGTACTTTGTGCCAGGCCTATTATTTTAAACAATTTAATATCAGAGTTTGATAACACTGAGAGATGGGTTAACTGCATGATATCTTTGCATTTCAAACTGTTTTCAACTTCAATTTTTTTCCTTTTTTTTTTTTTTTTAATTGCATTTGAGTATTATATATGTCATTTTCCGCTGAACATGTAGTATTGATTCATTCTCCATATACTGGTAGTTTCAGAACAGAATTTCTGAGTCCAAATCCATGTTGATAAGAGTATGGGTTTTTGTTGTTTGTTTTTTTTTTTAGTTGCACATAACTTTCTCTTACCCCTGGCTATAATGAGGAGCTTTATGTTTTCTCTAATTATGTAATATGCTGTGCATATTGTGAGAGAAAACAGGAAAGTTGTCTCCAAATAGTGATCTTTAGTCTCAATTCCCTTAATGGTTCTATCTCACAAATGCCACGCACTTCATATTCCTGTTTAATCTTTGTGAAGTGAGAATAAAATCTCATGTGACGTTACTATAGATCTTATGTAAGCCTTGAACTAAAATGTTTTGTCTGCTGCTTGTGAAATGTGCTCTGACATAGCTGCCTTTCCTTTCTCAACTTTCTTTACACTATTCTTTTGCTCTCAGGTAACATGTTTACGACACGCATCCATTGATTCACTTTGGCTTCTTCAACCTCTGTGCTGTGTTGCTCTAATTATTCCAGAGTGCAATCACTGTTTCATTTCACACTGCTGTCTTAAAATCTAGTGATCTTGCCTCATTGCCTACTCTTAGTAACTACTACCTGGCAAGTTGTCATTTTCCTTTTGGCTTCATTTTATTCTCATTTTGTAATTTCTATAATTTTCTGTGCCTAATCGAATCCTGAAAGCTCTTGAAGCGGATAGAAATACGATATTTTGCTTGTCCCTAAAATGTCTCGAGCACCTATGGCATTCTCTATAAAGATTTGGATTTTGCTGGTAAAGAACCCTCTGATTACTTCCTACCATCTATTCAATTATATGCTTCTACAGTCTTTTAATATTCAAGTTATTAGTTCAGATACCTTGAGAAAACCTTCTGACTATAAAAATGTTTCAGAAAGGTATTTAAAAGTATTAAAAATCAGTGCATTGACAACCAAGAACTCAACAGCAGTAATGTTCATTTGCTTTAGCAAACATCTGTGATTTTCATACAGTCATACAACACTGATTTTTTACCTTGTACTTGTTCTTGCAGCTAGGTGCTCAGTGTAGAGACACCTAACAAGATAACTCTCTTGGTTAGAACGTGGTGCTAATAATGCCAAGGTTGCAGGTTCAATCCCAGTATGGACTATCTGCTTAAGATTTGGACTTGATGATCCTTGTGGGTCTCTTCCAACTCAAAATACTCTGTGATTCAAGATTCTGTGATAAGTTAACCTCTCTGTATTGAGTGATTTAGGAGCACTAGTTCATTTGAGTTCTTGACTGTTTCCTAATTGGAATGTTCATAATTAACACTTTTTTCCCCAAATGTACTGAAAGGCTAGTGTGTCTACAAAAAAAATTAAAAGAACAAGAAAAAGCAAAATAATTAGGAATCATAACTAATTCCACTTTTCTCGATTTCTGTTGTTTGCTGAGGTGAGGTTTTGTGTTTGTTTGTTTTAATTAGTTTTTTGGTAAATTGCTGTTAGTGATGTTTTTTAAACATACACCTGCTGTTTTGGGTTTAGGTAAAAGTGACATTTAATTCATATCAACTGATCACTGATTCTAAATGATGATTATAAATTCTTATGTTCTACAGATGTTGTTGCTGATCATGTCTGTAGTTTGAGCATTAGTGAAGAAAATGGCATAAGTCTACATTTAAAAAACCCTAAAACGACAAGAGATTACAAGATAATTTTAAGTCAGTAAGCTGGAGGTGAAGGATAAACATATCTACATTAAATTTGCTTTATTCAAAATTTTTTTTCTGCTTATTGTGCAGCTATTGTCAAAATAAAAAAAAAACAACCGAATAAAAAACAAACCATCCAAAAGCTCCATCCACACATATTTAAAAGATGTAAGCATAGATTTGACTTATTGAATTACTTAGATTTCAGGATAAAATATTTTGGGTCTGTCCATGTGCTACCAGACTGATCAATTCTTGAATTCTGCTAGAAAAATCCAACTCCATCCCCACTGGGCACCTAATATTGTTATCCAGTACCAACCCAGAAAGAGGATAAGAATAAACTGACATCCTGGTTCATTCAGGGGTGTCATACTGGATTCTACAGAGCTTGAAGCCTCAGGATATAGCTATCAGGGGAGAAGTAGGCATCTCAGCAGAGCTCACAGCTGGTTAATGACTAAGGAGCTACTCAGGCTATGAAATGGTGTATCCCCAATGCTTGTACATGTGTTTTATTCTAGAACTGAAAAAAAATGGAAAAAATTCACCGGACGGATTCACTAGAACAGCACTTTTTGTTTGTGTGTTTGTTTGGTTTTTTATATTCTCTCACCTCCTTAGAATTTGCATTGTGAAACAGCCTATGTTTTTCTTAACATTCATTTTTCTTTTTAACTATGTCAGTTTCACTGTGTTAGTTAGGGATTCTCTTGTTAGTTTTTCAACTTCTTTGAATTTTACCTTCTGGGATAAAAAAGCAAACGAAAATAACAGTACATAGAATCACAACTTGTGGTGGGAATGAATCTGGACAGATAAACTATATTGTTATGTCAGAGCCATTTCGTGCTGGGTTTGTATTTTACAAATGGTAAATGACAAAAAAAATTCTGATGTGCACTGTACATTTGCCCAGAAGACAAAAGATAAACTCTGTAGTCATTAACTTGAAGGGCAGCTAATAACAGACTTTCTTGTTGCTCTTGAGAAACTTTTTGCACTGCCAAAAGGACAATCTGAATGGATGCAAATTTTCTCACCAGGGTCTGCCATTTCATGACATTTGTGCTGCATAATTTTTCTCTTTCTTTTCTTGCCAAGAAATTTCTTTGGTTCATGCTGCATCACTCCATTCTGTAACTGTTATAGTTTATTAAAAGAAATTAGAATGCAATATTATATTTAGCCAGACCCTAATATTTACAAAATCCGTACTACGCTTGTAGACGGATGCCTAAATTTCAGGATTACTATCCAGAAAATGACTGTCTTTTCCTTCTTCCTGTTTCCTTTTGAGAGGATCTCTCTGCTTTGATGTGCTTATGTAATGGAAGGTGATAAGACAAGTTCTTTCACCTGTAAACTCATTCTTCCTATGAATTTTGATACTGGTGTGATTTGTCTACCTTAATTCTGAAATTTCCAAAAGTAGTCGTATGCTGTACCCTGGAGGGGATGTTTGGGATCTGACAGTTACTAGAGTTCAACTGTACATTTCAACTTCTAGAATAATATTTTGAATTCTGATTATTTGGGGGATTTAATGTCTGTCTTTTAAGGGTATACTTTTTCTTTATTCATTTTTTGAGAAAAATCAAAGTGCCAAAATAGAAACTGAAATGCAACATAATACTGGGCTTTGAATAGTGATTAAACGAGCAGTTCTTTTGGTCTTTTAGAGTAAAAATATTGTAAATTTTTTTCAAAGATGTTTGAAAGCTCTCTTTCTGAATCATGCTTATTTGCATGTTTGCTGATTTTAGGAGAAGGAAGACAGTGAACTGAATTGCTGCATATGAATTTTCATGAATTTTGTATTATGCAACTCTGAGCTTCCAGTATGAGCAGTGAAAGCTGAAGTGCTTTTTCATTTTATGGTGGTTTTGCTTTTATTATTTACTGTTTACTACTGAACACATAAGTGAGTGACTGGTTTGGCTGAAAAAAGAGTCACTGCCTTCAGTAATGATTGTCAATTCTTTTGCAGTTAATATATGGCTCATATGCCTAAAAATAGTGTTGGTTTGAAACAGTAATATTACAGTCAAGTTACTGAAAGCAGGAAGTAGAAATGAAAGTTTCCATGGCACAATGACAGCATCTAGTTTTATTTCAGATGTACTGGGCTGCCCCCTCCAGAACATCACAGATCAACCACAAGAATGCCAGGCAATGGCTTGAGCTTTTTGTTCATTCACTAAAGTTAGCCAGCAACATTTCAGTTACTGATTATTTGTTGTATATATTGTGAGGATGTAAAGGACAGAGATCAGTTTTTAAATGTGTTCTTACTACTTGTAGTATCTGTTGTAGTTACATTTAATTTGTAGTTAGAGTTGTTCAAATAGGTACTGAGTGAAATGCAGTTTTCAGGAAGGGCTTTTAATTGTCACAGACAAACTTTCTCTACTAAGTAAAGGTGACATGGGTTGCATGCCCTATGAAAAATCAGTAGAAAAAGAGGGCTTTGAAGACTAGAAAAGATCTAACATTGTAGAAGCTACAAACAGAAATATGGGAGGTAGAGGAAAACTTTGTTTTGTTTCAGAAGATTGTTTCAGGGGATTTCAGATCTTACAGAAAATATTCATGAAGGTGGATAATGCAAGAGGGAAGTTGTTTCTCAGACCCTGTTTTATGTTAAAAAATTGTCGGAAAATGTGTACCACTTTTATGATATATAATATAATATAATATAATATCACCTATACAGCACATCTACTGTTTGAAAGGTCAGAGCTAAGAGATACTGTGCAGAAGTTTAAGGCTCAGAAGCTGTCGTGTAGAAGCTAAAGTTGAACAATTCTGTCTCCTCCTACACTGGAAGGAAAAGCATAATATTGAAGGATTACACTTCACTTACTATGATATTACCAAGTAAACCCTGGAGGGAAAGAAAGGGAATTTCATTCTAGTCTGTTTCAAGTTATATTTCTCTCGTATTTAGGTGATAAGCTAGCAAACTAGCCATCCTTATCATTATTGTTGTTGTCATTTTTATTATTATTATTTTATTATGTTGACAGGAAAAAAGAAATAATGTTCAAAAAAATTGGATGCTTCAGTTCTGGGGAGGACAAACTGATAGTGGAGAGGGCTTTTGTTTTTTCCTGCCTTCTCTGAGTCAAGGTTTTTCTCACCATTTTCAATCTGGCTGTTGTGCAGGTGGTTGACCAAATTGACACACTGACGTCTGATCTGCAGCTGGAGGATGAGATGACAGACAGTTCCAAAACAGACACACTTAACAGCAGCTCTAGCAGCACAACAGCTTCCAGCTTGGAGAAAGTCAAGGTGCGCGGCAACCCCCCTCTCATCAAGCCGCCTGTGCACCCCTCTGCCATCCTCACCGTGCTGCGGAAGCCAAACCCACCTCCGCCTCCACCACGACTGACGCCTGTCAAGTGTGATGAACCTCCCAGGCTGCCTCCTTTGGCCAACCCAGTCAAGACGAATGGCACCCTGCTGCGAAATGGGGGCTTGCCAGTTGGGCCCAGCCGCATCCCCAATGGAGATGTGTGCTGTATACCGAACAACAATTTGGAGAAAGTTGTGGTGCAGCCTCTGATGCACAGACCTGAGAAAGAACGGTGTCCTCAGCCGGGAGCAAGGGAACGGGTACGATTTAGTGAAAAAGTGCAGTACCACGGCTATTGCCCTGACTGTGATGTTCGGTATAACATTAAAAACAGGGAGGTGCACTTGCACAGTGACTCGACCCGTGTTGCTGGAAAGCTGCCACACCAGTGCCCTCCTCTGCCACCTCCACCACCTCCACTGCCTCCATTTCCTCTGGAAAATGGAGGGTTGGGGATAAGTCCCAGTAATAGCTTTCCTCCTCCAAGACCTGCAACTGTGCCTCCACAAACTGCACCAAAACCCCAGAAGACCATCTTGAGGAAATCAACCACTACAACAGTGTGAAGTATGCCACTTGTAATAACTCTTTATTTTTTCCTATATATAAACATAAATAGGTAATGAGCACTTTCTACTTGAGCAATAAAAAGACCCAATGTATTACTCCCTGTGTCCAGTGGAGTGGCATAAAAATCACATGGTAAGTACAAAGAGGAATACTGTTGATCTTATTTGTACCCACCAAAAATACCATTAAGCCAAAGGATGCTGAAAAAATATTCATTATTTAGCAGTTTCTTAATTGTAGCATGGTTTAAAAAACAATGAAAAGAAAGTTCAGTACAAAAATACTGAATAGTGATCTGTGACAAATTTCAGTCTATCTGACATGAGGCAATAAATATTGCTCCTGGGTTTTAGGGCTTTTAAAATGTCTTTTGATGAGGCAAAGTGTAGTACTAGCTAACAGCGTTTGACTGCAAATGCATTTTTCTCTGCATGACTGCTTGAACGAATGCATTGTGTGTGGAGTGGTGCAGTAGGAATTAACCATTGGACTTTCAGGCAGCTTGCTCTTTGGTGGGGAAGTAAAGAAATAATTGAAACATATGTTGGCATGGCTCTGGAAAACTGAGTTATCTTGTGTTTTGTTTCTCACTCGCTCAGTGTGTCACAGCCAATGTAAAGTACAGAGTTTTAAGATGAGCAGGGAGAGCCCCATTCAGTTTCCCTGTATTTCCACTGCTCCATCCTCAAAATGGTAGTGATATTTTATCTCATGTGCAATAGCAGTAGATTTTAAAAACAAAGCCCAGTCCTGTGTTTTTCCCAAAGCTTTTGTCTGGTGCAAATCTCTTTTGAAGGCAATGAACATGTTGCCTAAGGCCTTCAGGGACATCCACTTAATTCATGTAAAGAGCTTTGAAGTTGAAAAGCTCTGTGCAATTATGGAGCATTAACATTGCAAAACAAGATATTTTACATGTTATCACATTTTGATGGTGAACCCAATTAATATTCTTACTAGTTGAAAAAAAGTCCTCAGTGTTTTTAATTATTTTATGAAAGAACATCCTTTTATTCTCACAAAGAGAATTACAGGGACTTACAGTTAAAAAAACATCCAGTCAGTGAAGGAAATCTGATAATAAACCTGTTATTTACAAAACTTGTTCCAAATTAATCTCAAATGGCCAACAGCAAATACTGTACGAAAAAAAATATTCTTATTTCAGCTGAAATGTAAAAGGTACTTCGTGATGAAACAGACAAAACTAGACAAAACAGATTTTTAATTTTGATTTCTCTTTACATGCAGTAATAGGTAAACCTATTACATGCAGTAATAGTAAACCTATTACATACAGTAATAGGTGAACTGAAAACCAATCCTCAAGCTATTTCCCTGTATACATATTTCCATACATTTATAGTATTTAAAATTAGACAGTAAGAATAATCATGACAAAAATTCTAGCAAAGTACTACCATTTGGAAAACTTTGCAGTAAACAAAGATTGTATTTTGTGTAAATATACATTCATGCTTTATTCCCTGCATAAAAGGCTAAGGAAGGAAATAATCTTAAATACTTAATCATTCTTTGCCCTCATCTTCCCATGTGTTTTTCATGATGCACTTTACATTTTGTATTGTTTGACTGTACTTAATCCCATGACAGCTGTTGCCAAGTGAAGTGAGTCCTGGCACTTGGCAGCAAGAGGCAGTAACTCATTCTGCATGTATGTGAGATATTTGCTACCCAAATGAGGTTTTTGTCACGTAGATTCTGCTCACATGCTGGAACTCCACGTTACCTCCTTTGCTCATATGTTTAAAATTACATTTAAAATCACTGGAATTATGTGTGGACATATCCACATTGCATATGTACAGGTTTTCCTTTTAAAAAGAAAATTCCTGCTGTCTTGACTTTATCACTACTGTAGACATCATATACCTGTTATAAGTTAGCTTAGTATTTTTTTCATTCTGAAAAGAGCTACTGTGTAGAAGAAATTATAAGAAAATGCAAATCAAATATTACATATTTTATATAAAATGTTTGTTTCATCTTAAATTAGGGAAAATAACACTGAATCATTTTAGGGGAGTAGGATCTGCTGCACGTATCTTTCCCCACTTGGCTTAATTTTTCCAGTATGAACTTACTTCTGATAGCAGAGCACAGTATTTCTCCTTTGGGCTTTTAAGAACATCTTAGTACCTCCAAATTGAATGCTGTACTGATATACATGTAAATGTCACTTTTGTTTCAGTGTTAAGTTTAAAGTTCTCAGCTCTGGAAAGTTTAAGTAGCATCTGAATTTCAGCAGTTCATGTTCAGTTTTGGTATCCAAAATTTCCATCTTGTACTTTGTCCTCACTTGAAGAAATGCTTTCTTTTCCCTTTCCCCATGCTTCCCAAGTATCTTTTCACAAACTACTACCCTTCATGAATTTTCACACAGGTGCAAATGCTGTGCTATAAAAAGAAAAGATTCATCTCTTTGAATGCAATGCTGTCTTTGGCCAGAAATGCCGGAGTTTCCAAATGTGACAGAAATACATTGTTTTTCAGAAAAGTTTTCTAACTCAGGCTTTTTTTAGTGCAACATGTTCCAAAGTCTCTGATAAATCATAGTACAAAAGTGGAATCAATTCTGTTTTGATAAGAATGTCTCTGGCCTGTGTCCTGTTGTAAGGTATTTTTATCAATGTAACAATTTCACACTATTGGCAGGACAGGATAAAATTAAGGTTAAAACAGGTAAACTTACAAAGCACAGGAAACAATTAACTCTAAGTTTTACAGCACTGTCTGATAGAAATGGCATGAAAACAAATGCAATACTGTATTCAACTAGCAGTGGTTTTTACATTTGTATTAGGGATGTAAGCTCTGTGAAGCATTTTTGAACACCTACAATGTAGCATGCTTTACACTTTACTGAGGAAAACCCAGTAAGCTGACCAGAACTGGACAGGAATTGTCTGCCTTTGAAATGTAAGTGTAATATCTCTGAGATTATATTTAGTGTTTTGCAAAAATATTCATACTTGAAAAAAAGAAAGTCCAGTTACAGTACTCAGAGCTTTAAGTCAATGTTTGCCATTCAGTTTGCCATTCAGTTTTGATTCCCCAAAGGTATTTTAAAGTCTGAATTGTCCAGATCTAGTCTTGTCAAATGCAAATAAAAGGAGAAGGTGGTTTCCATCAATTTAATGAAAAAATAATTTAGGAAAATTAAGATAAGCAATCAAAATTGCTTAATTTGTAATAATGGCACTTATTAATAAAGGCTAACGTGAATGCATTGTAAGAAAGAAACACTAGAAGAGTGGAATCCAATAACAATACTTTTTAAGGACCTAAGATGGGAATCTTCGAAAAGATCATGGATTTTTCTATAACCTAGTAGAAGTCATTGTTCTTCCTTCTCACTTCTGAAGTTGCTACACTTTTTATCACATCATCCATTGCTCTTGAAAACAAAAAAAATTCCAAATATTCATCTAAATTTTTTAAATCAATATTTTATTTAAAATATGACATGAAGTAAGTGAAATAGACTACAGCTCTTGCTATTAACTTCTTTCAGAAAACTTTATTATTGGTTTTGAAGAAGAGAACAGTGTGAATCTTTTAATTACCAGATGGATTTGCGTGTGCCCTCTGGACTTTCTCAGATCTCTTTGTTTCCATGTTCTAATTATGACTTTCCTTTCAGTGATACCATGAACAGTAATTTTACATGTGGAGATAAAATCATGCTATGGTTGCTATGTCGCTTGTCTGATTTACTGTTACAGTAGGCACATGTAGTGAGCATATATTTTTGCAGAGGCAGCATTTCTCATATTCTGTATATATGCTGTGATCCATGCTTTTTCAGAGGCTGTGTGTGTGTGTAGAAGCAAAATGCCTATCCACTGTTCAAACTAGTAATAGTAATAAAACGTAAGGCTCAGAACTGCAGCAAGGTTTTGCAAGCAAGGTAAGTGCAAAAGCATGTGGTAGAATAAATATCTATGGTAAACCATGGTAAGCACAATGTCTTGAGTACTTAATCTGAAAAATACTTGGCACCTGTTAAATAACTACACAGTATTTTGTGGGGAAGTTTGTGGTATACCACATGCAATGGTTACATGCTGCAGCCTAACATTTCCTTATCTATTAACACAGACCAAGAAGTCCATAACTGAAGCAGCAGCAACAGCGCTGGTGTTACTGGCTCAGTGGTGCATGCAAACTGCAGTACAGCCTCATCTTTGGTAGCAGTTACACATTGATGGCTCTTAACTGGGAAAAATTAGGAGGGATTTTATCTCACTAGCCTGTTTTATGGTGGCAAATAGTCCAAGAGAGCAAGTTCCTCTATCAAAATTTTGTCAAGATATTTTGTCCATGTTGGGTTAGCTCTGGGGAGCACGTGCAAGCTAATTCCTGGTGCTTAATGACATAAGATCTGTCTAGCTCATGTTGGTAAAAGAGCTCTCTTGTAGCTGTGACTGGAGCTGCTGGGAAAAATGGACTTGACCAGGTATCCTGCTGTGGGAGAGGGGCCCATGCTCTTGACAAGCTGTACAAGTCTGCTCCTGTTCTCTGTTTCTTCACATTTTTTCATAAATGGCAATATTATATTACTACATGGTTGGAGCGTTTTGTTAAAAAATTGCAGTTGCACTGTGTTCATCAGCTGGGCTATGTTGTTTCTGTGGTGTAAGCAGGTGGGACTATGACTGTGTTTGGGTTGCCCACTCCTTTGTAATGCTGAATCTTTGCAAATTTTGAGGCAGAGTTTTCTTACTTTTGAGGTAATCAGTCTCCTGTCAGGTTATAAAAACCAAATGAGAATCTCTCATGCAGGTGTGATAAAGAGGGACTAGAACCTTCCATGTCTTGAGGGACTGTTTTTGTTATTGCAGGACTGTGTATCTTTTTTCATGTGAAAATGTTTTTTATAGACNAAGAGGGACTAGAACCTTCCATGTCTTGAGGGACTGTTTTTGTTATTGCAGGACTGTGTATCTTTTTTCATGTGAAAATGTTTTTTATAGATGAGAAAAATGTCAGGTCTAATCCAGGAAAAGAAGTAGAACATCAATTGCACCTGATAGCCAACAGCAATGCTTCGTACAATGAGTAAGACCAGAAACATCCTGCTGCCTTGCTTGGGGAAGAGAGAGAGTGGAACTCCAGGAATTGCTGCATCTTTCTTCTCAGGAGTTTTTTTCTTTCATCCTGAAACACTAGATGTATACTAGATTGCTAAGGAAATTAGTCTACCTCACTGTTGGCTGTAAATTATGTTCATAATAAGTAATTATGTGTTTATGAGAGTTTTCTGATACCAGATCTGTCCCTCTGTGTTTTCTGTTTGATCTTTTGACTAACTTCTTATCCTATCTTGCAAGCAATAATGGGGTAAAAGCTACGCAAGAAGGGAAAATAATAGGTAAATTTTGAAAAAAAGAGAACTTTAAACAGATATATTTAAGTATATTCCTCAACAGTTCTTACATGATGATGACAACATCAATCTAAGAGCTTGTTTTTCTTTAAATAGGGTTCTTATCATTACTTTAAACTTAATCTTGAGTCACCTTAAGCTTAAGACAGTATGTAAAAAGCCAGTCAGTGACAGAATTTCTCATAGAAGTGTTTATTTCCTTTCCAGTTCAACATTGATTTTGCTAAGTAAAAGTTAGTAATACATGTCAGTCTCCTTCTTGGATAAAAGAAGGTGAAAACCAAAACATTATGATAGTATCTCTTTGTTTATACAAAAAGATACTATCATATTGTTTATACACAATGCTTACAGAATATGTTTGTTTTTTGCATACTGGAGCTAATGTTCTAATTGGACTCCTGATACTGAAGCTAATTGGCTTTGTCCCTGCTTCAAATCTAGGATGCAACTTGTGCTCCAGATCCCTTGACCAGTTGTCCCAAGACCTTGAGGTTCCTCTTGATTCTCTGCAGCATCCTTGATGGGTTATTGCAGGGAGATTGAACTAGATGACCTTTAAAGGTCTGTGAAAGAAGGAGAGGCAGAGTCAATGTGTGGTGAACTGACGGTAACCAGCAATCCCTGTCCTTCTGCACCACTGACAGGGAGGAGGTAGAGAAATCGTGAGTGAAGCTGAGCCCAGGAAGAAAGAAGAAGTTGGGAGAAGGTAGTTTTAAGATTTAGTTTTTATTTTTTATTTTTCTACTCTCACTTGATTGGTAATATACTAAATTAATTTCCCTAAATCCAGTCTGTTTTGCTTATGATGGTAGTTGGTGAGTGTTTTTTCCCTGTCCCTAATTTGACTCATGAGCCTTTTGTTATGTTTTCTCTCCCCTGTCCAGCTGAGGAGAGGAAGTGATAGAGCAGCTGTCTTGGGTACCTGCCATCCAGGCAGGCTCCCCCACACACAGTGTCCAAGAGTGCCAAGATCTAGTGGGCTGTTACTGGAAAATGTCCTTTCCTTATAATCGATCTTCAGAAAGAGATAGTGCAAATTAAAAGTCAGGAAAAATAAAGTAACTTTATTTCATACTCTCAAAACTTTTCTGCAAGTTTGAATTTTCTGGCTGTGATTTGCTTTACCTAATTAAATGTTTAGAAGGAAACTTATTCATAATTCTGGGGAAATAAGGTTTCTGACATGAGAGGATCCATTAACATAGTAAAAGAAAAAAAATACTGTTCTCTGAGTTAATAAAATCAGACTAGAAATGAGATTAAGATTCTTCACAGTGAGCTGTGTAAGAACTCACTTGGAAAAGTAATCAGTAATCCACAATATGAAGTCTTTGAATTATTATTGTATTTCTCTTAAAAAGGAGGCGCACTAGGTCTAAGGAAAATACTTCGAAGGTCTACAGTGGTAAGCAGGAAGGCAAAGTAATTTACTCTAATGCTTCCTGTTAGCCATTAAAAGAACTTATACACCTTTCATTATAAGATAGATGAAAAATATACTTTTATGATGTTGCCAGCAGGTGCAATTTTGTACTTGACAAAGAAGAGAGATGAAAAAAAAAGAATCAGTTAAGCATGCCAGAAGCAATAGAAAATTAAAGTGTCAAACTTTGTTTTTTATAAACAGGCACAACTCGGTACAAATTGTTCAGGCTGTTAATGAATTGCTTGTACTTGGTGACTTGAAATGAATGGGTTGGAAGCCTTTTATGGGTATATATGGAAGTGCTTCTTTACCCACTAGAATCATGATTTTAGAATAAGCCATCTTCGTGTACCTGTGTGTAAAATCTGCAGCAGAACAGAATACTGCAGAGGAGCTGTATGGGCAAATACTTTGGCAGCCAAATTTTTTGTCATCTGTGCAGGAATCAACCTCAATATCAGTCAGTTGATGCAGCCATAGACAAATGCTCTTCAAATTCCAGTGCTGATGTGACTTATTATACATTTAACCCTGCAGTGTTTTTGGGAAAACCATCCTATGGTACCTTTGCTGATCATTCCTGTGTCATCTCTACAATAAGTGAACTACAGGCACTTTGTCAGTGCAGCAGTGAACCGATTGAGTGGCCCAAGCTGTCTGAAAAAATTTTTATTCCCAAAATCGTTGAGTCGGTCATTGAGACAGACTATGAAAGAGGAGAGTGGAAAAAGAATCAACCTTGTCACAGAGATGTGAATTTTTGCCTTGACTTGACTTGTTTCTAAAAAGCATGATAAGAATACATGCAAAATGTTTTCATATATCACCAAAATAACTGAGGATAAAATATAATCAAAATAAGATTTTGAGTTGTGTTATGTTGTGATTTAAGTAATCCTTCTAGTAAAATAGATCTTTTCATAAGAATTAAGGTAATCATAATACCAATAAAGTAATGAATCCACAAGGAAGATCTTTTCATGGGTGTTTATTTTCTAAAACATAATCACTGCAGATACGAATGAAACACAAATGGATTTTTAGCAACAGAAATAGCACCACTCTAATTTGCATTAGTAAGATAGTAGTTAAGCTTTTTTTCTGCTAAGGACTTGTTGGGAAATTATTTTTATTTCTATTCTAGCAAGTATAATGAAGAAACTGTGTATTTTTCTTTGTCTTTTTGAACTTCAATTTTGAGTTGTTAAAAAAAAACAGAAACAAAACCAAACCAAACCAACACCAAACAAACAAAAGAACAACAAAACCCTGGAAACAAAGAAACAAACAAACAAAAATGGGGGGAAAGAAAAGGAAGAAAAGAAGAAAAGAGAGGAAAAATGTATTTGATTCCTTTGTGCTATATAACACATTTGGCATTTTGAAGTGCATTAGTAATGCTCACATTTTCAACTTCTGAGAAACTCTGATAATTGAAATACTAGTTAGTGAAAAACTGACCTACAAAAAAATGAAAGTAACAATCAACAGAACAATAAATTCAATGGAATTTTGATAAACATGTATAATATAAATAATTACTGAACAGGCTGGGAAAGAGACTCATCTGATAAAGATTTACTGTTCCCATGAGTTTTGACAAAAAACTTAGTAGTTCACTAAAAGGAATTTTAAGACTCTTCCAACAGCTTGTGTAGAACATGTTCTGCATGTACGTGCAATGACATAGTAACTGATCCGTGACATTGGTTATGAGTCTTTACAAGAAAGCCTGTGTAAACCAATAGGCCAAATTTTGATGATGCATTTATTTTCATAATCCATCATAATTTTTTTCATATTAAGTCCCTATTTGTTATAAATGTATTTAAAATATTTTTACAAGCTCTTAATATATTACTGATAAAGTATATCACTTTGTGATAGATTTTTTTAAAACTTTTTAATAATCACACTTCCTGAAGAAATGTAGAAATACAGCTATGGTCATTCATAATTTGTAATTTATGTGTTTGAAATCTCTGTAAACAACTTTATATGACCCTGAATACTTTACGGACTGATTTTTTTCCCTGTCATGACCTGATTTTTAAATACAAGACTAGTATCTTAAGAGCATGTCTAACTTGCAGACTTTTAAGTAGTCACTTCTTGGAGAGCAGTTGTACTATTTGAGAGCTATTTCAACTTGGATTTTGCCAAAACTTGGAAAAGACTCATAGATACTGAAATAATCCTCAGTTTATGATAATTCTAAGCATTGTTCTAATTAGTAAAATATTTTGTTACAATATGTTGAGTAGATTATTATTAATGTACATGAAAAAGATATCATATCCTAGGGGCAGGAAGAGATGAGAAAATTATTTTAGAAAAATGTGTCTACATCTGAAAGCCAACAGCTAACATTGGCTTTGTCCTTTGTTTTGTTAGAGATCTTAAAATGCATATATTTGCATTTTGGTTTATTGTCATTTAGATTTGAACTTGTCATTGCGATATACAGGCCGATTATGCCAGTGTTCAGTGCAAAAGTGCAGAAAATGAAAGAATTTGTTCCAAGTAGTTTGTAATTTGGTGTACTTTCAGGTCATTTCTGATCACACACACATCAGAGTAAGTCTACTAAAACTGTTTTCCATTATTCCATGTGGGAAACAGCTTTTAGAGACTGAATTGTACTGCTTAGGCAGAAGGAGCATTAAACAAGGGAAATGCTGAAGCAGAACAGTAAATACATATGAACTTAAGGCTCAATATTTAAATTTTGTAACATTAATGCTTTTTTTGCATACATTGTTCATTTTGAGCCTCTTCTTTTTTCTGATATTTAGCTCCAGCTGTACAAAGACATGGTGTTCAGTCACTTCTTTTAAGGCTAGAAGAACAAGAAATAAGGTTGTAAATACATTATAACTGACTCATTGATTTCTAGAAATTTGGCCTTATTGATATACCTTACTGAAGGGAAACCTTGCTCTAACAAGCTCCACTGTTGATCTTTAGTCTGAATTCACAGATTGAGACAAGCATTTGTATATACTAGTATCTCTTTTAACAAGTTTGTTTCACTACCACTCATTAACCATACATGCAGGAGATTAATTATTTGTCTCTCAGACATGAAATGAATCTTTTAAATTATATTTAAGTGAATATTTCATCAGCTTTCAAGCACCGGTGTTTTGTATGGTGTGTTTTCAAGAAAAATTTGATCTATGAATGGAAGCTTTAAATGCTGGAAATACAAAGCAGAGAGCTTTGTCAAAGTGCTGTAAGATTTCAGGAAAAAAGATACATATTACTAAGAGTTGGTATTGGCTTTCTGTTTAACAGGAAATTTTGTGTAAGGGCCTGCCCACTGTTCTTGAAGCACAAAGACACATTGGTGCCCTGAATTCCACCGGAACTGCCACTTTTCAGCTGTAGGGACAGCTCAATAAAGGTGCAGTTTTGTCCCTGATCTGTTGTTTGTGTCACGTGTGTTCTGGTCTGGGCCTGGGAACCTTGTCCTGCAGCTGTGCTGTCAGCAGTGCATGTTCATGGTACTGGGGTTTTGTGGTAAGTTTGTGGGGGGAACAGGGGAGAGGCTGCAGGGGTGGCTTCTGTGGCTTCTGTGGGAAGGTATCTCCCATGTTACAAAGAGTCAGTTGCAGCTGTCTCCAACACAGACTCACTGCTGACCAAGGCTGAGCCTGTCTGCGATGTTGGTAGGACCTCTGGGATAACAGTTCAGAAAGTGTAAAAAAAGCTGCACAACAGCAGCTGGGAGAAGAAAGTGAGAATATGTGAGAGAATCAACCCTGTGGACACCAAGGTCAGTGAAGGAGGGAGAGAAGGTGTTTCAGGTGTCAGAACAGAGATTTCTCTGCAGCCCCATAGTAAGGCAGGGTGTCCCACTGCAGCCCGTGGAGGGCCATCATGGAGCAGGTGGAGGCTGTGACTCCATGGGAAGCCTGTGTGGCAGCTCTGTCCTGGCAGTGCCTATGGCCCCATGGAGAAAGGATTTGCTGGCAGGACTTGTGACTTCACAGGGGACCTGTGGTGGAGCAGTTTGTGAAGAACTGCATGCTATGGGAAGGACTTGCGTTGAAGTTCATGAAGGACTGTTTCCCATGGGAGGGGAGGGACCCCACGCTAGAGCAGTGGAAGAGTGTGTGGAGTCATCCCTCTGCGAAGGAAGGAGAGATAGAGACAATGTGACATGAACTGATTGTAACCAACATTCGCTGTCCCCTGGCACTGCTGACGGGGAGGAGGTAGAGAAATTCAAAGTCAAACTAAGCCCAAGAAAAAGGGAGGAGAGGGGAGAAGGTGTTTTTATATTTGTGCTTATTTCTCATTGCCTTACACTGATCTTTGATTGGCAATAATTTAAACTAATTTTCCCAAGTTGGTTCTGTTTTGCCTGTGATGGTAATTGCTGAATGATCTCTCTCTGTCTGTATCTTGACCCATGAACCTTTTGTTGTATTTTCTCTCCCCTGTCCAGCTGAGGATGGGGCGTGATAGAGGGGCCTTTTGGGCATGTGGCAGCCATCTAAAATAAACTCACCACAGCACAGTGGAACCTATGGACCTGTGACTATCTTTTGCTATTCTTTCACTACTTAACATTAATTTTTCAGTTCCAGTTAATCTAAGATAAAGAAGAATTTCTGAGTCTGTCTTGAGAAATTGAAGTTGAATACTAGTTAAGAAAGAAATTGATACAAAGTAAAAATATGAGTGAGATCTAATATGCAGTTGTAATGCTCAAAAAAGTAAATTATATAGTATTTTGGCAGTCTGGGTTCCACACAATATTTTTTGTTAGAGCAGTTCTAATTTTTTGTAAATCCTGTATGCTTCCATCAGGAATGAGGGAGAAATCAATAAAATCAAATCTTAATACTGACAGCCATTTTCTGATCTTCAGAGGAAGAATTACATGTTCATTACATGAACAAAATCAAAGAAGAATTTTCTTGAAGTTTCAATTTCACATATTATGCTTTTCAATTTATTTTATTTTATGTTAAAAGGGCTAAATAGAAGGAAAACAGTGCAGGAAACTGTTTATCAGAAAACTTTCAGTATATGTATGGCTTGGTTATGAAATTATAAGCTGTATAATCTCCTATTTGTGGTGCAATGACAAAGGCTTTTCAAAACTAGAGCTGCCTCTTCCCTCTCTAAATAAAAAGGATCTGAGGTCAAATTTACTTTAAATTTTTTCAACATAGAGCTCACTGACCATCACCAGGTGATACATGAGTTAAGCAAGTAGCTTGGAGTATTGTACCTCTGCAGGGAAACCTCACAAATTGCACTGAATATAAGCAAAAAACCACATGATTTTTGGTTACAATCAAAGGTAGTTGGTATTTAATAGAGCAGATACTACAGTACAAATTAGGTTTATAAACAGAGTTATATTGTTGATGTAGCTAAGCACTGTAGACTCAATCTTCCTCACAGCTCTGTTTTTCTGAAGGCTGACAGTAAATTACAGCATGAGCCCTGGACAACTAATTCCTGGGCAAATTGGACCCACCTAAAGGCTGGCAGCTGTGATGTGCAAAGGGATGATGAAGAAAAGTGAAGGGAAAGGGTGATTAGAAGACATTTTCCCTGCCTTATTTCTCAAGGAGGAACTGCGAAGGAGAGAAATGCAGCTATTGGGTGAACAGAGTAACTGTAACTCAGAGTAACTCATGGGATTTACTGATTCACTTGGGTCCCTAGTTTCTTGCTATGGATACAATTTGTTGTTGTAACTTGTTTATCACTTACCATATGTTTCATGTGATGTACAACAGAGAAAAGTTTGTTTTGCCTCTTTTCTTTGGAGAACTTTTTGGTCATTTCTAATTTTTTATTAATTCCTTCCTAAACCCAAGAACTTAAAGTGACTTGATATATCAAAACCCAAGAAATTTTGCATACTCATTTTCATCATTTTTGCTTACTGTCAGAGTTTTTTGGCTGTCCAAACTGTGCAGGTGCCGCATTCATTTTGCATTAGAAGCTTTTTCAGCGTGTTCAGTAGCAAGTATTTTGGGATAGTGTTAAAATTTTAAAAATATTTTCTTTCCCCCAGCTATTATGGCATGCCCATGTTTATATGCAAGAACATATTTAAATGTAGCTAACAGAAAATTTGAAAAACTAGAAAAAAAATGCTCCTTTGGTCAAACTTTCAAAATATGAGACTTCTTTCTGGGCATATAATTTTAGAATGATACTTTAATAATTTATTTTAAAAAGACAGAGCTCCAACTTGAGTGGAGGAGCTTGCTACTCTTTCAAACACGAAAAATTTAAAAACATTTGTAAGCATTTCTGTGGGTGCATGTCTGTACATAGCAGTGTTATAGTAAGCAACTGCAAGCTTGTGCTGTTAATTCTTGCCTTTTTTAAGACATAAAAGTTTATTGGGCAGTAATGGTTTCAGTCTCTTTAATATCTGTCAAAGGTTAGTAAGCATCAGATGCTGGGCCCTGGGGTGTTGCTGAGGATTATGTTTGTTGGGAGGCTACTGATTGCAGCAAGTATGGCAGAGAGCAACAGGAAGTTATTACCTATTACCCCCTCCAAAGGTCCAAACCTTAATTTACAGCACAGGAACAGTGTGGAAGAAACATTGTCAAAGTTATGCCATTAAATTGCAGGGCTGAAAAGCGGAGAGCTTTGGAGAGGATGAATAGGCAATGAAAGGAAGGACCACACTGAAGTGGAAAGCAGCGGGTGAAGTAGAGGTGAAGAAAAAAGGATGAAAGAAGAATACAAGAATATCAAGCCCACCTAGAAAGTATTCTGAACTGCATCACCACTGTCTGATATCCCAGTTTAGTAGTTTTATAGGTAATCTCTAAGTGGTGTCTTCACAAAATTTTTTTCCTGAAAGCCACATGACACAAAATGATAAAACATATAACATTTGTTACTTTTCTATTGAATATGCAAGGAATGGACAAGGAACATTTGCTTTTGTTCCACATCTTTGTGTTTTTTCATATTCTTTTTTTTTCTTTTTTTTTTTCTTTTTTTTTTTTTTTTTTTAAATTCTCATAATGCCTGGAAGTTCTTTGGCTGAACAGGAAGTTTTTCTTTTGAACTCTTATGACTAACATAACCACAGGAAGCCTAAGAGCATTTCTGGGATTTCAAATAAAAGAAGTGCAGCATGAAATCGGTAACATTTCATAAAAGCCATAGAATTGGTCCTGGGAGTAAATGGAAATTATAGAAGTACAGATGCATCTTATAGAACATGACAGTTAAAAGGGAATTGCATTGAAATATCATTTTAAATAGCTTAGGCAAAAATTAACCCTCTGAATAGGCAAGACCAAAAACATCACTAGAGCTAGTACCTAGATATTGCATCAGGGTGAATTGGACCCACTGTAATAATGAAAGCATATGCAGCTTGAAAAGGGCATGGACAAAGATAAATTAGAAACAGCTGTCAGAAAGAATTTTTAGAATCATGCATTTATGAAGTAGATACTGGCCAAGGCAGTTGATGGAAATCACAAAGGGACAAGAAGAGGGGGGAGAGAGAAAGAGATTGACATCTCTTACTAGCAGTTTCAACTAAAAAAGATCTATGCAGGAGATGTCTAATGTCCCTAATACTTGGTTTTACTCACTGCCACAGTAAGCTATAAAATGGCAATATTGAAACATGTTTAATCTGCCTCTTAAAATCTGTCTGTGTTTATGAGTCAAATTATCAAATAATAGAATGGTTTGGGCTGGAAGGGACCTTTAGAGATCATCTATTCCAACCCCCTGCAATGAACAGGGGAGCATTCAGCTACATCTGGTTGTTCAAAGTCCCGTCCAAACTGACCCTGGTTGTTTCCAGGGATAGGGAATCTATAAGCTCTTAGAAAAACCTGTTCCTTATATCTAGTCTGAATGCTGCAATAAAGTCTCCCTTGAGCCTTTTGTCCCAGCTGAACAATATGAGAACATTCTATTCTCTCAGCCTTTCTTCATGGGAGATGTGCTCCAGCCCTCTAACCACTTTTGTGGCCTTTCTCTGGATTTGCTCCAACAGGATGATGTCCTTCCTATGCTGGGGACCCCGGAGCTGGACATAGCACTCCAAGTGGGGTCTCACAAAAGCAAAGTAGAGGGCAGAATCACATCCCTTGGCCTGCTGACCACACTGCCTTTGATGCAGCCCAGGACAAAGTTGCATTCCTGGGCTGCAAGCACACATTGCCAGTTCGTGTCCAGCCTCTCATCCCCCAGCATTTCCAAGTCCTGCTTGGCAGGGATGCTCTCGATTTGTTCATCCCCCAGATTATATTGATACTGGAGGTTACCCCAGCACAATGCAGAATGACCTTGGTGGTGTTGAAGCTCACAGGGGCCCACTTCACAGCACTTACATGCCACATCCAGCATGTGCCAGGTTATTAAGGTTATGGAAATAATTTCATAGCCACTTTTTGTAAATCCAGCTTGAAAAAGACTGTGCTCATGGAATTTGAGAGAAACTGACTGCTTACATAGTATACTGAGACAAAGCAAGCCTCCAGTGCTTTGAGACTTGCTACAGGATTACTTCTAAGGAGTATTTACCAATCGCTAAAATAAATAATATATCTAATATTGATACTTACTAAGAGACATCAGATGGGCACCAGATATATTTGAGGCTGTGTACCCAACTGCCTATGGTGAGAACGTGTGAAATGTTTCATTCCAGATAATATTTCTGATTAGACTTAAAACAATTTGGATACAATTGCTATATCCAAATCTTTTACCATTTAAACCACGTTGTAATAATCTAGCACAAAGATGAGCACTCAAAAAAAGTCAGATATCTACTGTAGAGACAGAAGCTTCAGCTTGAGGTATCAATTCAAGGATTCTTTGCAGTGGCCATGACGAGTTATATAGTGTCATATGGATTCTGAGGTTCATACATAGTGACAGTGACAGATCTGTCTGTGTATAAGTTAGGAGTGAAAACCCCTGGTAAATTAAAACCTGAAAAATTCCATGGTAGTTCAAATAACTCTTTAGTAGAAGGAGAAAATTGTATGAACTTAACAAGAGCTTCTTGCCAGCTTAGGTATTCAGACCTGAACTGTTTGAAATCACTTGCAGGACTGATATTAACTGCTGAACCACACATACCAGGTAACCATAAATGTAACTTAGCTGAACTGATATTTCTGATTTTCATTAGACAAGGAAAATGGCATTTTTGGTCATTAAAACATTCAGTGAAAAAGGATGTATGATTTCAATTTTTCAAATCTATCAGTATGCTGGAAGTAAAATTCTGCTGCTTTTCCCCCTTTCAGATGAAATAAAGCTAAAAATGCCCAATGAACAGTGTGTTCATCAACTCTGTCCTATCCTCTTCTGGTGATACTGAAGGAAACAGTTCCCACTCACCTTGGAGAGGTGGTCCTCACCTGGTCCTTCTCACCTATAAAACTTCTGAAGGCCCCAAAATCTTTGTTCATTTTCCCTTGTTATTCCATTCCTTTATAGTTTAATTGCTCTAAAATGTATATCCATTAATTTTATCTCTGAAATCAGGACTTCTAAAAAGTCAGAGCATTTTTTAAATTATATATAATATAATAAAATTATTTATTATAGATTTTGACTCTATATATCAAATTTCATTTAATATAGGCATGTCCTGTTACAATTCTTTGGTTCAAAGATAATAAAAGTAGCATTCTGGTTTTCCAGAAAGAGAAACTTTTATTCTCGAAATTTAATCTTGAGTATCCATTCATCGTTTTCTTTTCCCCAAAATTACCTCTTGAAAGAAAGGAACATGAAATATTAATATCTCCTTTTGTACTTTAGATTTATGGTTGCATAGTGCAAATACTCATGAGGAGTGATGACTTCTATATTTTAGATATAGTTGAAACCTGATGACAAAACAGTTGAAAATATTACAAACACAATATTGTTCTTTGGGTTGTGTTTTGTTTTTTTGTTGTTGTTGTTGTCTTTGTTGCTTTTAATTCAGTTAATTGAAGGGGAGTTGTTTTGTTTTGAGCTTTTTACTAGAATTTTTTATGTAGCAATGCATAAAAGGAGAGGGCCAAGTTGGAGGCTGATAAATGAATCTATAGCTGCACGTGTTTTTACCAAAGTATTGCATGCTTCACTTAAGTGTCCAAAAAAGTGGAATTGCAGTTGGCCCACCACTAATCATGTAAAAATATAATTTAATTTTATAGTATTTGCACCTTGAAACCCATGTGCTAATCTGTTACACAATAATATTTCATATTCACTGCTCTGCTGTAAATGTTGCTCAGGGTTTAAAACCACACACAGCTGTCTCTCTGTTCTGTAATCACACACTGCACTTTGAAAATAGAGGTTAATGACCCTCTTTCAATGTGAAAACCCTGTAGTGTCTGCAGTAAGTTTCAGCCTGTGAAAGTTGGCCTTTCTGTGTTAAATACTCCATGGCTGTAGATCAGGGTTGATTATATTTCCCACAATTTAAATGTTCCTTAACCATCTTGCACTACAATGAAAAAGTTTATTTGAGCTCTTGAAGATTAATTACTACAGTTTCCCTCTACATCAGGTACCTCACATCAGTTATTCACCTAGAATGGTTTAAAAGGGAATTGCTTTTAAGGATATTTTTAATACCTGCTTTTTCTGAAATTTTAAGGGCTCAACATAAAACTGCCATCTCTAGAGAAACAATGAATTTTGTTTGAAATGTTGCTGTTAAGCAAAATTTCACATTCAGTTGGGCAAAATAATACAAAATTGCATTTATAAAGTTAAGGTGAAGATGAATGACATTATTAGGTGTACACCAATAAAAACTAAAAAAAGAAACCTGCTTCTTTATTAGAAAATCAAAATGTTAATTTCTTTAAAAAGGTAAATTCACCAGAGGAAGAAAAGGGTTTTTTTACTCTATTTGTGACAGAAATCTTAGTTCTTATGCACATTTATAAAAACATTGCTTCTTAAGAACTGTTATTATATTTGGCTACCTTTTGAAAATGGGGACGTTGATATTGTAGGCTCTATGTGGAAAGCTTAATTAATAATTGTGAAAAGTGGATCTAATTGTGTAGTAGAGGAGTGGGGTGGTAAGGTTCTAAAAGACTTAGGTAGTAAGTATTTATTGAAACTAGCTACATTCAAGTGACAACATATTTCAAAATACTTGAGACAACACATTTGAAATCTGCATAATAAAATTTCAACTATTTGTCTTTTTAAAGAGAGAGACTTCCTAAAAGGGCTGGCAGAGCAAATCAGATTTTCCACTTCAAAGAAAACTCTACAAGCCTGCAGCATAGTTCCTATGCTGCAAAATGGTTGGGAAGTGGTCGAGAGCTCCTCCTATGGTCTGGCCTCTGACAGCAGTTGCCTAAATGCCTTGCTGCCCTTTCCTGACCAAATATGCACTGTAAAGGCTGTAACAGATTCTTCTCCAGAATTAAGCCAGATCTTCAGGTGTCACTTTTCAAGAGTACACACAGATGTGTGGTTATCAGGTAGACAGAGTTACGCTATAGAAGTTTCTAGGATTAATCCCAAGGATAAATGAATAAAATGTCATGTTCATTCCAGCCCACCTGGGAAGGTTAAGTAATTTTTTATAAATCCATAAATTTTATTCTACTTCTTTATAAAAATAGGCTTCCTTCTGAACTAGATTTGCAGTTATTCACATATCCTGTTCTGGACCATACTGATTTTTGTCAGATATGCAATTCTCCAGGTTTGTGAGTAATGTAGTGCTCATCTAAACCCCATGCAGATTTGTAAATTAACAAGACTTGTACTATTTTAAATAGAAAAAAATCACTTTCATCAGTGGAATTCGTATCCATAGTCTCTGTGTATATTTTATTATGGTAATTATTATACTTATTTTGTTAGAGGGCTTTGTTTGTTTTTGGTTTTTAAATATATTTTTCTGTCATATAAAAAGAAACAGCTCTTGCTTCATAATACAAATTGGTAGATATTTCTTAGATATTTCCATTTTATATATAAAATTCATATATAGCTGAAAAATTTTAGTGATACAGACATGTTTTGAAAGATCCACTGAATTTGTCTAATCTCAGAGTACAGGTCTGTTTACTAATGCACATAGCAAAACTGGAAGTTATGTTCAGAATTACAGAACTGTATGCATTTCAGGGGTGTAGCACCACTTGTTACCTTTGTTTTGCAGAGCCTGAAGTTGGATTTGCTACAGTATATAGAATTCTTTCTGTTCCAAATGCCCGTTTTTAAAAGACCCAGAAATAATTTTAGATTTCACAGAGTAATTATAATTTTCTTTTTATGATTTCCTAACATCTCTAAAGGAATGTTGCTATAAAAAAGTTTTTCATGTACTCTCAAGTGAATTCTGCAGAGATCTATTTCTAATGAAAAGAATTTAATTTTCTATAAAATAAAATTGTAAAGAACATGTTAGGTGTTCGTGCTTGTAAAGATTGCTTCTGCTTGAGTTTTTTCTTTTGTTGTTTGTTTGGTTTTTGTCATGAGCAAGAAATATGTTGAAATTCATAATCGAGGAAGGAGAGAATTGAAGTAAAGGGGAAAGAACATTAAAATAGGGTAATGAGCTATGGGTAGGGAAACATGGAGGCTGAGTGGAAACCAGGCATTACTAAAAGGAAAGGCTAAAATCTTGTCTCATTTAGCTATGAGTATTTACAGATACAATATAAATTCAAGCAAGAGTCAGACAAACTTTTTAATACAGCTATTGAAGGAACCGTACCATCATACTCAATTTTTCTTGAGAGTGGAGGAAAATCAGCATGTCATAAGAGCCTTTAGCATTTTTTCATAGCAATAAATGAAGAGTTCCGTTGTGAAGAATAATGATATACAACTCTGAAAATCGCTTTGTTGACTGAGGCTTATGTACTGTGGAGGCCTTCAAAAGACCACAAATGGTAAATGTGTATTCCCTGTCATGCTATGTTCAAAATCCCCTTTCAGAAGACAGTGGATTTATGAAGTCTTAATTTCAGGTTCCTTTAAAATTAATTCTATTATTTTATAATTACTGACTTAAAGATATCCAAATATCATAGATTCATAGAATGGTTTGAATTAGAAGGAACCCTAAAGATCATCTAGTTACAAACTTCCTGCCACTGGCAGTGACACCTTCCATTAGAAGCCCCATTCTCAAAGGCCCATTTAACCTGACCTTGAACACTTGTAGAATTTGAGAATATTTTAACAGTTATGCATTCTAACATGAGAAAACAGAGCTATTTATGAATATTTCTTATGTTGAAAGAAGGTAAGCGCTGAAGACACATGCTCAGAGTGTGATGATGTGTCCATCCCTGGAAACATTCAGATTTCTTTGGGACAAGACTCAAAGCAAAGTGGTCTAACTCTAAAGACTGCTTTGACATGGATTGTACTCCACCTATTCCTTTCAGTTTCAGGTTTACTCTGACTTGTTATCTCAATGAGTGGTTGGAGGTAACTCAAATTATCTAATAAAAATCATCTTAGAAAGTTGCTGCGTGGCACTTCATTAATGGACAGATACTAATAATGTTTAGTTTAATTGTGAAATTCAGTCCAGAAGATATGTTTGGGATTGTTAATATATATTTTATAAACCATGTGTTAAACCTGGTTTTGCTCAGAAATTAATGTACTGTGAAAGGTAGGTATTAATGCATGTGTATGCCGTGAGCTATTTCAGATTTAGCAAGCTAGAGAAAGCTATATTAGAATTCTCTCATGTGTGCCGTGGTTCTGGATGGATTGGTCTTAATTTTCTTGAATTAGTTGAAAATTGGCAAGAACATGAAATGTATGTTTCTGTGAGTCTTAATTTTGCTCATAAATTTGCAAACTGTGTTTCAGTCTTTCTGTGTTAACAATGAGTATTGTCTGAAGTCATGTTTAGCACCGTTCTTTTTCCTGTTCTAAGGATATCTGCTCTAAGTATATGAGTCTGTCCCTTCAGGCTGTTCACTGAATGCTTTCCACAGTTGATTCAGTCTTTCCACCACCACAGACATTCTTAATTGTGTCGCTTTCTGAACTGAAATGAAAACACTATGTTGCTGTATCATTTGTACCATATGTCGCTGTTGTTTATATCTGCAACAGAGAATACAACCATCAGAATTTTCATTGGTTTTAGTTAATGACACTGTCAATGGTATTACGGTTTAACTTTCCCTTCCTTCCCAGAGTTTTCACATAGTAATGTCTTCGAGCACAATCATGCCTGTCTTTCCATTCCTTAACACACAAGACTATGCTTTCTGTTGCTCCAATATTGATTGATATTGCCAGTGTACTGTCTGTAGATGCTCTGACCTATTGAATTCGTTTAGTAGTATGCTGAGTTAGTGACTGGGTGTGGTGATCTTTGAGAGACAAGTACCATGTAGAAAATAACTTGATAAAAAAAAAATGCTTTGTTCTGGGTTATTTTTTGCCTAAAAGATACATTTCCTTCTTCAAATGTAGCTTTGTCATGTCAGTATAAAAGATCTGAGAAAGATATTGTGTTCATTAAAAAAAACAACAAAGAAGATTAAAAACCCAAACCTGAGCTTTGCCTAATTTGGAAACATGTGGAACATATAAAGTTGCACGTTACACCTCTGAGTCCATTTTTTCCAACAGCAACTCACCATTTTTCAAAAGTGTTTCACACTTAGAGTTACTTCACAAATATTGCCCTTATATTCCGGTAGCATCATCAGGCATTGTTGTCTTGAATATCATAGGCGATAAAGCAACCCAGTGATTTAGTGTGTTCTTTTGACAGATGAAAATTGTTGCAATTACTGAAACAACAGCAGATATTGTAGAATAATTTTTCGTGGAGGTATTCATTTACTTTGCACTCTCATTTACCTTGCAGAGAGAGAAAATCACAACTGCATAAAATAATCCCATAGTTAGCTCATAAAATGTTCAGGCTAGATGAAAGGTTAGGAATGGTAGTGATTAAATGACTATAGACAGCAGCTCAGGCACTTTACATGTAGAGATGAATGCAAATAGGTGGAAATTATGTGGAATATGAGCACTCAATTGCTTCCCAAGTCTTGTACTGCAGTAACTTGATTGACATGAAACCTAATCTAGATTTCTTCCCTAATCTAGACTATCTTTTTAGAAGTTACTTGGAAAATTTATCCAGAGAAGCACCTGAGGAAAACATTATCTTGCATTTTCTGTTGCTCTCATCTAGCTGGATAGCTATCTAGTTATATATAATAATTATTATAATAAATTATCTTATTAATATAATAGTTATAATAGTTATATTAACTATAATAGTAGTTATATTGACTAGTTACCTAACTAGTTATTTATTAGTTGTCAGTAGATTCTGGGAAATAGTACTTGCTTTCTTATGTTGCTATATAACAAAAAGGCATTTACATGAAATACTACTCTTCCTTGTGTCTCGCAAATATTCAAGAAATTACCACTTGAAGCAGTCAAGAAGAATAAAAAATGTGGAGTCAATGATATGGATGATTTGGGCTTGACTCTATAATGAGACTACTGTTTTTGCTATTTATTTTCATGGGGTAAATTGTAGTGACTGTGTTACAGCTGGCATAACTGCTGATAAGTCCTCTGTCTTTTCTTTAATTGGTTTTAGATTTTGGGCACTGTGTAGGTACTACAGGTGCAGCAGGTAATGAGGACAGATTATGCATCCTGAAAGAAGAACAAAGGGTACTGCAGAGCAAGATGTTTGGGCATGTGAATGGAACTTCTGGAACAGACGGTGAACATTAAGCACTGTTGTACTGGCAGACTCAAAGAAAAAGACACCTACATTAAAAAAAAAAAAAGAGAGAGAGAAAAAAATGATATTTTGAGTATTGTGGACTTGTAGGGATCTACATAAAACTGTTGAATATAGAGGAAACCTGGGGGTACATTCTGGCCAAGGGGAATCTTGTTCAAAATAATTTTTATTTTGATCCAGCAGAACCAAATTGCCTTTTTTCAAATGTTACCTTATTCCAAGGCCTCTACTGAAACCTAACATTAAAAATTGAAAGACCTTTTGGTGTTTAATGCATATTCTGTTTAAGGAAGATGCTGGCAAATCCACCTGAAAACTGCATACTATTTCAGGTCCTGAGAAAGCATTTTTGCTTATAATTTCTCTGCTTAGTGACCTAAGGTAGCTGGCAAAATAATTTTGGATAGTGCAGTATTAGCATAGAAAGCAGGAGGGAACAAGTCTATTTTGGTATAAAATGTGTTTCTTTGTTTATAATATTTTTTTCATCTCCCATCACCTGTAGTGAGTCTGCAGTCATGCTGTCTCTTGCTCACTGGCTTGTGTATCATTTTCTGCAAAAGTTGCATAGTTTCAGCAAAAGCAATGGGAGAAAATCTCATATTCAGCATAATTTGTAATTTGAACTCATGATTCACTTCCAAATAGAAGACCAGATTTAAACTCTAGTCACAGGAGGGAAATGAACACTGCTTTGCTCACTACTAGAAGGATATTTAAACGTTTAAAAGCTACTTTCATCTCTCACCTCTCTCCCTTCCCTCTCTCTTCTATGTGCCTTCTCTGGATGCATTACAAAAGGGAAAAAAAAAGGGGCAATCACTTCAAGTGGATCTGATTGGGTCAGTTTTTACTATGAAAATCTATGTTCACAGAGAAATTATTCACAAGAATGCTTGTTTCGAAACCCCAGTAAACCATGAATGTCAGCAGGGCAAAGTGGTTCAGCCTTGCAAACGTCTTTTGCATATCTACAAAACCCAAAATACGTAAGGTTGCAAGCTGCAGCTTTTATTAAGTAAGGGCACCTCCAGTATTCAGTAGCCACTAAAAATAGACACTTCCAGATAATAAATTATGATTTGTACTTGTGTTTTCTTCTGGACATCTCTGTAATCAGTTTTAATTTGTGGCATGTTAGATAGGACTAGATGAACTTCAAATAATCCTTCAATGGTAAATAAGTGGTTTTGTACCACTACCTGAAATCCTAATAACTTTTGGAAAACTTCAGATATATCTAGGAACAAAACCGAAATTAATTGTTTCCTTTTTCATTTTACTGTTCTTCACTTTGACAGTGCAATGTTCTTTGCTGTTCAGTTTTACTAGAAGTGATTGCTTTTCTTGAATATTTGGCGTAGTACAGCTGAAATTGTTTTGCATGGAACATACATTGCAGAGATTACACTTTCAATTGGCTGATGCCTTATACTTACCTATAAAAGCAAAACTGAAGTCATGATGTGATATTTCCTTTTCATTACTGTCTTGTGTGTTAGGAATTTTAGTTTGGAATATGTAAAAAGTTTTTCTTTAGAAGTATTCAGCAATGAGAATTCTTGATCTGGATGTTAATTTTATGTTCCTTGAAAATTGTTTTGGTTGGTTTACACCTACATTTTTATGTCTACAATCAGATTAAATTCTATCCTAAATATTTATGATGCAAAGCAAAATACAGATTGACCTAAGCAGCCTTTTTTCCCATCTTCCAATATATTTTAGTTTCTCAACAGTTACGAATTCTCTCGCCTCCACCACATACAGCTTTGCGGCTTGCTTTTGAATATTTAAACTTTTCACTTTGCTGTGGACAGCATTCTATTTATACCTTGATAATAATATTGATAGTAATATTATATGCTACAATTCTTCTACCATGCATATGACTTAATGATAGTAGTTCTATTCTGGTCACCTCATTGTGTCTCTTTCCTGTCCTGGCTCATTGGAACTGAATGCTGAGTTTTGGGAAAGACAGTGCTCAGATGAGCATCACTACAATCATTTGATGTCATAGCTAAATCTTTACAAATCCAGTCTGCTCCCAGAAGGTGTTCTGGCAAAGGTGTCCACCCAGTGCTGTTTATATGGTACCACCACAAGCAGATTGGATAAATGGATGCTGCTGGGGCTAGTTCTGCAGCTCATCCCTGCTGGTGAATGCTCCTAAAATCCAAGATTTCTCTCCACAGACAATGTGTGGGCAAGTTCAACAGACAATTTTTTCCGGAAATACTTTGTATTAGAAATTGCTGTGAAAATATTGTGCAACATTTATAGGGCTGTGGCATTCAGCTCTGTGGGGCTCAGAAACCTCTCAGTGCTGAACAAGAAGCTTATCTTGCAGTTTCCTTCAGAAAAAGTTGTAGGATGTATTTTTTGCCTTTCTGAGATTTGGGGCATTGTTGGAAAAAGAGCGGATAGCTGTTAGCACATAAATGACTTAGCAGTTTTTTCACTGAAGGATCACTGGTAGAGATGGGAATAACACACAGGCTTTCCTTTAGGAACCAGCTGGGTCAGGTAGAAAACTATTAACAGTAGTTTGAGCTTTTAATGATGAGGAATTTAAGAGCAAGTCAGGTAACAGGAGTGAATTAATTCTGAAGCAGAGATGAACTTCAGGTAGTCTACATTTCGAAGTTCTTATGGATAAGGCCATGAGGGGAAAAACTTACAGAATTTTAATTACTAAGAAAATGGTTTAAAATAAGGTATTTGTTTTCAGATGAGAGCTAGTTACAAGTGACATGTTACCTGTCCTCTATGTGTCTAATGCAGACAGAGAAGTGTGTGGTTTGTAGCCCAGAACATCTTTCAGAGTCGTGGTGTATTGTTCCGCCAAAATGTAGGCGCTTGGGGTAAGTACAAACCAATTTCAACCCTGTGGCCATGATCAGAATTGCATAATAAGTAAATTACTAAATAAATAATATTATCTGTTAAGAAAATTCATTATGAATATGTAAACGATTGAAGGTAAAATATGAAAAAAGTAGGGGTTTTTTTTTGCTATTGGTATACAGATCGTCACAAATGATAACGTTTAAAGATGAATGCAGACATGTTAGTATGCCCATATATTCCTTCTGATAGTGCAAATCTTGTGTGATCTGCAAATTCTTATCTTTAAACATGTTGGTGGCACTTCAGCTTGTTGAAATATATATTTTACAGAAATCTCATCAGTAAAGTAAAAAAACATAGTGTGTAAACAGAAGCACACTTACCAGAAAGTTTCAAGGTGTCTAGTACTTTTTTTGGTACTTAATCCAGGTAAGGGCTTAAGCAATTATAATCATTTTACTAATTTTTTTGAAAAGTGAAACATTATTTTCATGTTATCTTTAACATGCATCAATATAAATAGTTAGTTGTGCATTCAGCAGGTTTTAATTAAAATAAATAAGAAAACATACCTCTTGAAAGTACTGTGAAGTGTTTCAATTAATCTCTGCAGGTTAGTTGAAGCTGTAAAAGGTAAGTTTAAGACACTGAAATTTTAAGTAGTGTAAGCATTTCTTAAACAAACCCTGAGTTAGATATAAAAGCACCTTTTTCAATCCTTCGCAGATATTTGCATTTAGATATTCTATAAATAAATTATTAAGTACATTATTTAGAAAGTTCTGGCCCACTATTTGATTTGTGCAGTGGGTACAAAATATGATGGCATTATGAGTTTGAAATACACCTTAAAGTAGTTAATAATGTAGAGACATTAACGTCTCATCTTAGTTTTTATGTTCAACCTAGAATTCCTTGCTAAAACCATCTTAAAATTAAAGGATAATTCTCTTGTGCATTAGGATTTGAGTTTCACTGTTTTATTTATTTTCCGTAGTAATTAATGCTGTACCACCTGACACCAAGGCCAAATTGTGTTGTTACTGCTAAAGAACTTTGCATTTTAGAAAAGAAACAGGGGAAAAAACAAAACACAAACACATGGGAAAACTATTTTCAAATATTGTAAGTGTGAAATATATATAAATTCCATATTCTGTAGGAATGTTACTTGGCCATAACAATATCTTCTTTTGTTTTCATTATTTAAATTGAAGCATGGCATGTATTTTGTAAAAGAGGAAAACAAACTATTTAACTAATTTTCTTCCACAAATCTATTATTGCTTCGAAATAGAACTGAGCCATGAGATTTGCTCATAAATCCTTTGTACTGTAAGGTGCCTGCTATAGAAAACTGTAGTTATCTGTAATAGATCTTACATGCTTAAATAAAACAAGATTCTCAGTGAAAATCAGCTGCTGAGCCCACATAGGGTAAGGATTGACTGCAGAATTCTTCAGGAGCTGCAGAGGGAAGCTCATTTTGATTCTCATTGGTCTTTCCAAAGATCCACGAGAATCCATAAGAAAGAGGAAAGCTATAAGAGAAAATAGAGGTGAATTATTTGCTATGTAACTGGTGAACGCTTTAATTTTGTAAGTCATTAGTGAGTAAACCTGTAGGAAGAAGGTCCATATGTGTAATAGATAGGGAGCGTGCTCTACTATTTGGAACTTGTTGGAACAGTCAACAGGCATTGAACAGCGCAAGAGCAGAAGACAGAGCAGCCATACAGAAAGCACAATTAGTATGATTAAGAAATTGACGAGGGCACAGTTAAGTGGCTATTGCAAGTGCTAGCAACCTGGATAGCTGTCAAAATGAAAAGGAAAATTTCCATTTGTTAAGAGAAATTTAGTAAATTTTTAGCATTACTTAGATTTACAGTTTGCATAACTGGACCAGCTCATTCTGAAGTTATCACCTCCCTTATGTGTGACAAGTTCATATATATTATATGTCAATGAAGAGAAAGGTACCTAGGTTTAGACTGAGTCATAATCTGAATATTAAAATGTTAGAATCATAAATGCTTATGGAAGTATTAAAGTCCAGAGAGATTAAAAGAATAGGCTCGTTTGTCCCTGGATGTGTTACACTCTAGGAGAAGGTCAGAAATTTTGGAGTGTCTTCTAGTCACTCAAAATAGTCATGTAACATTAGCAGTAGGGATCAACATGTTGACAAGGTTTCAAGAGTATCAATGTACATTTCAATGGAGAGAACATTTGCATTTTTCAAAAAGCAAATTAGGAAGCATCATGTGGCAACAATACATTCCACTTCTCTTAATGCCTTGACAGAAGTATTTAAGTAAATACCAGAAGAAATAAAATGACAAATCATTACTCATTGGTAATGCTATGAATTTTTCAGATGATCATTTTCCCGAGTGAAAGCACGTACTATACTAAAATGATCCACCCTAGCTCTGAGGTGCAGCGGCCTTGTTGCTGTATTACAGGGCTTGTTTGAAAGGTGCAAGTCAACCTGAAATACCCAACATGGAACAGAACTGACTCAGAGTAAGAAAGATTAAGTTAGTACATATTTTACTTCTGTATCTTCCATTAAAACCCATCAATTTATCACTCATAAGGTATGACAGAAACAAAAGAAAAATCTGTTGTAAGAGCATTAAATCAAGTGGTGATTACTTCAGCTGATTTTTTTAATTAGTTCTTTTTAAGTACCCAGGTATTTTAGCAAGTAATAATATTTTTATGAATAAGTTATTTCTGAATAAAAGCTAGATTTTAAGTTTACTAAGAATATAACACCTTAGGGACTTTTAAACATAGTTTTTGTAATTACTGGAAGATAAAATGAGAAATTCAGATTTTATTAATCATGATTTTTCTTCTAACTCCATCTTGGTTAACAGGCCCTTATTTCAAAATTCTTTTAAACAAAGGGGTTTTATCTTTTTAATTTTGTAATTTTCTGAGACAGAACTTTGTGGCACTGTCTTAATCAAGATCAAGAGCATATTGATTCTCCCGCAAAAGATTTTATGTTACTTTTTTCTGGTTGCCTATTTTTTTAAGGGAAAAAAAATATCTGAGATACCATCATCCAACTTAGTTTTGTAGTGCAAAAAGACAGTTGCAATAAAAATAAAAATATTAGTAATTGCTTCTACATTTAGATTTACTAAAGAATTACTATCTGAACAGCAAAAGACTTGTATTTCAATTAAACCAATTAAAACTTCTAAAACACAGAACATATTTTAATTGCATCCTTTTCAGAATGTTCAGCTAATACTTAATCAGTTGTGGGTTTTGAACTTTCCTATTTATGGGAGCTTATCATGGGGTAAAGGAAGGAGGATAATACATGGAAAGAATTATTCATCTCTAATCTGTACTGTAGGAAATCCTTGCATACCAGATAATTCCCTTTTTTAACAAGTGTATAGTTTGACTTCAGCCCACAGGTAAGATAGAAGGTTCGTGTTAGCTTGCTATCTGTAGTTCTACTGCTGTATTTCTATTAAAATCAGAAACATGTGAAATGTAGCTAACACAGTACTGGTCTTAGAGTCCAAGTCATCAAAAAGAAAAAGAAAGGTGATAGTTTTACTTTTCCTCTATTATCACCATCTGAGGTGGCATTGTTTCAAGTAATGGAAGCCAGCATAGCCAAAGGGTCCATTTGTATCCATTCTTTTAATCACAACTCTGGAAGGAAACCCAGTGTATTTTCACTCAAGTGAGAGTAAAACATGGACAGTATATTTGTATGGCCCAAATGAAAACCTGAAATCTGTCATTCCTTTCAGTATTTAGATATTCTATCTGACACAAATCCAATTATTTTTCATTCACTCAAAAATAAAGCATGGGACAGATGTGCTAGATTTACAGATTGCTGGAGAAGGAGATGGTGTTTGTAGACTGCCTTTCTTTTGCCCTCTGTTGCTAGAGATAAGAGAAATCCAAATTGACTTGCTTCCTCTGCCTGAGGCGTTTTGAACTCACAGCTTCCCTATGCCTGAAGCATGCTCTGTGTTTCTCTTTGTAGCAATATGGCTTCAGCTGCTCATGGCTTCTTTGAGAGTTTGGTAGAGGAAAGTACTGCTAAAGTGGAAGGAGTGAGTGCTGGGGTGGGGGTTGGATTTTGGAAAAGCAGTAAGCAAGAGGACAGAGTACCCTTTTTTCATCTACTGTATCCTATGCCTGAAGGATGGAGTGAACTTCTCTTTTGCAACCTCCACAAATGCAGTTTGTCCAGCAGTTATGTATATACGTGCTGCCAAGGGCTCTCCCTGTTTTGGGGCATCTCATCTGAAGTCTCCCCATTACCCACAGTTCTCCATCAAGTCTTCTCCAGATCCTGAGCTGCTGTTTCTGCAAACAGGATTACCAACCAGGTCATTCTTTGTGCCAGCTTTCCTACTTTCTCAACGGTCACAAACAGCAAACAAAAACCTCACAGAATTCTGTCTTCCTGTCCTTTCTTCACAGGTCCCACATCACAAGCTGACTTCTCACAGGCTACAAAGAAGATGTGAAATCTTCTCTTTAACTTCTCTCCCCAGTCCTTTAAGCAAAGCCATATTCTCTTGATAAGTGTAGTTACCTGACACTCATTGCAGCAACAAAGGCAGCTAAGTGTTTTTTCACCTGCTCTCTCCTGGAATAAGTTTAGACAATGCCTAAAATAGCCTACAATTTGGTTCTCAAAGTAAAATACTTTCACAGTTATCCTGAGATTTTTAATAGAAGATTGCAGAAGGATGTAGCTAGCAATTTACTGTTCAGCACACACTCTGTGTTGGTGGGAGGAGTGGTAAGACTTCACTCAAAATGGAAGGTGGTGTTGTGGAAAAAGGCTTTTCAGAATTGAGCTGTCAGCTTGTCATTTGTCCATTATATATTTTGCAGTTTTGATATGGTACATGAAGATTTTGTTACATCATCACTGAGCTTTCTGATTGCTGACTTACAGTTGTGATTTGTGATTTGTGATTTTATATTTATATGGAAGAGCTTCCTATGTTTTTTCCTGTTTTTCTGTTTCCTTTTTTCCTGTTTTCTGGTTGGAAAATCACTATGGCACAGGTAAAACAGTTTACAAAAGTAAATGAAACATCTTTACTTTGAATGATGCTTACACATTGATGCCTTTTTTTTTATCTAGGGAATGAATTTTGAAACTTCAGTATTTCTTTGTAAGCAGTAAGTATGTACTTTTAATTATTGATACAGATGATTCAGTTTATTACTCTAGTTCAGTATACCAGGAGGTATTTGTGGCTATAAAATACAAGGATTTGTGGCTACAAAATAAAAACAACCTTTTCCAGTTTTATTCACTTAAAAGTTTGTGTACTGTTCATGCTTAGAGGCTCTTTTAGGCATTAAGAGGCTCTTAGATAACTTTAAAAATGGGAAGTGATACTAAGGAATAATATATTTTTCAATATTACCTGTAGAAGAAAATTTCATCAGGACAAAGTTAGACCTTCTCTTGTTGAGTTTACAGGAGAAAACAAAGCCATTTTATTGGTCATTACTATTTTAATCAGGTAAGAATTTCTAGTAAATACTTCACCTCTCCATTATGCTGTCCAAAACACAATTATTTACACACACAAAAAAAACCAAAACACCCTCACCCACCAGTCTTTACCAGGCTCTGCTCACTAAGGTCTAAAATCCTGTCTTAACTCTACAAAGAAAATCAAGAAAGTTGATTGATAAAAGAATTTAATTTTCTTTAATTTTACAGTATTGCATTCTTTTTTTTTCTTTTATCTGGCTTACTGCACCATCAGGGCAACTGAGAATCTGCTGTGTAAATTCCTTTATCTGCATTTGTTTTAGCTGCTTTTCATCAAGTACATTTAATTTGTCCTATTGTTGTATATGGTACGGTGTGCCACTTTCCTTTTCCTGAAAGGTGCTCTGACATAAGTAAATTGGTCTTTTGAATTCCTCATGTGTGTTCAGTGCCTTAGAAGGTCACTGTTGTCTGTCTTTTGCTTCTTTTTTCACGTTTTAATATTAAAAGGAAAGAGGGAACACAGTGATAGAGTCCAATAATGAGAAGTCAAAGATAATCTACTTGTCAGGGCTATTTTTTTTACTTTTTCTGGTAGACAGGTGGCGGTTTATGACCCTCCAGATTCTTCCAGGCTCTGACAGATATGGTGCATAGAGCTTCTTCAGCTTCCTGTCTTTTTGGATGTTATTTCTTGTATTGCTGCTCACTCTTACGTGCTCTATTCCATGGAACCATAGAATTGATTAGGTTTAAAAAGACCAAGGAAAGAGATACTTGAGAATATGTGTTCTGCTAATTTTGACTAGTTCAACAAGAGCATAGAATTTTTGGATGCACTTGTTATAGAAAACAAAGCCAAGTGTCTTTTCTGTATACCACAATAGATAGAAAATCCATCCTACTTGAAAAAGAATTAACAGTTATTTTGTCCTTCTGTCTCGTGCTGAGGGGGAAATGCTTGAAGAGATGTTTCAAATATACACTGGAGCATCTGTGGCTTATCTGCAGATTTGCAAACTCTCCGATTTTGAACTGTGACTTGGAAAACAACACTGGAGAGGATCTTAGCCAACTCAGTCAGCACACAGTAGATTCAGAACTTCAAACGTAATTCCAACCCACACATAATCATGATTTTTTACAGTAGGCTGTCTTATATATCTGACTAACTGATTTAGATAAACAGATCCAGGGATTTTATTCTTATTTTCAACTCAGGGGCAGTCCACCAAAATGACTAATCTCTTTGCTGAACATCTCAGAGACTGCTGGGCAACAGATTGAGGTATTTTATGGCCAGACAAACAGTGTATTTGAGGCCTGTGCTTAATGGGCAAAGTGCTGAATTGCACACTTTACTAGTAACCTTTTCCTGAATGCATTAGCAGGAGAGTTTAGTGGGCTGTATTTGATTTCTGAGCTGCTTTTGTTAGGCAAAATATCTTTTTTGTTAAGCAAATGTCAGATGAGCATGGATACTTGTATTGGAGCAAGGGCAGCCAATGATTTTCAATTAGCAAGACAGTCTGCACTGGCAAAGGTCTTAAAGTTTGCAAATGTTGGTATTAAAAACAGAGAAAAACCCCAAAATTACACACACACACACACAAGACGTCCATTATGAGCCAAGCCTTTAAGCATATTTGATGGACATTATAAAGGGTCTAAGCCAGATATGCTTTATGGCTTTCAATTTCTCTTATAATGAGGAAATCATTATTTTCTTACAATGTTCTGAAACTGAGATAGATCACTGCCTGTGTAACTGTCCCCTTTTCCTGCTGGAGATCATCATATCCTTCTCCCTACCCTCTTGAAGTAGTTCTTTACTATATTTGTCTCATGTGTATGTTTTGATAGGGATGTCTGTGCTGATAATTACGAGAAATTAAGTTCCTTAAAGGCTAAGTGGAGGTATGATTTGTTGCTGAGCTTATGTCTTAAGCAACTGGACTGTCCTATCCAGTTGTATATAACTTTATACATCATTAGACCTGGATGGAAAAAACCAGTGATCACTAAATGTCAAAACATACTGTTTCATTCCAGTCTAGACTTCTGCATATTCAGCTTAAAATGGTTAAACAACCTACAAAAAGAGACTCATGGCAGATTTGCAAAATCAGAATCTGAAATGTTGGTCTTCCTTTTCTTTCCTTTTTCCAAAGATAACCCAAAATTTCAGGGTTTTTTTCAAACATAGTGTTATATTATAAAAACATTACAGCGTTCTGGAAGCTCATTTCTAGGATTGCTCAAAATAAATTAAAAGGCATAATTCTGAGTGTCTAGAAAGAATATTAACACTGATATTTTTGATAACTTGATATTTCTGCCTTTTTGACATCAGTTGCATGACTTGCATGTAGTCATTTGGAGTGGTGGGTAGGACAGCTAATAAGTAGGTTTTAGGTTTTTTTGTATACAGGTATTTGCAAAAGCTCTTGAAACAAAAGTTGACCCCTTGAAGAGAAAGTGCTTTGAATCATTATATATTTGCAAAAGTTATAAATTCTTGTATTTATTTTTATAATTTTGTAAGAACATATATTCTAGTAGAGTAATCAAAAGTCAAAACTCTTACCAAGGTTAACCCCAGAAAGTATGTAGTGCTTTCCATAAGAAGATTCTTTCATACATCTTTAATGTAAATGTCATGCCAGGTTGATCTCTTTCATGCATGTTGTTGCTGAAGGTACAAGACATATGACGATACCAAGTAATTTCCTGATTTTTTTTTCATCTTCCAGTCTAAGAATATATTCAGCTACATTTTTACAGTATTGATTGTGGTTTCTATTCGGTTTCTTCCTGATACCATAATTTCCTTGGGAGCTCAAGAAAGTAGCTGGTTAAGTCTTGGTAAATTAATATGTAGAAACTTCAGTATTTTTCTTTCACAATGGAAGAAGTCTCAAGCAGTTGATGCAACCCTTTCTAGTCTGCCTTGTGATGGAAAAGAGCTGCAGTTGGTGGCTGGGAAATCTTCCAATAAGCTTTTGAAGCAGGGAGACTTTTCATAAACGCTGTCCCATTTGTACATGATCTCAAGGCCTCTCTTGCACTTACAGGTTTCTGCCCAAGATAAAGCTGTGAGCTACTAAAAAATTTCTAGTAGCTAAAAATTCCTATCAACAAAGTCCAGCAACATCATAGAACCCCCTTCTCTTTTGTAAAGAAAAGAATGGAATTTGAATATGTTGATTAACCAGAATAATAATGAATAGTAACAGTAATGAATCATTGCATTGTTAGCCTTTAGTTGCATTGACATGTTTAGGGAGTCCAGGATAACGTAGTTTCAGTGATCTCCATGTATCTAGTGTCATTGAAATTAATATTTTTTCTCATGTGACAAAATATTTGTGCCAAATGATAAAAGAAAAAGTAAAGCACATGTTAAAGAACATCATGTTGTTATCTAGAATTACAAACTATTTCATCCTTCAATAGGCAAACTGTAGAAAAGCTGCACCAAAGAATTTACAGATATTTTCTGATGACTTTTAAGTCCTTTTGGCTTGCAAAGTAGGCCTAATCCTACAAGGCTGCTCGATTGCTTGAGTAATTTGAAATAAGTGAAAGATCAGCAAATGTCAAAAAAAACCCCGAAAGGGTGAAAGTATTGATAGTTACATTGTCTTCTACATATCTCCTCTCACCCATATAGTTTTTGGGTTTTTTTAAATCAGCAGGTGGAGGGCTGCCAGCTCACTTTTCATCTATCCTTCTTAGCTTCAGGCTGAATGAGAAAAGGTTACATCCGTCAGCTGCAAGATATACTCTGGAGAGAATGATTTTCAAACCATTCACACATCACTTTAAGATATGTAATTATACAAAACCTTCTAAACTCTAAAAATTGAAACATAAAATTTTTTAAATAATAGCAAATGCAAGTCCTTTAAGGCATTTAACTATTCTGTGTGAACTTTCAGTTGTCCTCAGATTAATGTCCCTACAGCTGACTGATAAAAGCTTTTTCCCTTTGTCATGTAGATTATGCCATATACCAAAGTAAATTATTATTATTCATTGAATGTTGGTCACATGGATTTGTATCCTGTTTTTTGTTAGATAGTCAGCTTCAGGAATTGGCTGTTGTAAAAGTAAGACACAGGAAATCTGAATTCTTGCATAAAAAATACTGACATATATGGGGCATGGAGTGTTGGTTTCTTTTCTAACCTGTCCATCTCTTTTACTTTCTGCCGAGAACTAGAGTGTAAGAAGGCAGTGATGACCTGAGATTAGTCCTGAGATTAAGCAAAGAGGCAATACCATTGATAAGGAAATTCCCAGCACTAGATACTGGATGTGACTTCCTTTGGCAACTCATTGCAAATGCAAACCTACTTCACCCTTAATATTTTTGTTTCAATATTTATTTCCTATGGTGTTGCCTGTGTTCAAATAGATAAATAAACTTTGTAACCAACTCCCCAACTGTATTACCAGCTAATATTTCACTAATCATTAGAAATAAACCGTTACTTACATTAGGGGCTTAGCTGTCTTTTGCATCTCTTTCTTTTACTAATCTTTGTTCTACCTCTATTTGACACAGATGTACATTCAAACTAATTAAGGAAATTTGCTTTGACTCACCATGAAAAGGAGGGCAAAAATAAGGGCAGAAAGATGAAAATAGTATCATATATTAGCTAGCTCTTATGTTTAAAAAAATGCAGTAAGAATGAATAGGTTGGTTCCCTGGACAGTATTACCATAAAAGATTCTCTTTGAGCATCTCAGATACACAGCCCCATTTGGGAAAGTGGCAGTAGGCCTCAGGTCTAGCTAGCCATCCACATTCCTCTGATACTCAGAGAAGGATGCTGCAAGAAACAAGTTTTAGTTTACCACTAGCAATGTAGGGTTTATTTGTTTCAAGAGCACAGAGAGCATTAAAACTATTTTTTTGCTGTTTGGGCTTGTAGATTCAGTGTTTCAGAGTATTTATTTCTGAAAATAAGAAGCAGAAGTAAGTAGAGAGTCAAAAGGACAGTGAAATGAAATGTTATTAACTTGTAACATGTAAATTAAAATTATTGCCTGTAATCTCAAAAGAAATCTGCAGCCAAACCAGAAATGGACCCAAAATTTCTTTTACATATTCAAGTACCTCAAATTCAAGACTGGCTTTATGGTTTCATTATTGTCCTCTGAATACATGGCATAAATTATTTCAGTAACCCCCTCAAAAAGTAGTGCTCAAGTACTTTATATATTAAATGAACATCAAATTCATTTCCATAGTATTATTAACATATATCTCCTAGGGGTGTAACTAAACTGAAGTGTGACTACTTCTGTATAGAGGGACCCACCCAGTCTAGTCCTCGCATTGGTTGCTAAGCTGCTGCTGTTGGTACAACTGTAGTGGCCACTTGATCTCTGGCTTTGGATGTGACCTTGCCAACGACAGTCTAACTGGTTGCAGCCTTCTGGATATTGTCTGTATTACAAAAATTGATAGCCCAGCATTTATGTATACTTGGCTTTGCTTTTTAAGCAAGTCTGAATCAGAAGTCTATCTGTAAATGGATATTAGAACAAGCTATGACTTGTTATTTTGAACTTAAATATAGAGCTAAAATTTTACACTTTAGCGCAAAGAAAAATAAAGAAACAAGACATAAAAACAAACCTGATTTCATCTTCTTGATAATTTCTTGCTTTTTCTATGTAATGTTAGTCACGTACAAGATAAAATGTAGTTGAAAGCTAGTAAACATGTATCCCAGAGACAAAATGAATACAAAACAACATCTCAGAAATATTTGTGAGTATTCATCTCATGAAGGATACAGTGTAACTTATCCAAAAAATTATAAGAAAAGAAATAGGCTTCCTAGGAAGGTATTCACACTTGACATAACCAATTCTACCTTAAAATATGCATAATGCCAGAACAGTTTTCCAGCACCTAAGGGACCAAAAAGGCAAATGAAAAGAAAGTCTTGTTAAGAAAAATGACCTGATAAAAATGCTTCTAAAATTTGAAAATGGTAAACAGAAATGTATTGTTTCAGCCAAGAATATGCCTGAGGGATTTTAAAAATGCTAATTTATATGTGCTTTCTGTACATGCTGAGAAATAAGTTCTTACTTCTCTAGTTAAAATTTATGTATAGTTCTCTTAAGAGATGAGGTGCCTGTGACCAGTGAAAAAGACTGCCAGAATTTCCCATGATACATCATCAGAACTTTTTCCAGTGCCATTCTTTCCCCTTTTAGCATTTTGTAGTTGGAACTTTGACATTTTTGACATTTTGACATTCATCATGGCAACCCCTAATGTAAACTATTGACTCCCATGATGTCAAGATACCTGGTACCTGTCAGCTGGTAACTTTGGTTGCCTAGATATTCCCTATGTTGAAAACTAGTGTAATCAACAAACAGAAAGATGTGATTTCGCATTGTAGGTCCCACAAATTACTTCTCTCAAATCTAAACTGTTTGGGACTTGATTGAGACAAGCACCAACCACATCAATTTGGCCAGCAGTTTATAAGTAAGAAGCAGGAGATTTTATGAGTTCATATGTTGATAAGCATGATGCTCCTGACATTCATTGCATGCTTCTGTTAAAATTGATTTCTCACTATAAAAAAATTATTCTACAGTAGCTCTCAGAGCCAATATTCTGACAATCTTCATGTTATTGCGCAAACAGATAAAGACAGTAAATATCTACAAAGACACTATTTAAGCAGTATGAGTTCAGTTGGAAAATTATATGTAATGAATATTTTCATCATGTACTTTCAGACATAATTTACAGATTTCTATCCAGGATTGACTCTATAGAACTATATATAGGGAAAGCTCTGGAGATATCAAACCTGGCATGACAAAGAACTTTATAATCATGTTGAGAAAGGGTTATTAGGAGAGGTTAGCAAGAATTTAATGCATACTGCCAATGTATAAATGAATAATAGTGTGTAAAAAAAAAAGAAAACTTGTAACTTTAGATATTTTTCATGCCATTTACAATCTCTTTCAAAACTTTGAAGGGAAAATTTCCAATAAGCAATTGGGAATTCTTTTTTGCTCACTGACAAATAAATTATTTATGAATTGAAACAGTAGGATGGGGCAATCACACATAAATAAGTTTTCTGGAGCTTCTGAGGAAAAAAATAGGAATCATTAAAAAGTGTGGTGGTGGATTTGTTAACATTCTGTGTTGCTTAGATTTAGGTGGTTTAGTTTTTTTCAGAGAAAGATGTCTCAGCAGGACTATATAACTGAACACAAAAATCAGAGATCATGGTGGGGATTTCTTGGACAAAAGAAACTAACAAAAAAAACTTTACAAAAACATTCCCTTCGTGTTTAGTAATTCTTACTTCTATTGAGGGGATTAAGATTGTGTAATTACTCTTATCTGAAAGGAATAGAAAGCTTAGGTTAATATAAATAAAATAGTCTACGTCTGAATCTAAATATTTCTGTATCTTTCAGGTATAAGTAAGTAACTGAAACAATGTCATTACTATTTAAACAATATCTAGAAAATATGGGCACTATGTATAAGAAGATTTATTACTATGTGATTTTGTGTATTTTTTTTTCCTTGAGAACTTTTGTTATACTCCTAAATATGTGAGAACTGCGCTCTGACTTCTGGTATGCTTATGACAGATAACAACATGTGTCCAAATTATACTGTCTGGGCTAAAATAGCCCAAATAATGGAGCTTTTATTTAGGCTAATCTTTCAGTGGCTCTTATCAGACTCTTAAAATGATGTGGAAATTATAGAGCTTAGTATAAATCAAGTAAATCTCATTTTCTCAATTGAATGTAAAGTGCATTTCCTGGTTGTTTTCTCCTTTTTCTTGATAAAAGACACTAGATCTAGCATAGAAAGCTGCATTAAAAGTATTCCTTTCTGTGATCATTGGTAGTCATCACTGCACTCATCAGTTCAAAGTTGATAATGTCTTCTGTATAATTTTCTTCGTTTCTTCCAATCATACCTCTGCATATTTTGTTCTTTAAATACTGTAAATTGAAGGTGAGTTTCTCTGTATCTGAAAATGGTGTAACCATTCTGTAGCTCTGAGGTGAGGAGATGCTTCCCTTTAGTGGACTTTTCCCTTAATATTTTCCATGCACAGAGTTCTGAATAGCAATTTGTCCAGCGACAGTATGGTCATGGCCATGATGAGAAGGAGGATGTAATTGTAAAGGGGACTAGACTCATTCTCAGTTTTTAAGAAGACAAACAGAGCAAAGCAGAAGGGCATAGGTTTTTTTCAGGTAATACATGCAGAGCAGTAAAATAGATTTTTTATTATAGAAGAGTAGTTATCTGGATTTGAATGGGGAAAACAGTAACATTGGTTTCTCTGATTCTCTGGTTCTTGGGACTAAACACTGACGTGGTAGAAGGAAGAAAATGAATAAATGATGCTGCCAAAGTAATGAAAGAGAGAAGGGATGAGTGAACAAAATGGTCTCCTATAAATTGTCTGAACCCTAGCTAAGGTCAGGGGTTTTTTCACTCTGAGATTATTGACAAGGTATGTTATGTGGTAATGAAGGGATTTTATAATGATGAATTAAGTATAGCAATCTGAATGTACAGCCTCTCTATCAAAATAGTACAGACCATAGACTTAAGAACTAGACAGTTCAGGATAGGAATCTGAGATTTTTATTTTTTTTTCAGTGACTGGCCTTATTCCTCTTTCTGCCTCCCTTATTCATGTGTAAATAACGACTGGCAATTATGGATTTTTGGGGGAAGTAGCAAGAGGAACTGCTTCTGTTTTTAATACAGGCTTTGCAACCTTATGAACTTTTCACCAAGCAAGTCTAATCATAATCTTTTAATTTGAACAAATTCTTTATTAATGTGGAAAGGTGCAAAACATTTTCACAATTTCTACTCTTTAGCACAGACGTCATAAACAAAAAAGGATCGTCTTTTCTTCTTTGGTAGAACGTTGATGAAATGAGGAAATGAATCAAGTTGTGTGGGTTTATGACTTAATGAAAGAAATGCTAGAGAAACTCAGGTATACTTGATATACCACTTGCTGGTTTTGTGGGGAATCATCCTGATTTTGATTGAGATAAGAGTTCATTTTCTTCCTAGTAGCTGGTACAGTGCTGTTTTTTGGATTTAGTATGAGAATAATGTTTATTAGCACACTGATGTTCCAGTTGCTGCTTAGTAGTACTTACTCTAAACTCAGGATTTTCAGTTTCCTATGCTTTGCTGGTGAGGAGCTGCACAAGAAGATAGAAGGGAGCATGACCAGGATAGCTGATCTGAACTGACCAAAGGGATACTCCATACCACTGAACATCATGTCCAATATATAAGCTGGAGGGAGTTGGGTGGGAGTTGCTGGTCACAGCTTGAGGACAGGCTGGATGTTGGTAAGCAGATGGTGAGCAACTGAATTGCGCATCACTTGTCTTTCTTGGGTCTTATTTCTCTCTCTTTTTAATAGGCTCACTTTTGTTGCAGTCGTTGTTGTTATTTTTATTATTATAATAATTATAATATTTTCATTTTATTGGAGTTTATCTTTTTTTTCCCCAGTTCTCCTCCCCATCCCACCATAGACTGGGGAGTGAGTGAGCAACTGGTGGTACTTAGTTGCTGATTGGGGTTAAAACACAACAGCATGATATTGAATATGTTTATAAATTGCAACCCAGAGAAAAAGAAAAATCATACTGCTTTTCATGTCTACAGCTGCTCAGCATTGTATTGTGCTGTATTCAGAATAAGTTTGAGGAACAATTGTTTTCTGACAAAGACAAAATACTATTTGCATTACCTCTTTTATGAGTATTGCTATTATTATTTTTATTGTTACATATATGTTTGCTGTACCTTATTCATCCTGCTTCTGAGAATTAAGCTGCAGTCAAGGGCAATATTAACTTTTTTTTTTGGAATTTTTCTGAGGTAATGACATACATGAATCATTAGCTCAAATATAGCTGAAGCCTGAATCTGTGAAAGCTGAAAAAGGGTTTTGTGTTTCTAGTGATATGAAGACTGTCCTCAGTTTAAAAGTAAGCTGCTAGCAGATGTTTAGAATATTCATTTTTTTCATTAACAATACAAGTCACACTCTAAATAGTTGATTAGGAAAAAATTTCCTACCAAGCCAGTGTTATCACTAATTTATTATACCATGTTTGCTAGACTGTTGGGTTACACTGGGCCACAGTAACAATTCTGTGTTAACTAAGTTTCCCTTAATATTTGATATTTTGCTTAAGTGGTTGGGAAAAAAAATAAAAAGGATTCACAGCACATCAACTTTAAATTCCTTTTTTTTCTCTGACAGAGTGAAATTCTGTCTTACCCCTTGACAATCTTTATCAGCTTAAAGCATTTGAGTCAATATGAGATAAGAGGAAATGCAAATGAAAATGTAGATTCACAAAACTAAAATCTTTTGGCAAATAAGTGATTTTCCCTCTCCTCACAGATTTACACCTGTCAGTGTAAATCACCATCAGTGGAAGAGGAAGTTCTCACTTTTTTCCTCAGGAGATGTGAATTTAATCATTTAACCCAAATTAGTGCCCTAGGTACCAACAGGTAGGTATTCTAAGGTCTCTGCTTTTGATGCTGCTGCTTTGTCTTGCCTAATAAATACAGTTAAGAAAACTCAGCCAGCCAGGGAACCTCAGCATTAGATTGCAGCATTGTTCTCCTTCACTGACTCTAAGACTACTTCAGTGTTTACAAATCAAAGCTGTTTCACAGAGCTGAATGTGAAAGACCCAAATCAGAATTTTATATAGTATCTTAGTGATTAGGAAATTTACTTGTCAGGTAAGAAACTTCTGCTGAGTTTCACTTTCTGTTTAATTTGTGAACAAGTATTAAACTCCAGATTTCACATGTGGTATAAATAATGTGATTCCAAAGACACCATTGAAGTTAAACCCATTTACTCCAGCAGAGAACCAAGGCTTGTACCCATAATAAAGTACAACTATAAATGATCAAGTTCAAAATATCATAAAAATGGAATGATCATTCAAAATTATGTTTTCTTTTTTGTTAACGTTGTCTACTTAAAATAACGTTTTTATAACTTTTCCCTTGTCTTCTTTTCTTTTTGACAGCACCTTCAGGCTTGAAGGAACACCTATATTTGGAGGCACGTCAGTTAATTTGTTGCATATCAGATTCATCATTGTGACTTCTTGCAGGCCAGATCTGAGAAGTAACCAGAAACCTGATCCGTAGTGGAGAATGGAAGAGCCCTTCAAGTGAGAGCACAACTGGTCACTAATGTAATCTGCATTGAGTCATCTTTCTCAGATCTGACAGCTACAAGCTGAGTCCTGGCAAAAGCCACAGCCTTAAATTCCATTCAGCGGGAAAGAAGGATGAGAGAACTAAATGTCTTGCCCCATTGCAGAGACCGCTCTCTCCAAGCCTGACACCTGAGTTCTGTGCTGAGCAACCAGAGTAACAAACAGTGAGGTCTTTTATGAGTACAGCCAGCATCCACAAATATTTCAATATGTAGCCAAAAGGAGAAATGAAGCATTTGTGATATCAGAAAATGAATACATTTACTATAACAGAGGAGTGTTGATGTCTGTGGGGAAAGAAGACCTCTGTCATCCCTTGTACATATTCAAAGCCATACAGGAACAGGGCATCAGTGAAGTTAAATCACTTAGAAGGATGCTGTTTCCTGTCCTCCACCCAACTTTGAGGAAGTTCCGCTGTTAGAGATTGCATCACAATGCACTTCTAGTATTTGCACTGTCACTTCCATTCAGGGTAACGATGTGTGCCACCATTTGCACAGATGGCCCCAGGAGATTTTTGACCACAAGCTATACTTTGCCGGGGCTCCAAAAGGAATTAAAAAGTTAGAACTGAAGAAAGACATTTATGCTCTCTTTCACTATGGGGATCTCTTCACAGAAAGGACTACGGTCCTTTCTTAGGATTAAATAAATACATGCATATACATACATATATATATATGTATATATATGAAGAAGCATCAACATGATAAGGTGTATTTAAAAAGGGGATATAATCTTTTTTAATAGTATCCTTTTTTTTTATCATATTAGCAGCCAAGAAATTTAGTCTATTGAATTATACATCCAAAATGTTCCTATTGAACATTGACATTTTAGTCCCAGTTACTGTTAAAAAAGTCATTTGTAATACGTACTTGACATTAAATTTTTCTAGCCATTTGTCTATATTTCATGGAGAAATCTAATAGACAAGCAGCGTTTTCAGTTTATTTTTCTAAATAAATATGTTGTTTGTATTATTTGCAGTCACTCATTTTGGCTGATTTTCATTATCTCCAAAAGTGATTTAAAGACAGAACCAAAACACAGAAATTGTTTGTTCTTGTTAAGCTGTAATGATTTGCTGAATGAAAGCTTTAATATAAATACTGTAATTTGTAAAATGATGAAGTATATTTATATAGGCAAGTATGTATGAAAAACAAAAGGAGGTATTTTAACTCTTAATTTCAGAACATAGTTTATTTTAATAACCACAGGAAGAAATTAAATATATAATGGTTAGGGGTTTTTTTTATAATCAGTGGATTTTAGTAAGTGAAGATTTGGATGTTTAAGAATGACATGAATGTAGTCTAATAATGGTGGTTTCCCAAATTATACAAAGACCTTTTGTCAGCTGTCTCATTTTATTCAAAAAACTGGTTTAGTTTTTTGGGGAGTTGGCGGTTTTTTAGGGTGCGTGTGTGCTAGCATTTTTGTTTGTTTTTTTGTTTGTATTAGCATACTGACAAGACCATGAAGTTGATACTATTTGATAGTAATATGAAAAGCTACAGAATAAGAGGTTGTTCCTTAGGATGATCTACACTTTACAGTTAAGAACAGTCATTGTTATCCATCTAATGCAGTGGTTTGTTGTACAGTTATTGAACATTTCAATGCTAGAGCTGTTTCGAATAAAAACCTTTTTTTTTTCATTTTTTTTCTTAGTCCATTAGCCTGTGTGTAATTTTAAGAGAAAAGTAATGCATTTGGTTCCCAGTTCACTCAAATCGTTCATCTTAAATCCAGTCATATGTATCTGATTTATAAAGCTGAATAGGATTTTCTTTTATTGCTTCATGGAATCTATTAAGTGCTCACTAACAGAAAAAATATCTTTCAAAAAAAATTAATCTGTGGTTAACTTTGTAAAGGGCAAATATCTTAAAAATGTGTTGCTCTGCTCTAATGTACTAACCAGTGTATGCGTGTATGTTTGTGTGTGTGTGCACGCATGCGCACCCTTACCTGCTCATGAATGAAATGCCAGCTCTGCTGAAGTAAGTGCCACAAGTCCTGTTTCTGCAAAAGATGCTCATATTACTGTATTTTTTGGTGAAAGACCTGAGCTCTGTCTTTGCTTGTGACTCTGAAGCCATAAACAGCTTTTGAAGTTTGTCAGGAAATCAGAAAATGAAATAATAAGTTTATATTAGACTCCGTCATTTGGCAAAACTTGGGATGATCTAATGATATGACTCTTTTCTTTAAAGAAAGTTAGTGGTCAATTTCCATTGGTGCAATGGATAAATGAAACCTTTTTTGTATTTGTTAAAGAATGATGGTTGTGTTTTGTTCACAGACAATTTAGCTTTCCAGTTGGCTTACAATCTTGTTACTATGATGTCATTTCTGTGTCATTAGAATACCTTGTTTGGACACACAACTTGCATGGGCTTGGTTTTGCTCCCCCTTCTGATAACCTATACTTTAAAATTGGAAAGTTTGTTCTTTGAATCTAGTATTCAGAGTTGTTTAAGAAAGGGGCAACATTACTGAAACAGTAAGAAAATTTCAGAATGCTAATTTGAAGACTTCCATTATTGTAATGATAAAACTTGGAAAGCTCTTATTTTTGTGAACAAAATGCATTCATTTATATCTGAAAATAGCCCAATAAAAATCTAGTGAAATAATTTGTTACTACTTGCAAATATTTTTCTGCTATTCTGAGTTCTAGATCAGCTTGTTTGTAAAATTTTTATTGCACAAAACCCACCTGATACAATGTACAGTTTTCTTCAGAAAAATACATGAGATATGAAAAATAATGACCTGGTCCCAGGTATGATTTTATATGATCTGTGTAATGCAAAAATAATGCACATATACCAGCACGTAGGCCTAATTTAAGTGACAAATGTAGTTGGAAGATAACACTGCAAACCATAGTTCTGATCAGTCACACGCTGTTTGGAGCTCTGCTTAACTGGGACTTCATGCTGGAAGTGTGTGCACGTGTATGTGCACACACGTGCACTGTTATGTATCATGTTTTATTCTACTACCAGTGACACTGGGATAAATCCAGATTGCATGATTTTTGTAGATTTAAATTAAATCTTTAGGTGAGTATTTAATATTGGATATAAATTGAGCTGATGTCTGTATACTATGCAGATACTCACCTGAGATAACACCTCGACACAAGATTTCAGAAATTATTGACAAATAATTAGCACTGAAATGCTTTTTCATAAAGTTTAAAACCAGAGCAGACAATTAGATTATCTCATTAAACATTAAAAAATTTGTTTTGTTTCCCTTGTCTTAGTCTGAGCATATTGACAAGACCAGCAGAACTTCTTCAACTAATATGATGTTATGATGACTGGTTGGTCCTTTTGTAGGTTTATGTGTGTTTTGTGTATAAGAAGCGCCTGAAGGTATGGTTCTAGAGTAATAGTGCATTATTTCATTACCTGGCATCTGAAAAGGCACCTGAAGCAGCCAATAGGCTTGAAATGCTGAGATGCGCGAAGAAAAATGCTGACAGTTCTGGATGTGTCTACTAGACATACTTTCAGCACTTGAATTTTTTTAAAAGATGAGGACCACCATCATTCATGAAAAGAATACGGACATGTTAAAATAGCTATTTTGTAAAATGGAAGCAAAAGATTACAAAAGTCTGGTGATCACCAGAATGTTATAAAAGTGTCCGTTTCCTGACTCAAATGATCACCCCAAGTGTCACATGGCATGAATATTCCCAAGGGACAGATTTTTTTCTGCGATTGGTGGTGTGCTGGGTCCACAGCAAGGCAATGATGCTGTAAATAAGACCTGACCACAGGATAGGTGGTAGGCTGCTGTCTGAGGAGGGGTGGAAGAAGGACAGCCATTGCTCTGCTCTGGAGCTCCCACTGAAGGTAGGAGGCTGTTACTGAGGCTGGATCTTACAGAGAAAATTAGTTGAACAGAGTGACTCATATATTACGGTAAGATTCCTTAGAGGACTGCTGAGACTAAATTAATAATTTTCATGGGCTGGATAGTTGAAGATCACATAAGAGAAGAAGTAAAAGCCAGGTGGATGTGGTTCAAATTACTTCAGCTGAATCTCTCTCTAGATTCAATATCCTTCCAGGGCTGTAAAGAAGCCAAAAAATCTCCCAACAGTTGGGCTCAACTTGAGAAAGGACAATTATAAGCAGGGACTCCTGTCAGGGAAAACCTGGAAGGAATACTAAGAGAGTTAAGTCATAGCAGATGGCACAGAGACTATTTAAGGTGTTGTATTGAAGGGCAGAGAGCAAATACATCCTGCTTAGCAAGAAAGGTTTGAGAAAGGGTAAAAGGGAAACGCATGGCTAAGTAGCAGGGTGTCAGAGGCTGCCTAGGGCAAGAAGACATCCTTCAGATAGCTGAAGATTTTTAAAGAAAATGTAAGGACTGTAAGATTATTAAGACGATAAATAAGTAAATAAATAAATAAATACCACAGCATGGTTAATCAAAACAATTGCAAGATACATAAGAGATTTGTTGACTAAAATAGTTGCAAGAAACATAAGAGTTAAGAAGTTCTATTTCTACAATAGGGCAGAGGGAAGTCTGGCAAAAAGTCGGTAATGCTGAAAGATAATCAAGGAAAACAGAAGCACTTGGAAGAAGTTTTTAATTCTGCTTGTTGCCTAGAAGGGCAGATTCTTTCACATAAATTTTTCCCTGTGGAGGAACTCATATGGCTTTGTCAGTGTGAGGTGTTACAAAACAAAATAAAGAGGTACACATCTAAGATTTTTAAAGGCACTCAGGGATGGAATAGTCAAAATGATAACTGTGGTGTGAAATTAATTTTATTAAATTATTTTGATAGCTTTTGAGATATGAGATCGCAACTATGTTCCAATTTTAAAATAAATTTCAGAAAGGTTGAAAGAAGAGTATAGACAATTAGATCAGTACTGGGCAAAACAGCTGAAACTATAGTAATATTTCTTTGAAAAGAACTAGAAGGTGTTTACCAGTGTCAATATTACCAAACACTGCAGGAAATTGCACAGCTAGCTAAGAGAAAACACAGAGAAAACTGCAGCTGCCTAAGAGGAAAGGGCTGCATTCATTTAAAAAAAAATGTAAAATATGGGAGAAAATGGTGATTTTGCTCAGTTTTTGCAGAGGACAGAGGCCATGAGTGAAGTTTCATGGGGCATGTACTGGGATCCATGCATCTCTAAATATATTTGATCATGTGAATATGCTGGAAAAGTAGTGTATAGTTATTTGGTAAATTTGCTGATCATACTAAATTATTAAAAGTATTAAATATGAGTGGCCTGAATGACTGGTTATTAAAATGTAAAATAGAATTCAGTGAAGATAAATATAAAGTGATATGTATGAAAACAATTTTGTATTTTGCATATTTCACTTAGCTTGATATCTAGCAGTTTAATGTTTCTATGAAAATGTAAGTCTTGCTCTCAGGATGTCAAAAAAAAATGCACATATGCAGTTAAAATTGCTAGGAAAGTAAAAGAGAAAATAAGTGAATATCATTATATTAAATCACTTCACTGCACTTCAATCAACAGAAGTGCAGTAGACCATGAAAGTTAACTTTTTAAACACTATGTCCAGTTCCTCATCTGAAAAAAAAATGTATTTAAATTAAAAACTTCTGAGAATGAATAACAAAGGTAGTGAAATGGTAGAATTAGATTCTGAGAAGTGACAGCAGGCAATGATTCTTCTGCTCAACAGAAACGTGAAAGACAAGTAGAGCAGTAAGATCATGAATGGCTTCAAGTGTTCAGTGGTAGTGGACATCAAACTAGCCACTCAAGCTCAAAAACAGCACCACAGTGGTTGTTTAAGCAACGTGGAGGGAAACTGTGGAACTCCTTCACTCAAGACACTGCATATGCCAAAAGTTTATGGGACTTTGCAGAGTCTGTGAGGAGCACAGCAAATATAGTAATTGAGAGCTGCCGAATTAAGTGATCCCGCTTTTGCCTCAACCACAAACCATTGGTGTCAGAGAGAGCATCATGAAGATGAATTTCTATATGCACATTATTGATCACTGTCAAGTCCTTTGTGGCCCAGATACACCATTTACATAAGCTGAAACCCTGAGTAAGAAAATTCACTTATATGTTAGTTCATTACCCTGTTACATTGAGGTTTAGGTACTGAGATTTGAACACACACATATAGTAATTAAGCAGACTAATGCCAGGCAGAGAGATACATGTTCCAGGAAGTAAAACATCCCCAAGTAACAAAACCTACTTAGGGCTGATTTTATATTTCTTTTAAGTAAATGCGTATGTGTGTTCATTTGCTTACTTAACTTTGTCACTGAAATAAATATACCAATTAATACAGTTGCATTGTGAGTTGTGAATGGAAGCCATCTGGATCATCAGAATGAAGAGCTTAGAATTTATTTATGAGACCCACATTGATATGGTCCCTGTGAATTACCTACATTTGAATAACTAGAGAGTTTTTACACACTTCCACCAAACTGACAGCAATTGGGCATATGAGAAACCCATTATTTATAGTGAAAACTTTACTTTGACACTTTATTAGAGATATTAATACTTAAAATGTATCTTACTAGAAGACTTAGTCAATAGAATTTAGATCTTTTGAAAATTGAATTGCTAGACCATGTAAGATTATAAATGAACCAAAATCTATATGTAACATGGAATGTAACAGAATTTATTTGATTTAGCCTATTATTTTTTCCATTTAAACAGATTTTGCAACAGCAATGAATAGGTTGTGCAAAAATGATTGTATAATAAGGTCTTTTTCATAGAGAAAAAATATTTTAAGATGTAGCTAGAAAAGTGAGTAAATTTCTATTTGTTATAATTTAGTAAGCAAAATATTGATTATTATTGTATGTATCACTGTTACAGTTTTGGTACTACTGATGAAACAGGACAATACATTTTGCTTTAAAACTGTCTTATCCATCTATTTTTAGAACAAATGCTTGCTTTTTTTTCCAGTTTCTCTATAAGTTTCTCCTTTGATATTGTTAAAAAAGACCCCTGGTTTGTTCATTCCTCTGTTTTCCAACTACAATTGTCACTGTGACATTATATAACTAACTTAATTCGTCTGCTGGGAATTTTTGGTCTTTTGATCATATGCCCTGTCCTTTTCTCTGAAAACAGATTTTGCAGAATTGTCTTGTGTTAGCAGACTTAGTTTATTGTAGGTTGCACTGATTTTATCTTATGGAAAAGTAAATACTTGGTGTTTGTATGCAGAAGCTAACTAAAGACACTATCTTTGCTATAGGCTGTTTAAACTAAGTTTTTCAAGAAAAAGTTAATTTCAAATCTCCTGAAAATGGATGGAAAGTATTTCCATTTGCCTGGTTATGGCTTTGCTCCATTTGAACTAACAATGTAATGTTTTGAACAGAATGAATTGAACTGAATGAAATCACCACTCCATAAGTAATCTGTTTCTACTTGCAAAATTTTTACTTTTCTGACATTGTAGAGGATCCTAGCTCACACTTAAATGGGTTTTTGATTAGGATTTAAAGTTTCTTTATTTTTTATTGTATATATATAATAATATACATAATGGCCAGTCTTCGCGAGCGAAGATTTGGGAAAGGTCATTAACCCTTCGAGCCTGCGCAGTGGATTTTTTAGGTGAGACCCAGCGTGCGCTGAACTGAGCCCACCCTTTAATCCTGAGGTTCATCTGCCGGGGCCAAGCAAACTTGGACAGTGGCAGTGAGGGCCCCAGAACATAGGTTTGTTTAGAGTGACCTTCTCTTAGATGGATTGCCTTACAAGGCTGACGAGCTCCATCTGCCCGGGGGGCTGGGAATCGAACCCAGGTCGCAGCGGTGAGAGTCCTGCACCCTAACCACTAGACCACCAGGGGCCAAGAGAAGAATAAACAAGGAATGATAAAATGCAGTGTCAAAAGGGAGATCTTTATAAAAGTAAAAATAAAAAAGTGAAAAATTCGTTTTGGAAAGATGCAGTCACAAGTTTGCTGAATTATAAGACCTAGTATAAGACCCATAGCTAAAACACCTAAATTGTGACATGGAGAAAATTAATAGGAAAGGTCACACTGAACATTGGTTTCCTGGAACTGAAGCCTTCAAAATATGAATTAATAAATGATGAAATATAAATCATAATTTTGCCTTCAAACTATCAAACTTTTGCAGTTAGGGCTGCTAAATCTAAGCAATGATGAAAGTGCTGGTTAGAAGGGATTTCTGGTTAAAATCTATTCTGATTTCCCTTTGGAGGTGAGAACGAAGCTTTGTCTTCATAACCTTTGCTGGTGGTGCACCCCCGTATTCTGTGGGTATCCTGGTGTAGTGCTTCATCATGAAAATTTTTTCTGTACATGCAACCTACTTTGTCCAACTTGCAATGTACCTTGTATAGTCCTGTTTATATTGTTTGCTACTGCTGCAAAGAGTTTAGCTCTGCTTCTTCAAATATGGCCCTTAGCTTTAACTTTGCCAGACTGAAAACATCTCATCTCCCTCAACCTATCCATGTCAGTCATATTCTTTAGGTTTCCTGCTGTGTGTTCAGCAAAGTTCACCTAGGTTAGGGCACGAGCATATTGTTGGCTTTGTGGCCAAGTCCTTTCAGCCTGTTTGCTGCTCATCCAGTCAGTCTTCACCGACCACAGCTCTTCTACACTGGGTACAAAGCTTGGCCCTTCTGCCTGTTAAACTTATTGTGACTCCTCTAGGCAAAATCTGTGAATTTTCCCCAGATTCTACTGACTTGAATTTTTGTCATTCATTGTGTCAGGCACTCCTCTTAATATCATCCAGAAATTTGTCAAGTTTGCATTCTGTGTCATCGTCCAGGTCCTCAATGAAGGGACACCAGTCCTGATCCCATGTGTCAGCATGGAAGTCGTTAAGAGTGGTTGACCATGATTTGCCATTGATAAGTCTGGGTTTATTGCTGCTGATTGTCTTGTCTTCCATGTGTTTGGAAATTAATTCCAATTGAATGCTATTTGTGAACTTTCCAATGTAAAAAGTGACATTACCTGTTTCAGAGTTCCCTTATCTCCCTTCCTTCTTAAGATGAATATAATATTTGCCTTTTTCCAGTTGTTGAGGACCTTTCTTGATTACCATACTTTTTAATAGATGATAGTAACCTTGAGCTTACTCTAGCCAGCCCCAGGTGTTGACCTTGAGGTCAATTTGATCTGGTATCCTGTACTTCAGTCCTTCTTTAAATTGTCCCAGGATTCTTGGTCTCCTATATGCCTGCTGCCAAAACAAGACATACATGCAGAAGTTAAAAAGTTTGCTTTGTCTGCAAAAACTGAGGTGAAAAGGTCATTAAATAAGTCAACTTTTTCCATAAAATCTGTCAGTCAATTGGCTCTCCCATTCAGCAGCATATATATTTTTTGAATGTCTTTCTGTTATTAGCTTACTTGTAAGAATTCTTCTTGTTACCTTTTATGTCGCTAACTAGCTTTAGCTCTAATCGGGTTTTGGTCTTTATGATTTTTATCCTTAACAGCATGAGCAATACTTTCATATTCTCCCTTTGTTTCCTGTCCTAGTTTTCCCTTCCTGTACGATTTCTAATGTCTAAGTTCTCTTCCTGGTGAGAAATTGTCTTTTGGTTAAATTCCCTGATCTGCCTGCATGAAGGGGTACTTTTATTCTGAGATCTAACTAATTTTTCTCTAAAAGTCAGCTAGGTATTCTGGGTGCCCCTTGTAGGAGACTCCAAGGGGATTACTCCAGCAATATTGTAAATAGATCAAAATCTGCTGGCTTGAAGTCTGGAGTCCAAGTCCACAGCTTATCTTCAGTGCCTGTCTCCAGATCTTGATCACAGTCTTTTCCTGGTCACTGCAACCCAAACTGGCATCAGTGGTCCCACACACAATTTTTTCTACCTTTTTGAGCACCTGGTCAAATAGAGTATTCCCCTGGTTGGGCCCTTTAGAGTTCACATGAGGCATTTGTAAGCAGGGCCCTCTAGACACTTCCACAATGATAAAGAATTGTATTGCCTGTTCCGCAGGTGTCCATGTGGTCAAAATCCCTCACGTGGATCAACGGCTCTCATCAGGGGATTCCACTTAACTGTCTGTAGACAGCCTCAGAGATGTCATCAAGTCAGGCAGAGATCTCTATCACAATGTCATCCGTGTTGCATGCTCTTTGACCTAGACCTGGAGAGTCTTCACAGACACCTCCTTGGTTTCACACCAGATTTCTCCTCAGCCAGGGATTTCCTTCACATAACACATACCTCTGCTTTGTCTTTACTGCCTGCCTTCCCCCAGCAGTCTTGTGGAAAGGTCTTGTGAAGACAATCAATTCACTCTACTGGAAGCATTAGTGCTGTGGAACTGAAGAGGACAAGAAGTAAATGCCATATGTCCTACAGTCTTCAGCTTTAGAGGTTTTGATGCATACAGTAATCTGACAGAAAAGATTTATGCATGGCTGGTCAAGCACAGAGGCAGGAGACTAACCTAGATAACCTTTCTATAAATGCAAGAGAGGTTGTCAAATGGAATGTGAAGTTGGGAATTTGAATATTACTACCTTAGTAATCAACGTGGAGCAATCAACGTGGCAAAAGAAGGTGGGTGAGTTCCCAAGGGTAAATGTAAAAGTTACATTTTAGATGTACTGGTCACAGAGAGCTGTGTCCTGCTCATTGTGATGCATATTGATCAAAGAGGCTACCTGACACAGCCAGATTAAATACTTGGTTGCCGGAATTTTCAAATATAAAAATTATGATCAAAACACTGTAGAAAGGCCCAAAAGAGTGTGAAATTTGCCTGTTATGCTGACTGAAGCTTTGATACCAAAATAGTCTCTCATGCAGGCAAACATAGAAATTCTTTGAATACATTATTTGAATTTGCTTTTATTTTAATAATTTTTGCTTAACCCATATGCATATGAAAATGCATGATTATCTGTGTAGACAAAATCAACATGAAGGGCAGAAAAAAGTTAAATTGCTTGGGGCTTGACTTACACTTAATTTGGATATGTAGCAGGGTGAAAATATGTATGTCTTGCCACAGGTATAAAGATGATTTATTCTTATTTTAATTCTACTTTCTCTGGACAGCATAATGCTAAAGGATTTACTTAAATTAAAATAAGACCTTCTCTCCTTGACACTATTGTTTTATCCTAATCAACAGCAAATTGAGTCACTAATGTGTATTTGGCTACTTGAAGGATAGATCTTGAATTAAAAAATAATCAGGATCATTTTTTCCTGGGAGAATCTTGGTAAGATGTGAGTGGGAAAAGTGCTGAGAAAAAATTATGTTTCTTTTTCATTGTTTGAGATCTATTATGTGACAATTAGAGTTATCTTCTGGATATACATCTTTCCACTGGCATGCAGCATGAGCAGATGGGAAGCTGATTTAGATTAGACACTTTAAATTAAATAAAGCTACTTAAGATGAATCCTTCTTTGTTCAAGATCACTGAGATAAATTTTGACCAATGATTCATGGTCATGTTTAAAAGAATTTAGTAATTTAGGGCTAGATTCATGGAGCATAAACATTAAAAGTAACAGATATGCTGCTTTTTGCCAAGACTTTTCTAAGCCATAGAAAAACTTCCAATTTTTTGGTCTGCTATAATCAGAAACCATGCTGATATAGAAAGGAAAAGTTTACTTTACTCAGATAAATAGAAGATAACAACTTCATAGCTTTTCATATTCATTAGATTCAAACAAATATTATTAGATTATCATCTGTACTTTCCTGCATTAATATTTAATAAGTCTTCTTTTTAAAACGTACCCTAACAACTAGTATATGTCTCTTTTGGAGGGGATAATATTGATAAAGCAGAGGCATGTATTTACTCAGAATATGTAATTTTAATGTGAACATTTCTAAGAAAAAATGCGTCTTCAAAATCTTTTCAGACTCCCATTAGTGTGAGATGGGCATTGGTATAATCCTCGAGGGATGATATTTTAGTTGGGATTGCAACAGAAAATGCAATTTAATGATGTCTCTAAGGACTGAAAGATTAGGGCTGCAGGCAAACAAATATAAAGAACACAGGGATTTTCAAATGCATGAACTGCAGTGGTAATACATTCTGTTCTTCTACCCTCTGGACTCATGTCTCTGATAAAAGCATACTTATTACACAGATATAGAAGGATAAAGACTATAGACATCACCTGCTGTTTCTCCTGCTGTGTTTTCCTGTACTACTTTGTCTTCATAGAAACAATCAGTTTACCAGGGAATGTCTTGTGGGTTTTACTATTATTATCAGTTTTGAAATTTTACATGTTAGGAATTTAAATATTATGATTTCTTTTAAACTACTATTTATTCTGATGTCTGAAATCCCTGTTAATTTGATGGTACAAATATTTCCATGGTGCTTGATTTTTGCTGAAATCTGAAGAACACTTAAACAGCTAATGTGAGTGGCCAGCGTTAACTGTTTAAATTCTTGTCTGTTATTTTTGGTTTGATATTAATCAAATCTCAGATTATTTTTTTGCATTTATCCATTTTTTAATACAATTTTCCCTTTTCAAACCAAAATAAGCTTTATTTGCTCAACTAAGATAGCATAAGGCAAGTTTTTGTTACACTGATATAAATCTTTTTATATAGATACATAGACACAAACATATTTTGTGTTGAAATCAAAGTTGCACAAAAATACCATTCTAATGTTTGAAATTCTTAGATATTATATTACTTAACACCACAAAGATTGAGTACACTGAGCTTGCATGTTTAGATGCCTTTTTTTTAGTTTTGGATGAAGCAGTTTTGACATTTATCTTCTTTGTCATTGTGCCAAGGGCAATTCATTTTGCTTAATATCTTGCTGAAGAGTGAAATGACAGCAAATATTGGAATCAAGTATTAGACATGATCATACTGTAGTAAAGAGTATTCCTGAGGCAATATTAATGAATCAATAATATTGTTGAGTACAAAAATTAGGATAACTTTCCTTTAGAATATACATGACAAATTTTTGTCTATTTCCAATATCCAATCTAGAAATGATGCTAAGGGTTTTTCTTGAGTGTTCATGAGACTGCAGTTCCAGAAATAAATACTTCTCAGAGAGTGCTTATATAAGTCATGATCATCTGAAGGCAGAATATGTTTACTGACAGTTAGAATTGAGCATGTCAGTCTAACTGTGAAATGCTGAATCCATGAATATTTACTCCTTGGAATAATAGTTATTTGTTTGATTAGGCTGCTTTTTGGATAAATATGGTTAGTGAGCTAATAATATAAGCAAACCACTAAGAAGGAGGCTGTCTTCAGTACTGCTAAAGCACTGCTGGAATGCTGTAAATGGCAAGTGAAATAAATATAAAGATTTATTTTTTGAATACAAAAAAATTTACTTTCACTGTAAATGGCAACATGCTTGTTTCATGTAAGTACAGCGTCATCCTTTAAAGCATGCACAGGGACTAGAAATTTATTTACTTGACTGGCCTTTACTTAGCTCTATTTTTTTCCCTCAACTGAGTGTTATGTTGTTATGTTGCTTTGAAGCCTGTGCTTTTATATACTAGTGAATAGCTATGGTAGCAAGACCTCGTTTTACTGAATGCTGTAGGATCCCAAAGAAAAAAGTGTGTGCTGAACTGGATTACAATTCCTTAGAAGATCATCTCTCCCCACCTACCCCACCACTCACTTCCATATTTTCAGAGTCCTAGTTTGTTAACTGTGTCCAAAAGTCTCATCTGAGCCTTCAAAGAGCCCAGAAGTATAATGGCAATTCAGTCTCAAACTACCAGCACTGTTTATTAGGTCCTTCATTAAAACTGTCATTGTATCTTCCCAAAAGAAAAGTTCTATTGGAGCTTCTGAGAAGTAACTGCAAAACATGTCATTTAAGTCCACAGTAAGTGTAGTGGTATTCGTCTGACTTTTTGTAAAGATTGATCCATTGAAGTACATGCCTTATACAATAGGTAACACTGCAGACATGTTGCTACTACTCAGTTCATCTCCTGCAGAGGCAATATGGATGATTCTGACCACATATTCACAGAATGTTCTTATGAGAAAAAAGAGTAATAAAAGAAATAAAAAGAAAGAAAGAATGAAAAGGAAAGGAAAGAAAGAAAGGAAGGAAGGAAGGAAGAAAGGAAGAAAGGAAGGAAGAAAGAAAAAAGAAAGGGAGAAAGGAAGAAAGGAAGAAGGAAAAAGAAAGGAAGAAAGGAAGGAAGAAAGAAAAAGAAGAAAGAAAGAAAGAAAGAAAGAGAAAGAAAGAAAGGAAGGAAGAAAGGAAGAAAGAAAGAGAAAGAAAAAAGGAAGAAAGAAAAGGAAATAAAGAAAGAAAACAAAGAAAGAAGAAAAGAAAGAAAGAAAGAAAGAAAGAAAGAAAGGAAAGATTTTGCCCTTGACAATTAAATGTAACTCTAGCATAATTACTATAACAGCTAGACTAAGACTGAAGATTGAATGTGTTATCAAAAATCGTAGTTTCATGCACTTTCAAGTTAAAGAATCAGTCGAGAAAGTGAAACTAGACAGCTAACAATTACACATACAGAAAGGGCTTCTTAAATAGCACTTTTGGTAACTTTTCAGAGTCTAATAAAGTTCAACTATACAAATAGGCCTCATATTCCATATGAAAAGAATTCCTATGCCTCTAGGTCCACATCCACTTTGTCCAGAGCATAATTTCTCATGTCTCATATACTGGAATCCAAGAATCTCAGAGAAACTCATAAATCATTTGGGAGAAACAAAGCTCTAAGCAAAGGCAAATTATTTAACAGTATTTCAGAATGATAAATATGAGAACATTATTGAAAGTGACATACATAGTAACTAGAGTCTTCCATAGGCATAGAAAGAAACCTCTCTGGTTGAGTCTGAGAAATAATGTATAACTTAATGGATGAATGCAGAGTAAAATGAAGCCAAAAATTTAAAAGTTTGTGGCTTCAAATACTGTGAATATAAAGGTTTTGACTCAGTGCACAGAGGTGTGTTTATAAAAGAAACTAAAGGGAAGAGTGATAACAGTATACAGAAACAGAACAGGAAGACTGTCTTTGGCAGCATTGATGTATGAATAAGTGGGAAAAGTAATTAAGTTAATAAATTTCTATTAGAATGCTCATGAAAAGACTAGGAGGGTAAGCCTGTTTGCACAAACAGAACTTTTCTTGAATCTCAGTCCCACCAGAAAAAACCCTGATGGCACCACCACATTTGTTTCTGATTGAAAACCTCTTTGAAACCCCAGTGTTTATTGGCAAATTTGAATTCTTTGCCTATGTTAATAGTTTTTGCTCAATTTATTTTGATATTGGATCTAAATATATACATCTGATTTCACACTGCATGTAGGATATAGGAAGTAGACTGTTGGTTTAAACACAGTATGGCAAAATATATTGAAGTTTATTTATGAAGATGGCTGTGCCATTATTGTATGGAAATAAATTAGTACTTATTGCTTTCTCATATCCAGCTTTCCTACAAAGACAGATACTAGATTTTATTATTCTTGTGACTTGCTATTCTTGTAATATATCTCTAAAGCTGTTGTTTTACATGCCAAATGAGGGTGGATTGTCAGGGGAATAGCAAGCAGTATCACAGGTTTTGTGAGACAGTTACAATGATCACTACTACTTTCTTAACCTGCAAAATATAGCAACATAACCAGCACCAAAACTAAACAAAACCAAACCAAACCCCAACAAAAAACCCACAATCAAGCGGAAAAAAAAAAAACCAAACCAACAGCATTTTAAACCATCCTACAACACAAAAGATTGCTATTCAGGAAGTACTCACTCCATCTGTCTTAATTATAGAAGCTTAAATAAGATAAACTCTGCATCTTGGGTGCGTAAATATAAAAGGAGAATAAGGAAGTACTGGGCCAAAGAAAAATCCTTTTTATTTAACTCAGTTGTATTTATACCACTGAATCTTACTTTACTTTATTCTTTTAGAAGTGACCAATATTTTATCAGAGCTGTAAAAGTAATTTAACTTCAGCTGTTCCAAATGTGCACAAAAGCCTTTCAGCAATATAGCACCACTAAGTAGTTTATCACTCTATGTGTATCCACTGCAAGAAACCATACATATTTGGGTTTACAGGTAGCAGTTTCAAATTGACAGAATGCTGTACTCTGGTTTGTTGAGCATCAGACCTTTTATGTAAAAGATATGTTCTTACAGTAAGAACATATCTTACTGTTCCACAGCTTGTAGGTTTACCATCAAAATAAAATCATGGCACATAAAAATATTGGGAAACTAATTTTATCAAGATTAATTTTATTTAGTCCTCTTGGAAGGTGACTAAGATACAAAGATTCTTTTCTGGTGTAGGTTTTGACAAATGTAATAGTTGCTATCAATTATTTTACAAGTTTATTTTTAGAATTTAGACTTTTTTGCGTATTTACAAATTGCTGACCAAGATAATAATTATTTTCCTTCATTATCTTTGATTCTATCTAATAACTTCTTTGTAAAGAAGAGACTTTTTTTTTTACAAATTTTGTTGGGTAAAAAATGTTTTCAAAATAATAATATTTAAGTCCTGGGTTATTTTTGAAGTTTAATCAAGACTGCATTTTGCTCAGCTTCATCAAGATAGCAGTTACATACTATCTGCAATGTTACAGCATGTAGTATGCCTACTACTCATTTGGGCATATGAATCAGGCTGGGAATTTAATTTATAGCCTATGTAGAAATGAGTTCTTGTCTGTTCTTGAATGAATGCTGGCTATCTTGAAGCTCTGTTTTTGTCTCTGTAAGATTTTCAAAGTCACTCTGATTTTACCTTTTTTTAAAAACCTAATGTATCCTGTCAGTAAGGAAGAGCTAGAAAACCATGTATAGATAGAATGTGAGAGAAAAGAACCTTTACTCTTTTGGGTCAGTGACAATTCTAAAGACACTGGGAGATTTGGAAGCAGGAGTCACTCCACCTGAGCCCCAAATAATCCACCATCTTGGTGATTGAAGGCATCCGTATTTTATTTTGTCCAATTATTACAAGTGCCTTCAACAATTCTCAATAGCATGTCTCAGATAGGTCTTTTTCTTTCTGGCTACAGAAAGCAAAAAGACTTTAATCAAAATGTCTTCATTGAACTGAATGTCAGTGATATTTTGATGACAGAGGGTACTAAAACATCTTGCTCTGTTACTGAATAAAGTAAGTAAGAAAAGACTTATTTCGACAAGGATCTGTACTGACTACCTGCAAGTTGCAGATAGCTACTGACAGAGAGCTCTAAAAGTCTCATGAAACTCTGGTTTCAGTTAAATGCGTGCCTTAAAGATTCTTTAAAGGGTGTTTTCTTTTTCTTTTTTTAACAAAGTGTTTTTGAGCAGCCTGGCATTGACATTTATAATGAAATTATATTGCATGCAGTTGCAAGGTATTTTTTGAAAGCCCTACCACATGAACCTAGGTCATCATCATCTTTTTGTTAAAAAGTATATATTTCATGCTAAAAACCCATTATGTTTTTATGTTAATCTTTTGGTGTAATAACAATGGTTATCTTTTGTTTGGATTTGAGCCCTTAATTTCACTAACAGATTATTAATAGAACCGCACTATCAATACCCCCTACAGAGAACAAAATTGAAAGCGTAATGTATAGATGACTTTGCAATAAGTGTACAATAGAGCTATAGTAAAATCGGTCATCTCAGTCTGCAGCTGAGATACTTTGTATTACCACTGTAAGAAGAAAAAAGGCAGAGACAGTTGCTGTGGTGTGAGAGCATGGAAGTTCGTGTGTCTTGTTCAAGAACAGTGTTTTGTTTGGTTTTTTTGTTTTTGTTTTGGCCAGTCTTCGCGAGTGAAGATTTGGGAAAGGTCATTAACCCTTCGAGCCTGCGCAGTGGATTTTTTAGGTGAGACACAGCGTGCGCTGAACTGAGCCCACCCTTTAATCCTGAGGTTCATCTGCCGGGGCCGAGCAAGCTCGGACAGTGGCAGTGAGGTCCTCAGAACGTAGGTTTGTTTAGAGTGACCTTCTCTTAGATGGATGGCCTTACAGGGCTGACGAGCTCCATCTACCCGGGGGACTTTTACCCTGACCGGGATCTGAACCCAGGTCGCAGCGGTGAGAGTGCTGCATCCTAACCACTAGTCTCAAAGATGTGATCCATAGAGTATTTTCTAGTGGTTTATGCAATGTTATCTCATTATAAGATGCTGGCATGCTTTCTGGATTTCAGCAGCTGAACTGCATTTTGAGATAGCTTAAACAACTTAGCAAACTTGCCTAATAATCTCTTTCATGTTAAAAATTGCATAGTCATTTTGAAGGTGTAAATAGGAAAAGGAGAGTCCATCAAGCAGTCTCCTTTTTGGGCTGTGTACTATCAAAAAAAACCCTATGTAGTTCAACACTACCATTTTTACAGTAGACAAACTTTGACTTTCTTATTAGAAAAGAAAATCAGCACATTAATTTTGGTGTTTTCTTTATGAAATGGTCTTTTCCACCAAAATTAAAATGTTTAAAATTCTTCAGTTCTTCTCTCCCTGAGTACAGATGGTTCAGAAGAGGTTATTGAAAAAATGCTTAAAGAAATAAATCACCTGAGTCACTATATAATAGCCATCGGACTTGCAAAAAAGGATGAATGTTTCATTCCAATACACACCATTTTGGTCAGATTATGAGCATGCTTTGGAAAGAGTTCTCATTGACTTTTATTTCTCTAGTTGTTAAAGTAAAGGTTTACCCAGATATAGCATCAGCTATTATTCTTGGGAGCAAGGAAGTTCTGTACCCCAGTTTTAGTTCTGCTTGTGGCTATGCTGTTTATTTTTAAAGTCAACATGCAGGAGTTTAGCTGGCAATATGCAATATTACTGCAGCTTTTCAGCCACAGAGCACTAATCACAACATATTTTCAGTCTAAGTTTTTTCTTCTTTGGATTCTGTATGGTCACTAGGTCTCCTGGAGCAATATTATCCCAAAATTCAAGTATCTGTAAAATGCAATTTTTTCTTATGGCAAGAAGTTGGAATGCAGCACCTAAATTCAATTTTCCCCTGTGTTCTGGTGCTTTCAGGCCAGGATGAAGTATAACTTCATCCCTCTATGAGAAAATGGAACCAAAATGTTGGAAGTTAGCTGTTTCAGATCTTTCTATTAAAATAGAGAGTCAAAATTATAATGATACAATGGGTTTAAAATAATGATGAGGACTAGTAAGAAGAGTGTTTTTTTCCTTTCCTTATTTATTACCAAGTGTATTTCAATAAAGAATATTAATTTTGAGACCATTCTACATCTCAATACAACTTAAAACATATTATTCTGGAATTAAATGTTTAGCAGGGAAAAAGTAAAAGCAATGCAGTTGTATCTGTTGTGACTTAGCTCCAAGCACATTGCCTATAAATCAATTAAGTGAGGATAGTCATCTTATTGAGTGTTCTGAATAGCTCTCTTATTTTACTAGATGAGATGCTAGATGCCAGGAGGGAAGGATATGTGGCATAGTAAGGGAGAGGGCATAGAAAAAAAGTTTGGCATTCGGATGTTGTCACAGTGAATCTGTTAGCTAGTCCTGATTTAGTAACCAAAGGTTCTTCATTCCCATAATTTTTATGCTTTTCAGCATATTTTCAGTGTATTTTCAGAATATTTTACTTTATGTTTGATCTTTTAATCCAGATGTTTTTATTCCGGGTTTTGGGTTGTTTTCAATGTACCAACCAACCATGATAGTTTAGGTAAAAGCCAAACCATCTGTTTAATCTCTGCCTAAAACACCATAGATTAAAAAGCAACTAGCAGTAATTTAGAAAAACACAGGTCTGGCACTGACATGCTAATCTGTGTAGATTTAGATGAGTGTGGGTTTTAGGTTTTTTTTGAAACCTTGAGAAAAAGACACACATACTGTTCATATCCTTCATCTATTGTTTAAAGTCTGCCTCTACTGAGTCAGCTTACACATATAGATATTAAGGTTCCACAGATTATTTTATTTTCATTTAACTTTGTGCTCTTCATTTGGTTTCCTGCCTAGTTCCCTGGGAAAACAAGGCCTATGAAATTGTGTTGTCTGCCTCTTTTGCAATTTTTGGCCATCACCAGGCAAATCTGACATAAGGCAAGGGGCTCAATGATGTGAGGTTTCCAAGGTCCGTAGAGAGGGAAATGCAACATTTTTGTCACTGCCCTTGGCTCAGTCTTGGAACGCAGCTGAGATTCAGTACGTGCTGCAGACACCTTGACAGGCAGGTAGGGAAGGAGGTGGGAGTAAGGAGAAAAAAGACAGGCATCCCTTGGAAATTACTCTTTGCTGGTTGTGGTGTGACTGTGGTTCATATGTAACATCTCAAAGGAAATTAAACTGGAAGAATATTGCTATGTTTTTGTCAATACACATTAACCTATGCCACATTATTGATTAATTACATTATCCATCCTCTTTTTATTCACTGAAGTCACTAGGATTTCCACATTAAGAGTAAACAGAGAAAATCCTGGCATGCAAGTCAAATTCTTTTGTCTCATAAGCAAAAAAAGCATTTGTAAAAATGATGTAAAAACCATGTAAAAATTACACTTCTTAAACTTCCATCTCAAAACACTGCAGTCCTCTGATAGAAATGAAGGCATGCTTGATGCTTCAGTGAGAATGTCTTTACCAGCCTATTTCACTACCTATTTCTATTGGCCAAGTTTCATATAATCAGTTCACATAAAAATAATAAAATGTATTTAAGTTTCATGTGATTTCTACTATGAAAATGTCATAAGAAAAAGCTTATGTGGGTAGGAAACAAGAAGCTGAATGACGACTGGTAGGTATTTATATGGTAATTTTGCTTTATCTCAAATTTATTTTAACGTAATGAGCATTTGTAATTAGTGACTTGAGAACAGTACAGAGATACTGAATTGTACAAAGGAGCATGCTCCAAATTATCCTAAATTATACTTGGAGTAGCACTGAGGACCACAGAGATAAACCAATAGGTGTTTGTGTAACTTAGGGCGCAATTTAATCTATTTTTCTCTAGCAGGACTATTCATTATGAACACAATTTTCCATAAATCATTTTGAACTTGTGGGCTACATTTATCTGATAGATAGATACATAATCCCTAGGAAAACAGGCTATATTCTCTGAATCACAACTAAGCTACAGTGGTGCAGCAAAATCAAATACACATTCTGCAAAAGCTTTTCACATAAGTGACAGAAATGTATGAGGCATGAAAACATTCTGGCCAAACAAACAGGATCATATAGCCTCTAGACTTCAAGTTGCAACCAGTGCAAGATTTCGGTTTACAGTTTGCTCCAAGGGTGGAGAGAAAAAAAAAAAAAAGATGACAAATGCTGTCTTGTCACATCTTTATGTGGTATTGAATATTTGAAGGCGTTTAATCACAGTGTTGCAATACTAATGTATCAAAGAACTTCTTTCCACCTTAAAGTCTTTGCAGCCCTAGGAAACTGCATCAGATATTGGAAATGTTTCCCAGGTGTTGGATTCAGAGTGACACTGGTTTGTATCAAATTCAATGCCAACAGTGTTCTAAAGGAAACTTGTGCCTGAGTTAATTTGCTGTCAAAAGTAAGTTTAACTTCAGTCAATGTTATTGAAGTAACTCAGCATCTGAAATGAATGTTTTATATGTTTCAGTGGATTGCGAGAAAATAAAATTTTGCAGCATGAAATAGAAGTGCCAGAAGAAAACTGTACATTGTAAAGTGTCATTATGAGCAGTACAAATAGTACAATATAAATTCAGAAGTGCATTTCACCGTGGTGTTAAGCAAAGAACCCGAGCTCACAAAATGCAGCTGAGATTCAGCTTACTAAGAATTGCTTGTCCTGTACAGCCATGGCAAGTCTATATGTACCAGTACCCACAAGCAATGCTGTTGCCTTAAGAGGACAACATGATGCTGTTTTTCAGATGAGTGACACATTCTGTTACATGGTACTTTGTGACAATTTCTGTCATGACTGACATCTACAGGAACTTCCCTCATTGGGAAGGTGAGAAAATGGGAAAAAAAAAAGAAAGCCTCTGGGTCCTTAAAAATTGAGGGCTTTTTACCATAAATGAGAATGAATTTAATCAGTGGGAAGGCATCATGATGACAATGATGAATTTGTATGATGACAGTCAGCCTGCTTCTGGGTGTGTATTTATTTTGGTGGGTTATTTCCTATTCAGATGGTCATTAAAGGAGATATACAGGCAAGGGATAATTAAAAAAAAAGAAAGAGATTAAGCTTAACTGAACAGAAATGGTCCTCTAACCTAAAATAGAGGGAGATTTATGAAGCCTAGAGAACCTGACCCTAGTCTGAAAAGTACAGAGCAAAAAATAAGCAGAAGCACTGAGCTGTCAGGTGTAATCTAGGTTAATTTCAGACATGGTGCAGAGATGTTACAGTTCTGAAGCCCTGTTGAAACTTGGGGATTATTAGTTCCGATGTAATTCTTGAGTTAATGTGCATTTCCTGAGTCAAGATCTGATCTTACATGGCATTGCTTTGATCAGTGTGGATTTGCTGTTATGGTATTCTGCAAGATGAAGCACTGAACACTGGGCAAGTGTTCCTTTACTTGGCTTTCAAAAGAGTCAAGTGCATAAATACCAATACATATTTGCATGAAAAATGGACTAAAACAGCAAGCATAGGTACGATGGTCTACATATAAAACTCACTTATTTTAAATCTTTTCCCAGAGGAGTGTGCACATTTTGGCCAATACTCACACTTTTTATTTTACTGTGCCTCCACATTCCAGCCATCATCCACAGCATTTTCAGGGAGAACTTTTCTGAAAGTCTAAATGTTTTGCTGGAGACTGCAATGTATTACAGCTAAAATTCAGGTAAAAGATAATCCAGATACACCGATGAAGACACTCCCAGAGAAGGGCCATGGATTGTTTTCTCCAGGATAAACTGAAAAGCAGGTCTGTCATTTCACAGGTGTATGCTCTGGAGTCTGGAAGGAACATTCTCAAAAAGATCATCCTACATTTTAGGCAGAGACTTGCCCAGGATCTGATTGGGTTTTGGGTTATTAAGAGAGATAGTATTTAGTAACACATGTCAGTTTTATTTACTGACACCATTACAAGCAGAAAAAAGTACTTGGGAAAAAAAATGAACTAGGGAAGAGGTACAACATTCCAAAACATACAGCTAAGTTTTTTCAGTAGCTGCATCTGAAATGTGCATGTTCATTTTTTATTATGAAGACATGCATTTGTTATTTCTGAGTAGAAATCTCATTTTGTGGAGTATTTACATCTATTAATGCAACTGTGCAGCTCTTAAGAAATTACCAAGATTACAATTGTGACAGAAATTAACAAAGACAAAGCTTTATCTGCTTAGAAAGCTTAGGAAAAGAAGTTCAGAATTTACAAGGTCTTATTTTTATAAATTGTTTAAAAATGGCTACCGTCTAAAAAAGCATTTAAGAAATATTATTTTAATAGAGGCTGTTTATACTTTAAACTAATAATTTAGTTCATTTAAACAGGTACCTTTAAATTCTATTTCAATACCTACAAACTTACAAAAAGAAAACTAAGATATAAATGAGGGGTTGCCTCACTGAAATGGAACTACTATCACATGACAACTATTATTGTAATTTAACATTGAAAAATAGTGGTGTACATTTAGAAAAAAATACTATCTTTCTTCTACAGCATATTTTAAATGTTATTTTATAGTATTATAAATATAGATATAAATATTAATAATATAAGAAAATGTATTTAAGATATATAAATATATATACAAAATAAAAACTTTCTCCATACTTCACATGCTTTCCACTTTTCCAGCAATGAGGGTTTTGCTCTTGTCCTGTTAACAGCTTGGCCTCTGTTCACTGCAGTCAGCAGAAGCCCTCTTACCTCTCTGACCCAGATCTGTGCTCCAGTCAACCAAAGATGTTGTATTTGACTGGGTTTTTTGTTAAACACAAACTGTTTGACTTACTAGCTAAGATTAACATAAGACTAATACCTCAAGTAGAGCTGGTCCAGGAAGAGCTTTAGGGTTTGTAAAGAGTGGTAGAAGAAGATGCCTCTTTAGGGATCAGTGCATATATCCAGCTATTCTGGCTTCGAGTTTGAACCTGTTATTAAAATATTCTGAATCAGTTTGCCTAGCTCCTAGTAAGTACTATACTAATGTATGAAAGAAGTAATAATATTTGTTAAGTTTTTAAAATTAACAGAAATGTTTTTCATTTGTGACAGTCTTTGACAGTAAATACAAACACAATACAAATGTCTGTGTTCCACTTAAAGGACAAAAATGTTCATAGAAAACCGTGCAGTAGCTAGTTCTCTATTGTCACAGTCAGAAGACTGTTTTACCACTATCAAAAAAAAAAAAAAGGTTCAAAATATAAAATTCCATAACTTTTGTAATTCAAGCTCACAAAAGTTTGTGCAAATCCTGCCCTAGGATTAGTCTAAGCCTGTCAGAAGAAGCTTGGTTCTTCTGTGAAGAGGTTTTGTGTGCAAATTCCCAAGGGTATATTTCCATATTTACTTTGCTAAATTAACAGCTCTTCTCCAGTGAGAGATGCATAACCTGTTTCCCTCTCTCCTTCCAGCCCACCTTACTTTACCTTCTCTGCAGCACTTACCTGATCACATAATAACTTGACTCAGCTCCCCAAAAGAGCAGAAAACTGACTTGGCAAGCAAGAAAAAAATGTAGCATTCTCTGTTGGGCTGGTAGTTCTAGTTCACTGTGTGATCACAAGAGCAACACAGGCATTCTCCTCCCATGACCCCCGTACTCACTGGAGACCCCATCAGCTTTCTTCTGGTGAAGACTAGCTGCATTCTCATATTTGTCATTGCATACATCATCAGTTCTTGTCCTTCACTTATATCAGCACTGAATGCATCTTCCCTTCTTTCTCAGCTGATATTGTGGCACATAATTCTTCTCTCACACACTTTGCTCTTTATTTATTTAACATACTGCTGTCCCAGCAAATCCTTGTCAGTGCTTTCCGTATGTTTGGTTTCCAACTGTTTTATACCTTGATATTATTTAAATCATTAACATTTAGTCTAAAGTGATGGCAAAATGTGTCTGAGCATATATTATGAATAAATCCATTGAAGGTTTACACAATTTCTGGCTACAACACAGGTTTAGATTAATATTAAATAAATCAAAGGCTGATTCATTTTTAAAGAAGATAACTGCTGAACTGACAGAAGAGCTTGTGTTAGAAGTTTTGCAGAGCTTTCGGGGGGAAAAAAAAGAGTAAAATATGATACAACTTGCTTTTATGATACTAAGCAGACTTTAAAAAAAAAAAAAAAGCAACAGCTGCTCAGTGATGGATTTTCAAAGACTCCAGCTTTGGTTTCCTCATTGAAGTAACCAATATCTTCGCCTAATACTGTCTAGAAAATAACATCCAATTTATTCTTAAACTCTTAAAATGTATTTTTTTTAACTTTTGATACTGGAGTAGTTTCTTTTTGAAAGGCAGGCATCACTTGTTTGTGCCAGACAGAGGTGAACAGGAATTGCCAAGTACACAATGAGCAGTGCTGTGGGCAGTGCAGCCCAGCAAGCATCAGTGAGATAACACCAGCTTGGACACAGCACATTCTCAGTTTTCTGTTTGCCAGGATACTGGTCAACCAGCAGTCCACCACCCCATCCCCACAGGGCCATGTCAGCCCTGGAGGGGTGGCACACAGCCAGGACCTATCATGGTGGAGAGAATAAAGCTTCCCTCAACTGAGTGAGAGCAGATACATTTTTGGGGCCCTGTAATATACAGCTGGTTGACTTTCCTCATGTTGCCTGGATTGAAGGCACAGACAGATTTGCCTTTCTTCATGTCTTACCTTCCATAAGCTGTGACCCTCAAAACACAGTGTTTAGGAGAGTTGACTTCAAGAGGATAGCACTCGCAGAACTCCTAACTGCTGGGATTTTTGGTACATAATCTTTCTCGGAAGCATGTCTCTGTCTTCATTTTTGAGGTGAGAGGGGAAGCACAATCCAGCATTGTAAGTGATTAAAGAACCTTATGTAAATAAAACCCAGGAAACCACACACCCCTGTAAATTTTTATGTCCTTATTAATTGGTATGTGATACTACAGAGTAACCAAGGCTGTAAAATATAGCAGGGTTCATTTTTTTAAAATCCCACATGTGAAAAAAAATCTCATATATTATTTTTAGGAGCAACATTTCTATTTATTGTAAGAAACACTTTATATTTATTGTAAGAAACACTTTATATCTTGAAATTCATATCCTCAAGAAACACAGGAATGGACAATTTGGTTTTTCAACCTAAAAAAACAATACTTGGACCCCAAGCTGGGGTCTTGCAGCAATAAATCCAGTTTTAACATTTTGGGGAACATACCTAGTTTTGCCTTAGCTGCTTAAATATGCAAGAATTTTTAACAGAGTTCCACTGATGTGTTGTGCTTGTGGGTGAAAAAGCAGAGGTATAAGAAGTTTTTTTGTTAGGGTTAAAAATCCTGAAGAAAACTGTGGATTCAGTTTTCCTAGAAACAAATATAACTTCTCATCACACACAAGGAATGTAGAAAACCGCATTGTGACAAACTAAGAGCAATTCTTTGAGTTCAGTCATTGACTGAATGTGTTTCTTGGAGCTTTGTGAATAACTAAGCTTGCAGCTTATTAGCCAAATCAAGCCCAGCAATAATTCTGAAATACATTTCTGATTGACTTAAATTTGTTGAGTATATATTTTTGAGATCAAGAAAAGCATTTACAGATAATCAGTTGGTTTTTTTAAAAAAGCTTAATTGAAAAGATTGTTGCAGTGTGTGTTATAGGTTTCATATATATACGTATATTCTCTCAAAGCTAAATGAAACTTGAACTTGCTGTTTAAGCTTTTGCATATTTTAACTCTGGAATATTATCATACTAATCTTAGTTATAGGAGTTGGGTTTTGTGGAAAAACTTCTTATGTCTCTGGCTGGTTATTCTTGAACTATGTTTCATTATCAAACTATCTAGTTCCAAGCATGTTGGCACTCTCTTGCTTTCACGCTGAGAGATTAGTATCCTAAATATATTTTTTTTAAGTGAGCTTCTCTCATACTTTTCAATTTGGCAATAAATTTCTATGCAACAAACCATTCCCATTTTCACATTAAAGCAGATTAAACCGTGGCAATTACTTATTAAAAGAGAACTGTATGGATGAATATTAATTTGGTATTTAAGTTACATTGAGCTCCTTTGGTTTCATGTTTCTTAAAAATCTAATTTTCTGTCTACCACTGCCTTCTGAGAATCCATGTTCCTCCCATTGACTATATGTTATAAGAAGTCAGAATAAAAGAAAATGATGTATAAAAGCTGGAACAGCCTGAGACAGTGTGCTAGTATAGTAAGATAACGGATAACATTTATTAAGTAGATTATATGTAGCAGCTCAATAACAGGAGAGTGATTCTGATAGTTCAGAAAGCTGTCTTCCCTTTTTTATACTAAAACTTTTCTGAACTTCTGCCTGTGCTTCTCCTTTCTAGAATTTCTTTGTTGGTTATGTTGGTCATGTTGGTTATGTTATTTGGTTTCATTTTCTTTTTGTCATTCTCCTTTATACTTACAGGTCTTCTCAGCTCAGAATCATCTACAGATTTCATTGAAACAGCTTTCTGCACCCAGGTTTCTTTAATATCTTCATTAATGCCCTGCAAGGGGATTACCTGTTTCAATCAAATCTGTGACACTCAGCATTCCGGCTTTAGTCTTTATCCTCGTTTATTATTTTTTCCTGGCCATCCCAAATGTTGTAAGGGATCAAACATTTTGGGCAGTCAGAATAATAGACTAGAAAACAAAACCCATTTCTCTCATGACTGAATAAATTATATGAAAATTAAAATAAAATCATAACTAAAATTACTTTCAAGCGAGGATCAGCTTTCAGAAAGGAATAGGCTAAAAACACATCATGGAGAAAACAAACAAAGAGCCCTGAATAGTGAAGTCAGTTCTAGAAAAATGTCTCTTCCATCTCATATGGAGACATTGTAGCCCCTGAAATGTTTATTTTTTGGCCATCTTAGGGTAAATATCACTGTAGAAATCATGATATCTAAGCAAAAATATCATTAATCTCAGCACTGATTAATCTCAGCACTGATTAATCTCACTCATATCATATCATATATCATATCATATAATTGCTTTGTAGAGCTACAATCACTATGAGCCCCATTATTCACGACAGTCTACTGGGCTTGAATCTAAAATGCTTTTAATGGAGTAATTTACAAAATTATTGCAAAATAATTGTGATCTCAGCCAATATATCCAAAAAGACACTCCCAACATCAGCAAACCCCCTTAAACAGCTTATCTAGTTTATAATGAGGTGACACAGTGATTAAGAGTATGATATGGCCTCCTAACTTCAAAAAAGATATTACTGAGGTGAGTAAAATTTCATAAACTGAATCTGAGGAAAAAATAATTATTTTCATGACTTATGTTAATGTAACCACATGAGACAGTTCTGTCTATGTAATAGATATAATGTATATGATGTCTGTAGTAATTTCGTCTTTGCTCACACTGAACTCTTTTTGTGCCAGGTAAGTGAACAAGTTATAAGACATTCAAGCAAAGGTTTGCAGTGATGACAGTTACTTAAACAAAATAATAGTACCAATGTTGAACTTTACACAGAAGAGTTATTCAGGTGAATCTCAAGTATATGAGTGGCTTGTGTCATATCTCATCTTCTTTAGATGCACTAAACAATCGGAAAGCAATAGATTAAGTTTTATATGTGTGTACATTAATTCAGTTGTAAGATGTCATTGGCTTTAAACAACAGAAATCTGAAAGAAATCAGATCATTAGGAGTGTTTTCTGAGTTTGTCAAGAAGAGAAGCATTCTCTTAAAATTCTGTCTCAACAGCAGCTGGAGGTAAATTAATTTTGGTTTAGTATGTCTTTTGAAGCCACACTCCTAATAATGCATAAACGCCCTTTTCTTTCCCCTCATATCTAACTATAGTAGCATCAGCAAGATAAAGATAAATTCAAATCCTGGAGTGCAATTAAACTGAGCTGAAAAACTAGCCTTGGTATTTGGCCATACTATTTACTCTGCATGCAAAGCATTTGTCCCAAGGATATTGACATTGAAAACTAGTAAATAGGAGAGAGAAAAAACCAAACCCAAATAAAAATGAGGTGCTGTTCTAGTTCTACCAAATATAGAGCAGGAACTGAATTGCTGAATTACCTGGTTTTAAAGATTTAGGTTGTGAAGGGAAAGAATAGCCCAGCCCTCTTTGTCCTGTTGCCCTTCTTTTTCAGATACACACACACAAACACACACACGCACACACACACAAAGAGAGACATGCACACACACATCTTGGATGTGACACATTAAAACTCCTCTACACACATTTGGTTTGCATTCCTTGAAAGGACATATGCTCAGTTTGCCTGTTCCATTATCTGATTATCTGTGAAGACCCGAACTGTATTAAATTCACAGTCTGATGGCCTCTTCATGACCTTGTATGACAGAAAAGCATTTGATTTTAGGTGTATGTTTCCAAAAGAAAGAAAAATAGAAAAGGGGGAAGGAAGTATGAAGGCTCAGATTCTCATATGTTAGGTTGTGCCTAGTTTTCACTGAAATAACTAAAGTGTATAGTACAACTTCAAAAAAGAAATCAAACAACACATCTCCAAAAGCATCACACTGTCAAATTCTAGTTTCTGTAGAAACTAGAAGATTGAACATAGGCTTGAGAGAGGTTGGGAGACAGCAGGCTAAACATTGCCAGTTATTTTGTCCTGTATCTTGATTTTTCCATTTATCTTTGGTTTTGTGTGTGTGTTTTGTTGGTTTTTTGTTTGTTTTGGTTTTATTATCTACTTTATGGCTTGGTATACTGCAACAAGTTTTCAAGTTACTTATCCATGGTGAACTTGCCACTGGCTGTCGCATGAGAGGAGCCCCGAAGAAAAGATACAAGGACTCCCTGAAACAACATCTCAGCCTTGGCCATATTGATCACCATAACTGGTCTACTCTGGCCTCAAATCGGGAGGCCTGGAGACACACCATCTATAACGCAGCTGTCTCCTTCGAGAGCACCCGCAGGATCACTCTCGAGGAAAAAAGGCAACGCAAAAAGAACCGTGTATTGCAGAATACACCATCTAAGGAGTCTTTCTGCTGTGCCTTTTGCAATCGGATATGTCTGTCACGTATTGGCCTCATAAGCCACCAGCGTGCCTGTAGCAAATGTGGATAGAGCCTTCCCAAATCTTCGTTCGCGAAGCCTCGCCATGATGATCCTGACAATTTCCATGTGTATAGAATCTTTTGACAGAAAGATTCTTTCTCCTTCCATTTTCCCCTTTCCCTACCCTCTTCTTCCCCTTAACCTTCCTCTTCCCCTTCATTTCTTTCTGTTTTTTTTTCCTCTGAAAGAGAGACAGCTGCAGTTTGGGTGAAAAAAAGTGCTTCCCTTTGCAAGAAAAGGTACCTAAAGTCCATATGACATATCTTCTGTGGATGCCAAATGGGTTAGTTTAATCATAATGTCTAATTAGTTTAATCAAAATATCTAAATCTCAGTCTGCCACTGCATGTATGTCTTTAGATTTTTTTTCATCATATTTGATACATGCACTGCACCTTCAGCCTGCAGAGGCTGAAATTCTCTTGTCAAAGGAGTTGCTTAACAGAAGCATGAGAGTTGAAAACATCCATTCATGATACTAACATTTGTGTAACTGACTTGATTTGTACAAGAGAAAATGCTAAAAACTCAAATCTTGGTGTCTGTATTCTTTCCAGTTCTTTTGTTCTTGGAAGTGGTTAGAGTTATGTGAAAGGTTTAAATGGATCCCCTGTCCTGTTTATAGTGACTTGGGAAACTCATTTATTAGCCAAAAGCTGTTAATTCTGGAAGTTTACCTGGAAGACTGTAACTTGGAGAGAAGGAAAGGAAACTGCTGAAACCTCAAAAATCATGCAGAAAATTCTAATACACATAGCCATCCCTTATTGTGAACTTGCAAAACTACTTCGAGTGTGAAGTTCTCTTTTCCAAAAATAACTCAAGCAATTGGAATATTTTATGTGTTGTTCATCAATAGGAGACAGAAACTGAGTCTACTGAAGAGTCAAACAGCCTGCTTTCTTCCCTTTGGTCTTCTTGTCCGCTCATACAAGCCAGAAACTCACATAAATAAACTGGCAAAGACTTGACTCAAAATATAACATAGCTGTATGTATTTTTACATATCCTGTTTTAGGGAAATATTTCAGGGTCAGTTAAGAAGTAGAGCTTCCTAAGAGAAAATAGACTGTATTCCAGTCCATTTACTGTGATTCAGCTTTTCATATAAGGGAAGAGAACAAAATATTTTCAATAGATTTAGCACATTAATTCAGAATCTTTGCTTAACCTCCTGAAATGTGGCCTACCCTTTTCTGGACATTTGCCTTTTTTGATAAGGATAAAAGAGCAATTTCTCAGACTGCGGAACAGACAGAAGAAATCCCCCTTGTTTCTGGGTGATATTGGATGATATGTTATAATAACAATGAGAGAAAGTTTGTGAACTAAGGTTGTGAAACGGTCAGCTCTCCACAGTACTATTTATCTAGCAGAATAATGATTAGCACATCACAGTTCACTCCCCAGAGTAGACACACTAAAATTCAGAACAGAGTTTCATTAGGTTCATAGCAGACAGGAAAAACTCTAACGTTAATATAAGTAAAATAAAAATTAAAAAAAAAAGTGAAAATAACTTCATAGGGTGCAGTTTGTGTTGATTAGCCTCATAGTAATGAAGTTACAGGGGAAATGAGGCTGAAGAGGAAAACCTCAGTAAATAAGTACAATGGAAAAAAAATATTAATTTTCTTCTTATTAGTATGTGATTTCACTGGGTTTGAGGTACCTTGCTGGAAAAAGGCAATTGTAATGCAGTCCAGTGCATATAGCTCGGGAAAGCTTGAGCACAGGAGGGAAAAAGGCATGGTTCTTACAGTTAAGTCTCAGGACTGTGCAGACATCTCAGTGTGGGTGAGAAGAGAGCCCAGGTGATATCCATTGTCTGATTAATCTGGGCATGTTTATCCTCTTGGAGGACACAGGTTGAATGCGCCCATCATAAGATGCTTAACATAAAAACATAGTAAGTGAATTACACAGGGGAAATCAAGATTCACAATGTCAATTGGTTCAACTAAATTAGTGTCTGCAAACTGAAGTGGGCAGATTCTGTTCACATTTCAGTAAAACACCTATTCCATTCCACTATCCAAAGGCTGAATAAAAGCTGTTTATTCAGAGAGGCCCTGAGGCTGACTCTACTGAGTCTACTGAAGAGTCAAACAGCCTGCTTTCTTCCCTTTGGTCTTTTACACTTGCAGAGCAACATGGAAAAGGCAGTGGTTCCTTAGAGGAACATTTCAAAGAAATTCAGGACTTATGCACACAAACCTTAATATTTAAAGTACAAGTTCTGATCTAAAAGTCATTGCATAAGTAGAACACAGAGTAAGAGGACTTAATATTTATTATGTCAAGGCACGCTGTATGTTGAGTATCACCTGTGTCTAAGCATTCAAAGCACCTTCCGTGAATAAGAACCTGAAAAAGCAACATCTTTCTATTTCTCCTCACAACGATAAAAGCCAAATGTGAACCTGCATATTTATCAATAACAAACCAATGCAACATTTCAAGTTTTTTTTTTATATATATATCTTATTTGATTGATGTGCATTTTCTCCCTTTTGCATACAGAGCTATGCTCAATCAGCTGATCAACAGTTCATGGACTCAATATCTCTAGGGAGTTAATACAGAGAAAAATGAGTGCAAACTTTGGTTTAGGGTATTGAATTCCTCAAAATGCTTCATAATCTGTGGATACTAAACTTAGGGTAGCAGCCCGTCAGTTATAAAACTGTACTGGATGTTCAAGATGCCTATTAAGGACCTGGCTGTTGACTCTGTGTTGCAGTGGTGATTGGTTAAAAAAGTACTTTCACAGCTGGGTGTTAAGTACTGATTATGCTATAGAAACCTTATGCCTGCAGCTTCTTGGGAGAAGATATCTAAAAAGCAGAAGCGACATAATTTGATCTTATTGTGCTTCGGGCACACATGGACCGCACTGAAATGTTAAATCTGTGGCTGAAATTTGCACTGACATAGATCTTTCTGTACAGAACACTTGTTTGTAGAGAGAAGATAAGATTGTTGGTTTTTTGGTTGTTTTTTGGTTTTTTTGTCAGAGATGTACCAAAAAAAGTGTGAGGCACAAACACTCATGTATCAACATATCTTTGGGATTCAAAGAAAATGAAAAAAGGGGTCTGGGATAGCAGTTAAAATATGGATGTAGCTGTTAACTTATTTTATCTCCTCTGTAAAAAACTGATGATGAGACTAGCTTAATTTACATGACCATTACAATGCAATATGATCTCTCATGAGATTTGCACTAATAAACAGTATAAAGACTTCTCTGCCTGGAGACATTATTTCCCTTGGCTTATTCTGCTCTGAGATTATATTATATAAAAAGAATTATGAAGAGCAATTTTGCAGTTTAAAAGCTCACAAAGTTGTTGTGTGAAAATGCAGCTACTCCATGCTATCTGTCGTCTTTGGTCAGCTTGCATCAATTACAAGCATCTTTTTCCATTAAAAAAAAATGAAAAATTAAATCTGTGCTGGCAAATACAGAAATGGCTGATGGAAGGGACGACAACTTCAAGGCAATTTATTACAATGAACAAAAAATGGTGCTGGCATTTTAGAAAAGGTGACAAAATTTGTATTAAACAGGTTCTTATCACATTTTGCCATGGCTGATGCAGAGCAGCAATAGACAACACTGTCTGCCAATTTTTGTTTCATTGGTTTTCTCAAAAAAAAATCTCAGTAGCATAATTCTATATCTCCTCAAAACAATAAAAAAAAATCCCATATTTAATTTCTGACTTATTTATTTATTTATTTGCTTACTTCTGTGTTTTCTGGTACCATCATGGTTTGCAAAGTTAACAATTTGTCTGTAGAAGTAGGTTAGTATATTTGCTTAAACATGGCAGGGGTGAAACTTGTAATTCATTAGTTTTATGTGAAACAAATACGTCCTTCACTCTCTAGCTGTGTCCTGTGCCACATCAAAGACTAAGTAGTGGACAATATGAATTGTCCGTGTTCTTTTGATATTAGGTAGATGCTTTGTAAATAAAATGGCCCATGTGTAAATAAAACTTAATCAAAACCCAGCTAAGCTGACTGAAACATTCTTACAGAATACATTGAACTTCATCTGATGCATTACAGCTTCCTGTGGTGGTGGGAAAACAGTTTTCCCCCTGCAGTTATAAAATGGTAAAGCCCCAGGGGGTGGTGACCCTGGAAGTTTGGAAGTTTTATCCAATGAGCGCTTCTGTGAAATATAAACATACCACAAGCAAACGGAAGAGAAGGTTAGTTGTAGTTTGGTAGAAGAAGTGGCCATGTTGTAGGAGCCATGAGGAGAGGCGGCAGCAGCCCCACTGGGGGCTGCCCCCCCAGCCCCCAGCGGGGGGCTGCAGGGACTTGGAACAGCGTAATGCTGTGGCTCAAAGCTAAAAAAGTTTTCTCCACCGTGAGTGAGCAGAGACAGAGCAGCGGCAGAAGCAGCGTCCAGAAACGGTGGCAGGGAGCCAGAAAAGATAAGAAGCGGCAGAGGCACTACAGCCAAGTAGGAGAGACACAGAGATGTCTAATGAAGAGAGAGAGAGAGCAGGACTAAACTCTACACAGAGTTTTGGAGGTAAGAACTGAACCAGACCCTCCAAAACTCCTTTGAGACCCCTCTTAAGTTGGGGTGGTGGACTCCTGCTGGATGGAAGTCCTAAAACGCAACATGCAGCACCAGAGAGAGAGAAGAGCTGAAAAGCTCCGAGAAGAATGCGGAGGGGGATGACTTTGGCTCCCCTGCTGCTTGAAGCAGAGCACAGGAGCTCTGCAAAGGGGCTTAAATCCCCTGAAGATAAGGACTGTCATGGAGACCCCTGAGCTTCATGATATGACGTAGTGAAGTTACCCTTGTCCTGGTGAACACAGCCTACGGAAGAAGACCCTCGCTTGAAACGAGTGGCCGAGGGGGCTTGAATTTCCCCCCCCGTGTGTGCTGGCAGAGATCCAGCCACGGTTGCTGCTGCATGGGAAGAAGATAAGCTGCTGCCCTAGAGAGAAACTGCTGCTCTGAGACTGGAAAGGATCTTTCCTTCTTCCCTCCTGGACTTTTATTTGAAGGGGAGAAGAGATCTGGTCCATTGTAAATACTGATTTGTCATGGTAGAGATAGTTGAGATCGTGTGTGTAATGTATTACAATATTTATCTGTACAGTCATTGTAGTATATTCCCTTTCCCCACTTTAAGTCTCGTGTGGTTGTCTGGAAAAAACACATCTTAGACTAGGTTGAGGTGTGGGAGGGGGCTTTGACTAGAGAATTAAATTTTTAGGAGCTCTCAAACCATGACACTTCCGAATAACTTTTTTTTGTGTGTGCTTATCAGTGGTCAGGAAGAGCTACTGAACCGCCTTTGTGAACCCAGCAAAAGTGCAAGTGCAGGAAAGAAAGGAGGCAAGATTATCTTGAATTCCACAACTACTGCATATGTGGTAATGAATGTACTATGAAATTTGCCTGGAGTGAATAGCATGTATTTTTCTGAGTTAGTATATAATATATATCTTCATAAATATCTAAAACAAATTCTGAAATTAAGCAGTATGAATAAGCTATTCATTTAAGCAACTAAAAGATATCTATTTCTGGTACAACTGTGGTTATTTATCATAAATACATAATAGTATATAAGATTTTATTTTAGTGATGTAAATAAAACCATAACATGGAAGTCAGAATTGGTATGAGATGGTTTTTCTTTATTTATTTATTTCTTCTTCTTATACAAAAAAAAAAATCTTTGGAAGGCAAAAACTATCATTATTTAGTGAGACTACCTATAATTACACTTATCAAAAAATTATTTCTTACTAGAGTGGCACAGTTTAGCAATTCTGCTTTGCAATCTTTTTGAAACTGAATTTGTTTATAATAGCTGTGAAGCAGTTTCATGCAGAAGATATTTCAGAATTTTGCCCTATTCTATTTTAAACATTGTATGCTTCCCCGTAATCATTATCCTTATGAACACCCACATCATTACCACTATGAGAAACACAGTATTTTTAACATCAGGAATGATTTCTCCATATTATAAAATTGCATTTATTATAAATATGCAGTTGGTAAATGACAAGGAAGGAAAATTATCAATTTCTACTATTGTGACTATAGAGGAAATTAGCTTCACCCATTCATGAAGTGGTTAAGGCTTTCTGGTAGGTGGGAAACACTCTCTTGGTTCCTGCAATCATCAGACAGAAACACAGTAAAAGTTTTAGTATGACAGGAATAAAAAAATCATTGAACTTTGAAAGAGAGAATAGGAGGTTGTGAATTAAAAATTGTTGAGTGCTCATGCCTAAAAGAAAAATTATATTTATCTTCATTATCTCTGCCACCTGTTAAGGAAAAGTAAGTGAATGCATGTAAAAAGGTAGTGAATTGCTCCACAAACCATTCATATGCTTATGTACTATATATCGATATCTGACCTGTTTTATGAGCCATACCTTGTTTCTTTAACAGCTAGAGCTGCTGCTGGAGTTTAGATGTGCCTTGGTCACAGTCCTGATCCCTCAGGAGTGGGGGAGCCCTTGAAAAAAAGTTCAGTGGGTTAGTCATGTTCAAGTTCAGGTAGGAATGTCCAGGTACCTTCCCTGGCGTGTGAGGGGAGACTTTTACACTGTCAGATGGAGCCCTGTGGATCAAGCGCAGTCCTCTGGTGAAAGACTTGAGTCTGGGGTTGCTTGAGGAGTCTTTGATGGTTTATGACACCTTCTAAGACAGGAACACCCTTTCTCATGCCTGCATAGTTGAGCCAGCTGTGCCTTTTTAGAAGGGATAAATACCTTCAGGCCTACCTGTGAATGTTCCAATACTTTATCCTAGTCTGTGGGACAACTCAGCTTCGTACAGCAGAGCTTCAGAATAAATTGCCATAGGATGATCAGAGATTTATTTTCAAAATATTTTTACCTGTTGAGTAGTCTCTAAATATTAAAATGAACATAGGAGTCAGCACTGGCATTCACAAGCATGTTTTTTACAGTTGGCGTAATTTCAGTGTTTTGGATTTAAACAGAAAAAAATCCTTAAAGTTATTCTATGAGTGATAAGGAGAAATCAATCTCTGTGGACTAGAAATTCTATTTTTTTTCCTTTCTTCAAATCATCTTCCTTTCTCTTATACACTGTCTGATTCAATATCCTCTGTAATCTGCTTTAAAAATGCCATTGTTCTGAGACTTCTCTTTAAAAAAAATAACTTTGAACACAGTTAAGACAATGACAGGCAACCAAAGCAGGAATCAAGCTGTGGTCTGTGACCTTCTCAGTCAGACCACAGGAGGATCACAGGGTACAATCTCTTGTAATTTTTTTTCAGATGCACAAAAGACAACAGTGTAATCAGGAACAGTCACTGAGTCTTTAAGAAGACCGTGTTTGACTAGCCTGATTGTCTTCTGTGACTGCTTATATAGCCAGGAGGGCAGTAGATGACCTAATTTTGGTCAAGGTTTTGACACATCTTCCACAGAATTCTCATTTGAAAACTGTTAGTCTCCTTCATGCGGGAGATTGGTGTGGATGACATCCAAAAGTACCAAGGAGCCTTTATATGATCTTACAGTTCATTATCTATGGATACTACATAGTATATTTTCAGTATTATGGGTCAGATCCTCTATTAGTCCATTAATATAATCAATATAAAGTACAATCTCAAAATCACCACCTAGAAACAGCAGAATGCTGCTTGTGAAATACGAAAAACACCTTTCATTTCTTTGTGAAAATAAGTCAACTAGTCAATAAATCAACTTCATTCATCCTAAACCCCCAAATCTAACATATACTGTTTTCTTTTTTAGGAGATCACTTTTTAGCCACTTCATCTCTAACTAGTTTTAAAAGAGAACAGATATAAAGACCTATCTGTCAAACCAAGGAACACCACCCCCACCTGTCCACTCCCCACACACATCTCGTATTAAGTAGCAACAGACTGTCTGATAAGGACAAGAATGAAGGAGTAATAGGGGCTAAATCACTAGAGGGTTTCTTAGCCACACTGAGAAATAACTTATGACTGAGATGACGTTCAAATGAGAATCCTTCCAAAATTAAATACTGCTTATCATGGGTAATAATGACAAGGTCTTATATGGAGTTTGTAGAGAGTTTCCTATGGTCTTGTGGGCTTTTTAGGTTTTTTGTTTGTTTGTTGCTGTTGTTGGCTTTTTGTTTTGGTTTTGTATTGTTGCCTTTTTTCTCAATCAATGAAAATATTAACTATATGGCTTGGTAACCCAGTATATTATTTCAAGTAAAACAATTCTTACCAGTAGGCTCAAACTGTCCCTTATTCTTCGATTTGGCTCTGCTACTGAATAAATAGCAGAAAGATCTATCCTTCACTCTAGCTATAAAATGGTGCTTTGCATTGTCCCTTAGGTATTTGCATTTATGAAGAAGAGTAAAAGATATCTAAAAAGAAAACCTTCAACAGCTTGAAGATTAAACTGAGATTTACTATTTAAGTTACCAATAAAAAATATTACAGAAAGGAAAAAAATATGCATTAAACATAGGACATTCTCTGTCCTCATAGAAATCCTACCTGCTTCAGCAGTGGGTAATCTATTATTCACGTCTCATACGCTTATAAAAGAAAAAAAATGAAAAAAATGACAATGCTTTCACAAAAGTATGTAATTCTGCTTATTAAGGAGAAGATGTCTATAGCTAATTTGTGTTTATCAGAACAAACAGTTGCAGGTGTTGACATAGGCACCCTGAATTTCACAATTTTTCCATAATTGTGTTTTGAAGCAGTATTTTTTTACATTCATTTATTTTTTCATTATTTTTTGACACAATAAGGTCACCGATGTATTTTATAGTTTTCTATTATTTTCTGCTTGTCTTACTACCTCTATGTTAAGACAAATCAGTTTACCTTAAGAGGGCAAGTGTGCTGTCTAGAATACATTAGCTGAGCATTAGGTTGTATTTCAGTGGTTGAAATAGAGGGAAGTTGTCTATATCTGTGTCATAATTATGCTTTTTTTGCCTCTTATTTTCATTATTATATTGTTTGTTTATTTAACCTGGACAGTGATCAGATTGGAAAAGACAAATTATAGTGGAAATCAGGATTTTTTTGGTGCATGGACTTTGTTACAAGAATGACACTGTAGTAATTGAAACTTTGAAGCAATATATTAAGATGAAGGATCTTCTAAGTGTAGATCAATATTAAATGGAAATAACATTTGTCTTAACCATTTGATTAGCAGTTGATTTTGTCAGGCTTTAGATTTAAAACCAGTGAGCAAGAAATAAAGCAAGAAGTGGCAGACCTGAAGTGTTAGTTTCAGCCCTGCAGCACTATTGACATTCAGCAGCCTCTTTCTCTAAAGCGTTATAATACTGCTAGAACCCGTCCTAAATCTCGCTCAGCTGACCTCTGACTTACTACCTGCTGTGAAAATCGGTTACAGAATACTTCAGCACTTACTTGTTATACTATAAAAATTTATAGTCTTGAATTATTTCAACTTTAAAATAATACAGGTTGGGATCTTTTTTTGGTTTTGGTTGGGTCTTTTTTATTTGTTTGGGGGTTGTGGGGTTTTAGGTTTGTTTGGATGATGGGGTTTGTTTTGGAGTTTTTGTTTGGTGTGTGTTTTTATTTGTTTGGGGGTTGTGGGGTTTTAGGTTTGTTTGGATGATGGGGTTTGTTTTGGAGTTTTTGTTTGGTGTGTGTTTTTATTTGTTTGGGGGTTTGGTGTGGTTTCTTTCTCTTTTTTTCTTCTTTTCTTCCTTGCCTTTTTTTTTTTTTCCAAAAGGCACAAAATAGCAGACCTGTGTGATTTGACTCAGTACTACTCTTTCCATAATCCACTGTGGTAAGAATCAGACTGACAATCTCCTCCAATCAGTACTATAAAGTACTTCATACTTGATTCTACAATTATGATTTATTACTACTGCTGCTACTGACTTGCTGGTATTGAAAATCATTAAGAGGTGAATAATAGTTCCTATCGCCTTCAGATAGCATTTTGAATTGAAAAAACTGAAATGATAGACCAAGATCAACTTGAAGCCTTTGTTTTTCTGCCATTATTAAAATATATGCAGAGCATATGTTTTGGGGAAAAGATAATGGAGGTTCAATGTTTTTATTCCTTTTAATTACATATAGGTATTAATGCCAACAAGTAAATATGGGTAATATTAATTGAAAACTGTTGTGTTGGCTATTTCTTTTCTTCACCCATATTAATAAGATTGCTAAGTGTCAGTCATTACTATGTGATCAGAAAAAACATCTTCAGAATTTGGCAGCATATATCTAAAAAAATAATGGTGTGTTGTCTCCTCGCAATAAGAACTTCAGACTCTCTTGAGCTATCGGAGAAGTCTACATTGGTAACAGTAAACATTATAAAATACACACATTGTGGGACATTTAAAAAAGTTAATATATAATGGCATAGAAGAAGTCAAAAGTCTACATGATTTTATCAAAGCTGTTTTTGTCAGCAAAAAAGAATAAAGCATTAAATATGGGAAAGAATTTATGGCACAGATTGAGTCAAAATGAGAATTTGGCTTTATTGAACATTAGAATTAATTACGATATGAGAATTGGCATCCTCATAGGTGGAGGGAGGAAGGGACTTAACACTAATATTAAAGAAAGAGTTAAATCAGCAAATCACAGCAGATATGTGTATATGTGTGTACCTAGAAGTATAAAAATGCATACACTACTTAAGTGTAAAACCTTAAATGGTATATAATGTATAAATAGCTTACGTTGTTGCAAACCTACCAAGCTAATGTGGTAAGGAAGTTTAAGAGAAAAACTTTCTTGTTTCTGTCCAATGTTTAGCATTTCAGTAAAACAACAAGAGGCATCAGGAATTCTTATCGTTGAGAATAAATATGGTATACAGCTGACAAGGATGTTAAGAATTATCTACAAACATAAAACCTGAATAAATAACCCCTGAAAAAGATGGGTGACAAAGTCTATGATTAATTTCTCTACTCCTGGAACACTGAGGAAATCCTCGAAATTTAAGTAAAAATTAATGCTGTATTATCATTTAAAAGGTTTAAGCTGATCAGCATAACTACCAACCAACTTTTATCCTAAAAACTGGTGGGAAAATTACATATTTGGAAAGACTAAATGGTTGCCAAAGTACTAAAGATTAAAATCTTCCAATTCATTAATAGGTATATAGGAGTACAATTGAAAGGCACTGTTTTTTCTATATTTTTTATTGTAACAATATGTGAAAATAGAGATAATAGCTGTTGAAAAAGACACTAGATTCAGAAGAGGTAGTGAAACAATTAAAATGGAAGAAATTAACCTCTTACAGATACCATGTGCAGTTTTGTACCTCCACTATAGGAAGGACATTAATAACTGTAGCATTTGCCACCGATGTGGTTGGGTCTAGAGATTCTACAAGTAGATCAGGATGTAAACTTGGTCTGAAAAAGTGTCAACCTATAGGAGCCTTGAGTTTTAAGAGTTTATTGGTCTGGTGGGATGGAGTTAACTTTCCCCCTAACAGAATTTGTAGTACTGCCATCTGTATTTGTAACAAGAATTGTGTTGATAACATATCAATGTTTTGACAACTACTGAGCCATGCTTGCAGAGCATCAATTCTGTCTGTTGAAACCCTGGAAAGGTCAGTAAGCTGGGGAGGCTAGAGACTTGGAGAGGACTTAGCCAGGACAGCTTACCTGAGGGGACCAAAGGTATATTCCATACCATACAGTGTCAAGGTCAGAAAGAAACAGCTAAGAGACAAGGAGAGAGGAAGACATTTCTTATTAAGGTGATTCACAGAATTACAGAATATGCCAAGTTGGAAGGGACCCACAAGGATCATCAAGTCCAACTCCTCGTCCTGCAGAGGACCATTTCCAAGAGTCACACCATGTGCCTGAGAGTATCATTCAAAGGCTTCTTGAACTCTGTCAGGCTTAGTGCTGTGACCACTTCCCTGGGGAGCCTCTTCCAGTACCTTCTGGATGAAGAACCTCTTTCTAATATCCAGTCTAAACCTTCCCTAACACAACTTCAGGCCACTCCCTTGGGTCCTGTCACTGGTCACCACAGAGAAGAAATCAGTGCCTGTTCTTTCTCTTCCCCTCACAAGGAAATTGTAGACTGCAGTGAGGTCTTCCCTCAGTCTCCTCTTCTCTAGGCTGAACAAGCCAAGTGACCTCAGCCCCTCCTCATACAGCCTCCCCTCAAGGCCCTTCACCATCTTCGTTGCCCGCCTTTGGATGCTCTCTAATAGCTTAATGTCTTTCTTATATTGTGGTGCCCAAAACTGCCACAATATTCAAGTTGAGGCTGCCCCAGTGCAGAGCAGAGCGGGACAATGTCCTCCCTCAACCGGCTGGTGATGGTTTGCCTGATGCCCCACAGGACACAGTTGGCCCTCCTGGCTGCCAGGGCACTGCTGACAGATTCAGCTGGTCACTGACCAGGACACCTACGTCCCTTTCCATGGAACTGCTTTCCAGCATCTCATTCCCCAGTCTGTACAAACATCCAGGGTTGCCCCATCCCAGATGCAGAATCCAGCAACCTTTCCTTGTTGAACTTCATATGGTTGGTGATTGCCCAGTCCTCTAATTTGTTGAGGTCTCTCTGCAGGGAGAGACCTTTGAGGGATCCCTCCCTGCCTTTGAGGGATTCAACAGCTTCTCCCAGTTTTGTATCATCTACAAACTGCTTAATATCCCTTCCAATCCTGAGTCCAAGTGATTTATGAACATGTTGAAGAGCACAAAGCCCAAGATGGAGCCCTGTGGAACCACACTAGTGACAGGTCACCAGTCTGATGTCACCCCATTCACTGTTACCCTCTGTGCTTGACCCGTGAGCCAATTGCTCACCCACCACATGACATTTTGTCCAGAAGGATCCTGTGAGAGATAGTATCGAAAGTTTTACTGAAATCCAAAAGGATTACATCAACTGGCTTCCCTTGATCAACTAGGTTCATTACCTTGTCATAAAAGGAAATCAGGTTTGATAAGCAAGACTGTCCTCTCATGAAACCATGCTGATGACAGCACTGTCTTTCAGGTTTTTATGGGTACAAGCCAGAGAAGGGAGTTACAGTGAGAAACATTCATACTATTACATCACCTGAAGGGGACCCCTCCACCCTCCTGGCACAGGGATTTGGAGGGGGGCTACAGAGTTTGCAGCAGGTAAAAGTTGTTCCTGGGTCCCAGCCATGGTCAGGAGTCATCCCTGCCTGCAGACAGCAGAAAAGCCATGCCAGGAACTGAAAGTGCACCATTAAACTGTTATTTTTCCTCACATTCTTTTTTTTATCCCTGTATAAAAGGGAATGGAGTTCATCTTATTGGAATTCCCGCCTCCAAATATTTGTCTTTAAACCAAGACACAGGTGTTTTCCACTACCTCCCAGAATAAACTTCTCCATAACTTTACCAGGCACTGAAATGAGACTGATTGTCTTCTGAAGCAACTGCTACATGTATTGGAGCCCTGCTTCCCAGGAAGTGGCTGGACATCACCAGCTGACAGGAATTAGAGAATAAATATTGCAACTTTGCTTCGCTTCAATTCAAAGCCTTTTCCTGTTCTCATTAAACTGCCCTTATTCTGATCCATATGTTTTTTATCTTGTTTTCTTCCCTCTGTTCTGCTTAGGAGGGAGAGTTAGAGATCAGGTTAATGGACACCTGGTGGCCTGCCAAGGACAGCCTACCACAGTCCTTTTTTGGCACCCAATGTGAGGCTTGAGAAAACAGCAGTTTTGAATTCAGTGTGCTGTAACTATGATAGTTATTAATTGGCCGACTTGTGTAGGGGCCACAGAATTTAATTGTTGCACTGCTCAGCTCTTTACTTTGCTGAGCTTAGAAACATATTAATAGAAACAATGGCTATGTGCTTTGTCCTGGTATTGATGCCCTAACTGTGCTGGAGTAGCTATATTGTGGACAGGCTGAGAAAACATAGGTCCTTCTCCTAATCCAGGAGAAATATGGGTGGTTTTGTTGCTCAGGCTCCTGAATTCCTTATTCACGTTTACGTTAGCTGTTTATTAACACTGTCAGCATACTGTCAGGTTTCTGAATCTGATGTCATCCTGGTGTAAGAGAGGACAACTTTGGAGAGAGGTGAAATCAAAATGTGCCCTGAGGGAGCTGGTTCCTGTGTTGCAGGCTGTGGAAGTATTTGAGTGGGTGTTTCGAGCAGTTACCACCTCCCATAGACTGGGATTTTATATCTGAACAGGCAAATAACCACTCTGAATTTATGTGTCTCCTGATAGAAAGGTATCTTTCCTACCCCAATAACATCCAGCAGCTTCTAGCACCATTTTGAGGCTTGGCCTATATCTAGTGAGGCACAGTTCAGTACTATTTGAGCATATGACTAAGACAGAAACCCAGAACATCTCTGAGGATGCCATGACGGAGAAAATGATCAAGAACAACCAAGAACACATCAGCTGAGACAAGAATCCAAACTCCAACTATGGTAATCATGAAAGTAGTGAAAAGAAGTGGACATGAAGGTCAATGGGTCCATCTAATGGACCTTCCTAGAGACCGTGGAATTGACAATGAAAATAAAAAACAGGCAAATATTTGCTGTCTCTGGAGGCTGCTCCTCTTGAATATGATGGCAAGATATACATTCAAGGAAGACATTGTGAATTGCCAAGGGAAGTGGACTACCACTGAGAAAGACATCGAGTATCTGATAGTGGTGCTGAAAGTCTTCTACAATGATCTAGATGACAACAAGGTCTCCAAAGATCCATCTGACAGCCTGTGTGCACTGGCCATATGGAGGAAGATGGTCCAAAATGTGCTGGACACCAAATGGTTTAATGTATTGCCCAGATTTAGGTACACCATCTAGGGAAAAGGCATCTTCCTGGCTCTGAAACTTTGGAGAAAATCTTTCTCCTTTCTTTTCCCCTGGGAGAGCATCTTGACTGTCAGGGCTGCCCCATGGAGCCCCAGTGAGAGAGAAAGCAAGTCCTATGCACACTCCACATTGCAGTCTCTGATTCTTTATGTATGACCAGCTGGAGAGTTTGAGGAAGTAGGATGGCCGCATGCCTGTGTACATGGAAGCCCATGTACACAATTTGAGGGGAAAATACGTCCAAGAAGAGGCCACCCAACAAGACTGTGGGTTTAATTGCTGTTGAGATGTAAAAATGTTGAGTTTTTGATACCACTGATTCAGGAAAAGAATCACCATGATTACCTGCCTTGCTTCTGGTGAAGAGACCTCTGGTCTGGCAGTGCAGGGGTCAGACAGTAAATGCTATGAACAGGAATAGAGGGTTTCTGTCTTTGAGCAGAAGGAGTGTTAAGTTATGTGGGTTCAGTGGCATGGCATATGAGATCCACAGAAATAACAGGCTTTGACAGGCACAAATGCATATTGTACACTCATACCATAAGGGTCCCATGTATCCTTGGCACAGACAACTTTAGAAAGGGTACTTCAAGGACCCAAGTGTATCAATGAGCTTTTGGTATAGCCACCAAAAATACAGAGAAAAGCTGAACAGCTGTCTATTTTGCCTGACCTCTTGGTCATGTGCAAATTGCTACCATGATGGTGCACCAGTGGCAATACACACCAGCCAAGAGTTTCTTATTCCCATCCATGACCTGATTCATCAGCTGGAGAGCCAAAATGATCCAGAAGAGTTGTTCACCCTTTGGTAATCCCATATGGCATGTGAAGAAGTCTGATGGAGTGTGGAACTTAACAGTGGACTACTGTTGCCTGCATGAAGTCATGCCATGGCTGAGTGCTGCTGCACCAGACCTGCCAGAGCTCCAACATGAAATCTGCCAAATGGTATGCTGCAATTGATGATATATGTTTTTCCAAATTCCTTTGGCAGCTGAGTTCAGGCCACTGTTTGCTTTTATGTGGAGAAATGTCCAATACACCAGGAACTGGCTGAGGGTTGTAAGCACAATCCTACCATTTGTCATAGAATAATTCAACCTGCATTGGAATAGAAGAGTCTAAAAAGATTAAAAAAAAAAGAAACCCCCCCCCCCCATGTTAATCACTTTATAAATATGCTGTTACTTCTTTGTGATCTGGCTTCAAAAATGTCATAACCTTCAAGGTTTTGGCAGGATCTTAAAATTTACTATCCATTTATTCAAAAAGGATCTTAGGATATTGTGGTGGTTTTATATGGAATAGACTTGATTTTCTTCACACTGTCTTGTATGGGGCTGTGTTTTGAATTTTTACTGGAATCACAGAATCATAGAATTGACCAGGTTGGAAAAGACATCTAAGATCATCAAGTCCAACCCTTCATCCAACACCACCGTGATTACTAGACCATGGCACTAAGTGCCACATCCAGTCTCTTCTTAAAACCTCCAGGGACAGTGAATCCATCACATCCTTGGGCAGCCCATTCCAATGTCTGATTAGTCTCTCTGTAAAAAATTTTTTCTTAATATTCAACCTAAACCTTCCCTGGCACAACTTAAAACCATGCCTTCTTGTCCTACTGCTGGTTACCTGGGAGAAGAGACTGATGCCTACCTGGCTACAACTTCCTTTCAGGTAGTTATAGAGAGTGATGAGGCCTCCCCTGAGACTCCTCTTCTCCAGGCTGAACAGCCCCAGCTCCCTCAGCCTCTCCTCATAGGACTTGTGCTTGAGTCCCTTCACCAGCCTTGTTGCTCTTCTCTGGACCTGCTCCAGCACCTCAATATCCTTCCTGAACTGAGGGGCCCAGAACTGGACACAGTACTCCAGGTGTGGCCTCACCAGTGCTGAGTACAGGGGAAGAATCACTTCCCTGGTCCTGTTGGCCTCACTGTTCCTGATCCAGGCCAGGATGCCATTGGCCTTCTTGGCCACCTGGGCACGCTGCTGGCTCATGTTCAGCTTCCTGTCAATCCAAACTCCCAGGTCCCTCTCTGTCTGGCTGCTCTCCAGCCACTCTGTGCCCAGCCTGTAGCGCTGCAGGGGGTTGTTGTGACCAAAGTGCAGGACCCGGCACTTGGCCTTGTTGAACCTCATCCCATTGGAATTGGCCCAACTCACCAGCCTGTTCAGGTCCCTCTGCAGAGCCCTCCTGCCTTCCAGCTGATCGACACTCCACCCCAACTTGGAGTGCAAGTTTGCTAATGGTACACTCAATCCCCTCATCCAGATCATCAATAAAGATACTAAACAGGGCTTGGCCCAACACTGATCCCTGGGGGACACCACTAGTGATTGGCGCCAACTGGATACAGCACCGTTCACCACCACTCTCTGGGCCCGGCCCTCTAGCCAGTTCCTAACCCAGCACAGAGTGCCCCTGTCCAAGCCATGGGCTGCCAGCTTTTTCAGGAGTATGCTGTGGGAGACAGTGTAAAAGGCTTTGCTGAAGTCCAGATGGACCACAACCACAGCCTTCCCCTCATCTACCAGGTGGGTCACCTGATCATAAAAGGAGATCAGGTTGGTCAGACAGGACCTGCCCTTCCTAAATCTGGGTAGGCTGAGTCTGATCCCTTGTCCATCCTGTAGGTGCTGTGGGATTGCACTTAGGATGATCTGCTTCATAACCTTGCCAGGCACTGAGGTCAGGCTGACGGGTCTGTAGTTTCCTGGGTCCTCCTTGCAGCCCTTTATGTGGATGGGCATGACATTCGCCAGCTTCCAATCATCTGGAACCTCCCCAGTGAGCCAGGACTGTTGGTAAATGATGGAGAGTGGCTTGGCAAGCTCTTCTGCCAGCTCCATCATCACCCTAAGATGGATCCCATCTGGTCCCATAGACTTGTGAGGATCCAAGTGGCTCTACAAGTTTCCTCCTGAATTACAGGGGCTTCCTGCCTCTGTCTACCAGCTCCAAAGGCCAGTTGTCCTGAGGACAACCTGTTGCAGTCTGAAATTTGAATACCAACAGAAAAAGAACTGCTCAGATTAAACAGGAAATCTTGGGCCACAGGGACTGGGGGAAAACCCACCATCTAAAAGACCAGACAAGATCCATTGACCTGTCTCCTCCAGCAGGGTATAGAGAAACTTTGTATGATACTATCAGATATCCCATTGTTTTGTCCCTTCCTGTGTAAATCCTTCTTTCAGGTAAAGCTGATCAGCCTTCCCCAATGGAAGATATTTCCTGCTTACTGGAAATATCAAAACTTTTCCCCCAAAATGTAAATACTGTGTCAGAGAAATGTAAAATCATTTTTCCCCTTATGTCACCCCTGTTACTGGAAAGGCTAATAGATTGTTGAAACCTCTATTTGGCATAACGCTGCCTCCTTATTGGTATGTTAAACTCCCGAGACCCTTAAATAGCGGTTCGTGTGTTCAATAAAGGTATTCCAGTTTTTACCCCCATATGTGGGATCGTGTTAGCTTTATTGGACTGTTACAACAACCTGTCTTACTGTTGAAAACTGAGGCAAAGAAAATGTTAAGTACCTCAGCCTTTTCCTTATCTTTGGTGACTATGTTCCCCCCCATGTCCTACAAAGAATGGAGGTTTTCCTTGTCCCTCCTTTTTCTATTGATGTATTTGTAGAAACACTTCTTGTTACCCCAAACAGAAGTGACTATCTTGAGTTCAAATTGTGCCTTTGTCTCTCTAATTTTCTTTCTACATGACCTAACTATATTCCTAAACACTTCATGAGCAGCCAGACCTTTTTTCAGTAGTCGGTAAGCTCTTTTTTTCCCCCCTAATTTTCTTTATAACTTCCCTATTCAGCTAGGCTGGCTGTCTCACCTTTCAGCAGACTGGGACAGCCTGCTCCTGTGCGTTCAAGACTTGCTTTTTGAAACATGTCCATCTCTCCTGGACCCCTTTGTTTTCAAGGGTTGTTTCCCAGGGTACACTCTGAGTGTACCTACCAGTCTTCTAAGTAGACTGAAATCTGCCATGCAGAAGTCCTGGGTAGAAATTTTATTGATGGCCCCCTTTGCATCCCCGAGTATTGAAAAGTCTATTATTTCATGGACACTGTGCCCCAGACGGCCTCTGACCACCACATCTCCCACCAACCCCTCTCTGTGAACAGCAGGTCTAGCAGGGCCCCATACCTGGTAGGCTCATTTATCAGCTAGAGCAGGAAATTATCCGCTGTACACTCTAGGAATCTCCTAGACTGCCTCTTCTCTGCTGTGTTGAGTTCCCAGCAGATATCTGGCAGGTTAAAGTCACCCAAAAGAACAGGGGCTGGTGATTTTGAGACATCCACCGGCTGCCTGTAGAATACTTAATCACCCTCATCATCCTGATTGGGTGGTCTGTAACAGACTCCCACCAGCATGTCAGCCTTATTGGCCTTCCCCCTGATTCTGATCCACATGCACTCAACCTTATCATTAGTGATTTCAAGTTCTACAGATTGAAGAGACTCTCTAACACATAGAGCTACCCCTCCACCTCTCCTACCTTGCCCAACCCTTCTGAAGAGCTTGTAGCCACCCACGACAGCATTCCAGTCATGAGAGTCATCCCACCATGTTTCTGTGATGGCGACTACATCACAGCTTTCCTGCTGCACAATGGCTTCCAGCTCCTCTTGTTTGTTACCCATACTGCGTGCACTGGTGTACATACATTTCAGCAGGGATGCTGATTTCACTTCTAATTCAGGCTTTCTACCCTTAGACTCATCTCGAAAGCAGTGTTGATAACTCAGGGTTGTTTTCATTATTGCTGAGCAGTGCTTACACTACAACCCATGACTTTTCTCTCTTTTACTCTCCCAATTCTCTTCCCCATTCTCCTGGGGGTGAATGAGTGAGCAGCTGTGTGGGGCTTGGTTGCTGGCCTGAAGCACAGTGTCACGTGGAGAAGCAGCCACAAATCTGGGCAAGGTGGTTATGCTGCCTTCATAGCCTGAGATAGCACAATTGTTTTTTCACAGCACTGCTTCACAAAGCAGATATAGCTGTAATGGATGATCCAGTAGTGTGGGTTTCAGTTATGCCTGTTTTTTCCTTTATTCTCAGTAATGTTAGCTGTTATAATGTTTTGACACATGTTGACGCTGATTATACAAAGACATGACAGATGCAAGAATAAGAGGTGAGGAGAAATTCTGTGTATATAAACAATACATCAGGCGAAATCATGTAGTTTGAAGTAAGAATTGGACACATAAGAACATACCAGAAATGTATGTGTAAAAGTAAATATTTATTTTCTTACTATGTTATGTTTCCTAGACCTAAGTTTTGATATTTTATAGAGCAGATACTTCAAGCTACTCTGAAACAATTCTATTTTAAGTCTGTAGGCAAGGAATAAGACTTATTTCAAAATGGACTGTTTTAAGATTCCAGTGTTCACTTATGTCTGGAGCTCAAGAAGCCCAGGAGAGCATCTATTAGGAATTCTTTACAGGGTAAACAGAAACCTGTTGTCCTTTTTGTTGTACTTAACTGGAAGGGTTAATGACCTTTCCTAAATCTTTGCTCGCGTAGACTGGCCATACACTTAACTGGAATGTACTGGAGGAGTATCTTGCCACTCCTGTAGGGGTTTCTGCTTTATTGGAACATGAAGCTATTCCAGAGATATACGGGAGTGTATATCAGGACTCAATACAGGACTGCATTGAGTTTGTGTGGTAAGGTTTTGGTAGTGGGGGATCTAGAGAGTTGACTTCTCTAGTCAACTAGAGGGGAAGCTGCTGGAAACTTCTCCCACATCTAATGCAACCAGCGATAGCTGACTCCAAGATGGACCAGCTGCTGGCCAAGGCTGAGCCCATCAGCAATGGTGGCAGTGCCTTTGGGAAAACAGAAGTGGAAAAAATTGTTGCCTAGGAGTACTTGCAGCCAGAGAATAGAGGAGTGAGAAGACGAGACAAACAGCCCTGCAAGACTGGCGAAGATGGAGGCTGAGGAGATGCTCCAGGCATCAGAGCAGAGTCCATGGAAAAGACCATGGTGAGGCAGGCTGTATCTCCCTTCAGCCCATGAAGGTCCATGGTGGAGCAGAGATCTGCACTGTACACCATGGAAGGGATCCACACTGGAGCGGTTCATGAAGAACTGCAGTCTATGGGGAGGACTCACGTTGGAGAAGTTTGTAGAGGACAGTCTCCTATGAGATGAATCTGGCACCGGAACAGGGGAAGAGTGTGAGGAATCTTACACATGAGAAGGAAGGAATGGTAGAGACAACGTGATGAACTGAATGCATCTCCCATTTCCCATCTCTCTGTACCACCGGGAAAAGGAAGTAGAAAATTGGGGACAAAGTTAAGCCTGGGAAGAAGGGAGAGATTGAGAGAAGATCCTTTTAAGATTTGTTTTACTTCTCATTATACTACTCTGATTTGATTGGTGATAAATTCAATTAATTTCCACAAGTCGTGTCTCTTTTGCTGATGACATTAATTGGTTAGCGATCTCTCACTGTCTTTATCTCAGCCCACAAGCCTTTTGTTATGTTTCCTCTCACATGTCCCCTGATGAGGAGAGTGATAGGGTGCTTCGGTGGGCACCAGGCATCTGGCCAAGGTTAAACCAGCACATGTTACAGAAGACTAATGTACACTAACAGTCAACTAAAAGAAAAAAAATATTTTCCTGACATCAGTCTTCTAGTCAACCACATATTTTTGTATCCAGAAAATCCACAAAAAATTGTGGCTATTAATATATCTGGTCACCAACTCTTTATTATGATTGTAGGGGTGATATTAAGCTGAAGTGAAAGAGATTCTGCCTCAGATTATTTATTCAACATTTTAGTATTCTTTATTTATTTTGACATTTGCTCCAAATTTGGAATCAACTCATATGCTTCAAAATGTAAATATTAATCTGAGTCTCTCACTGTATGACTAAAATAAGAAAGTTTGATATGTTATGGCTTTGGAAAGGATTAAATTTTTATTTATCCTCTCTTGAAGTAGTGTTTTAGGAGTTCTTTGATAAGCATGTATTTAGCAATTTTGTTCTTGTGTATTTGGAAGTATATGCATATTCTTTGCAGTCCTAGCACCTTTGGCACATGGGAGGTGGTGGAAATCCCGTAACTGCTTTCTGGAAAAGCAATTAATGCATTACTAAGACTGAGACCTGAGAAGCCAGCTCAGCACGTTAGTGAGGGTTTGGTGAGACTCAGAGTTAAATTTGGAGGGTTTTCTTGGAGAGGATAAGCATCTTCGATGATGGAGTGATGGAACAAAGAAGGGGCTTGGGACATAATACAAAGTTGCAACTAGACTTGCAGTCACAATTGCCACCATTATAATGCAACATTTGCATGATATGTTTTTTCTTATTATAACAAAAGAGATAATTTATATCACCTTCATAAACTTTGAAAGAAGTAAAGAATTCTTACCTAAATATAGTTTTTCTCTGGAATTCTAGCTCATTAGCATTACAATTATATCTTTCAAAATAGTGACCCAAAGATATGCTAATAATATCAATCGTAGTTTTGAAACAAGAGGGTGAAGGAGTTCTTTCTGTGAACTGATTTAATTCAATGTCTATGTTTTTCCTTGGGAAGTTCTCCTTTTAATTACTACAAACTGCTGTGGCCTTGAGAGGGAATAAGCATGCAATTTAAACATATGCAAGCAGTAACTAATAAAAACACTTACCATCCATGAAATAATATTTGAAAGTATAATGAATCAACACATACAGAAATTACTGGACAAAATGGTTTAAAAAGTTTTATAGAACAAAATAAGGGAATAGTATGCCATGAAATACTGGATAATTTCCCCAGACATGCATAAACACATTATTCCTGGTCACAGCCAAGTATGATTCATGGTAAAAGCCTTCACCCAAATTTCCAGGGAGGGGTTATTTAATTTATTACTTAAGAAACAAACAAAAAAATACAATGTGAAAAAGCAGTAATAAATAATATAAAGTGCTCAAAATAAACCCTTTCATATCACAGTCATTATTTAAGCTTATGTTTTTCTATATTCAGATGATTTATAAAAAGCATGTTTTGGGAAAGCAAAGCATACACATCTTCTTATGAGCTGGATTCCAAAATAATGTGTATTTGAAATTCTTTTGATCTTATACATGAGTTGTTTCCATGTTTGAGGAGATCAGTAACTGACATGTCAAAGTGTTGGTAGGATGCCTGCCCTCTCTATGCACTCCTTTTTTTTTTTGTGTCAATATGAACATTATTCATTGGCTGTAACTTTTTAAGGTGGACATAAAGGTATACAAATTACTCTTTTCCACCGAGCTTTCATTCAGTTTTAATCAAGGAGTCAGGGGAACATCAGAAAAAGAAATGATCAAAGAGAGAGGAAAAAAATTTAAAAATTCAGACTTAAGGTAACTATATCTTCTATAATTTCGATTAAAAAATTCAGATGTCTTAGGTGGCAAAGTGATGAATATTTAAAATAAAATATATATGCCTTCAAAATAATTATTTCATAATTAAAATCTTTGAGAAGCAAATTCATAAACAGAAGTTTCTCCTAGTGAAAAGGTTTAATCTTACAATGCTATTTACGGAGCTTCTATATCCTAGTCTGATTGATAATACCTGTGTTAATTCTCCTAGAGAATTTCCCAGCAAATTAAGAAATAGCAAAATTATCAAGTTTTGGAGACTTGAGTTTGCTCTCACAATTTTGAGTATCTGCTCTTTTCTCATTGGAAAAAATACTGTGTGTTTTTTTCTCACGTACAAATAAATTTCCTGGAGCATTACGTAGAATACAGAACACTCAAAGTGGATTTCTTTTGCAGTTTCTGAAGAGAGTTACAAATGTCAGAAGTATTAGTTTACTGATGTATTCCCTGCTAAGGCTGTTTTCCAAACTTAAGCATAAACAACTCTTTACCAACATGAAAAGGAAATTTCTGTAAGTATGCAGCTTTTCTAGAGAAGACTCATATGGCTCCATAGTGCTTGAAACATTAATAAGGACTAATTTGCAAATAGTTCTGTGTTTAAAATTATGAGTGGAAAAAAGCTAACAATCCCTAAATTGATACATTTAGTAATATTAATAAGGAAAGATGATCTAAGTGGAAAATTAAAAAGAAAGCCTCTTGAAAGGCATGGGTATATGAGATCTGGGAATTCAAAATTACTGAAAGAGTGCATAACATTGAAGGATTACAATTTACATTGCACATTAATTAGATTATGCAACATGTTTATTCTGTCTGGAGCAGTGAGATATATTTATCTTTAAAATAAAATGAAATTGGAAAAGCCAGGTTTGCCAAACTTCCCAAGCAAAAAGAGACCTCTTCTTCAGTCTTTCTCATACATCCTGAAAGGAGTAATTGCTCTGAAGACCTCTAGGTCAGCATCTGAAGATATTATTCATGTCTTTTAGAAGGCTGAAGAGGAACAAGCCACATGGGAGAATAAATCTGAAAAAAAATTGTAATACAGAAAGAAAGGTTTTTTACCCCTGTGTAAGAACTTCATGGCTTTTGGGAGATGTTGGTTTTAACATTAAAAAAACCAACCCAAACATAAACCTCTACACAAACATAAAAGGAACAACCCACTGAAGGAGTCAGAAATGCAGTTGTGAAGTTCTTGTGAATCTGTAACATGGCATCAGAATTGAATCTCAAAGCTGAAAAAGGAAGATTTTGAGAATTCTGGGAGCACAAGGCATGTGGCTCTGGAACAAAAACTGGACATACTTAAAATTATACAAGAGAAGCAAGACAGTAATAAGGCAAGCTGGTTTACCCAACAACAAATCCACAAAAATCTACCAAGTAAAAAAATTTAAAAAACTCAGATTGAGACTTCATGGAGAAATTCACAGAATTAATTGTTTTAATGATGTGGTATAAAACCCTTTATTGTCACAGAAGAAAACACAAACCAAACCCAAGTGTAGTATTAAGACGGATCTACTATTTTGCAGAAATCAAAATTAAAGACTTGTTTATAAAAAGAGCTGCCTGACTTCAATTAGCTAAACTAATTCCGACCTTTTCACCTTAAAACTCCCCTGTAGTAAATACAGAGAAATAGCTATTTTTAGCCATAGTTCATGTGATTTTAGACTTCTGTCTTATGATGAGATAAATATCACTTTACAAATTCTCTTCACTTTACATTAATGACAGCAGGAGACCATAGGTAGCTTGGAGAAAGTGTCTTCAGATGTAGGCAAGGTTTGCAGATAGACAGAGAAATGAATCAGATAGACAAATGTGCAAATAGACAAATTAATCCAACAGCTAATAACTGAAATATCACAGAGAACATAATACCTGTCTTACAAACCATTAGTGTTATTCTGGTGCAAAGATGAATGAGATATCCAAAAACAAAATGCAGTATTTAAAAAAAAAATCCAATCCTCTTGAATATTCTCAGTTAGAAAGCATAGCATTCTGCTGAGCAACAGTGAACCCCTATTCTGCCAGTAATTCTAAAGGGAATCCTAAAAAATAAAAAGTCTCAGAAAAGGAAATACAGACTAAAAGAATCCAATCCAAAATTAAATTATTTTGTAGGAATAGCAAAGGAAAATAAAAAATGGTAATGACAGATAGAAACAAGGGTAATTTGATTTTACAAATATTAAATATCATTAGTGTAGCACACTTCTAAATGCATTGCTTCATTGACAATGCTGCAGTCAATATTACTTTAAGAAAGACAGAGAGAGGTATGCATAAATGGCTTAAGAAAACATTCTAGTGTGAGCTAGAAGCTATTAGCATCAGCTAGTGTTACTAACATGATATGCATCTCTTCCTCATAAATATTTTTACCACTATATTCTTATGATTTGCCTCTTTAAAACAGACCCCAAATTCTATGTTCTGTCTTAGAATCCTTCTTTACAAACAGTGAAGTTATGATCTAATATCTGCCACAAAATACTCCATCATTTCACATAACAAATGAAAATTTCTATGAAGGTTTATCTGAAAGAGCATCCTAGAAAGATGCATTCTTTCACATCCGCCTTTTTTTTTTCCATTTGTGCTGGAAAATCCTAAGGGAGGATGGAAATATTTATGATTAAGAAAAAGGCAGTATTAGGTAAACTGGGACAATCAGTAATCTTTTGGTTTTCAAGCTGCTATGCTTATGAAAAAGTTTGCCCTATAATTTCTTTTTTTTTTTGAGCCTGTACATAAACTTTACTCTGGCCAATCAGCTCTTTAATTGAACTCAATTCTGTTTGTCCTTTATGATTTTTGCAAAGAAAGTTTTATATCATATAGTAGGAGAATTTTTTGGTCGTAAATAAGTTTTTTTAGCTTTTTTTTCTTTTTATAAATGTATTTTTCTATATTTTCAGCTCCACTGATAATTTGAGATAAAAAGCTTTTTTTAGGCAGCAGAAACTTACTATAAAAAGTAAACCATAAAAACTTGTGTGGTTTTTGGTTTTGTTTTTTTTTTTTTACTTTGAGATATGTTTTCAAAGTGTCTTGCTTGTGTGAAACAAACTATCACCTTTTGTACACCAGCACAATCTCCACACTCACTCCATTTTGGGATACAGATAAATTAAAGACGACAAGACTTTTCATTCTAACAAAGTGCAAACTGTTGTGGTATTGTGACAGTGATTGCAGTTAGTGATATCTAACTTGTTACTTATTCAGCTATTCAGCTAATGATCCATTTATCATTTTATACTTGATTTTTAGCTTATCTCCAGGAAATTACTGAGGACTTGAGGTTTTCTTTGATAAAACATGGGGGAGGGGAAAGAAGATAATTCTTATTCTTCAAAATTTATGATTTGAAATCATATTGTAAATAGCATTTCTTTAAATTCATTAAGTAATAAGTCTTATTCTGTCGGGTTTTGTCCATGTGTAAAATATGTCATAGCATATGTACTATGTTCAAGGTATTTTTCTTAAAGTTCAATGCTTCCATTCATGTCATAGTTCTTTATCCACTGGAATCCCTCTATGCATATGATTATTCCTTGTACATGTATTTGCTTGTTATTCTCTTGAAAACTTATGTAACAATCAAATTCTCTGTGATAATCTTGCAAATAAAAATCATAGTGTTTTGTTACTAACTTTGCACAACTGTTGACAGATGTGTCAGAGTCGATGATCTTTGTGGGTCCTCTCCAACTCAGAATATACTGTGTATTTAATGTGAAATTTTTTTTCTTGATTATAGGCATATAAGTTCGTATATTCAGGCTATCATCATTGTCATTACTCTTCCTCATTCTCATTTTTTCTAACAAAAATGTTATTCTGAACAAATTTTGCCTGCAAGGCCATGACATTTTTCACTTTCTTTTTAGTTTTCTTTAGTCTTTTTTTTCTCCTTATTGCTCCAGTCAGTTCAACTTTTATATTTTAAAATGTTAGGTTTTCTCAAAAGAAGCAGGTAAATTATAGTAACTACAAATGTCATTACAAAACATGAACAAGTTGGTACCCTAATCAAGCCTTTTTCTTTTCACTTTTATGCAGCACTGCTTCAAGTAAGGAGGAGAAGAAAGGTCAAAATAATGGTACATTTTAAGAGCAGCAAGGTAAAAAGATGTAGGGTAGCATTACCATTTGCAATGTTAATGTAACAGACAGGTAAGAGAATTTATATTCTATATTAATATTCTACAAATTGCTGTTCTGACTGGAGGATTGGTCAGTTTTTTGGACTCGCTTGCTACACAGTTCCTTCACTGTACTTAGGTTAATGTTTTTATCCAGACTCCTTTTTCATCTAGACCGTCTTATGTAGAAAGTGTTTAATGACTCAAACAGGGATGAACCAAAAAATTGAGGATGGAGGGAAGTTTCTTTTCATCCAAACTCTCATCAATCCATCTCCGTTTCTCTCTAAAAAAAAAATTAAGAATTCCTCCTTGATGAAAGTGTAATTTCCAATTATTCTGAATAAAAAACTTCTAGTTAGAAAATTTTAACAAATGAAAAACCAGAAAAAAAAAAAAAAAAGTTAAAACAAAAGGGGAATGACAGGTCAGGTTTTGGCATTAGTCAGAAAAATGTTCAAGAAGGATTTGCCTATGGATTAAGACAGCTGTTCAGTGTACCAGAGATCTGTATTTACCCCAGGTCTATGTCCACACACAAAAGAAATTACTGTAGTCCTCAGATTAAATGGTATTTTGGGTTGAATTACTCAGTCAATTTTGTTAACATTGTTCTATTCTGGATACTATTCTACTTTGTATACAGTAGGATCATGCATACTGTCAAAAGCATTACACAGAATAAAGACAGAATACCACATAAACAGAATCTTAGTACATTCCATCTTCCCACTCTGCCTTCCACTGCCTGCCCGCCCCCCCCCCCCCCCCCGTTTCGTGACTTCCAATGATCAATTTTAAGTTCTGATTTTTTTAAGTCAGTAACTCACTCTTGTCTTGCCAGGACAGAGAAATATCTGTCTAGGTGAAACCAAGAAGTCTGCAAGTATATGATTACTGCTGCTAGGCCCTACAGTCCATATTAAGTTCAATCCTTTCCAAATCACTGGAACTTCCCAGCTGGTTCCTGATCTTGGTTGTTTCTTCTATCTTCCCTATAAGAAGGGCAAGTATTGAACATCTACTACAACTGTATGGTTTAACTTTCTTCTGCTAAATAAGAATATTTAGTCTGAATTCAATACCAGCATCATTCGTTTCTTCTCTTCACTTGCAGAGTCTCAACTCCCAGAGAGAAGGAGGCAGTAAGGGATGAATAGTATCAGTGTGGTTGGTCGTTCACCAAGGTTTCTCCATTATTTTCTTTTCTTAGCTGTATGCTGTTATTCCATGTTAGTAAGAAACATTCTCAGGTCTGTCAACAGATGGGGCTACAGATTCTACGTTTTTAATGGCATTTTCAGCTTTGCTTTTATTTTTTTTTCCCAAGGTTGATAAAAATTATTATTATTTACCCTCATTTCTAGTAGATATATTTCCTTCTGATTAGTGAGAATTAGTTCAAGGACTTAATTTGTCTGGCACTTTTTTTTTTAATAATAAGGCATTCTGATAACATATTAAATTCTATTTTTTTGTATTTAATCTTCTTCACCAGATTTGCACCTTAAAAAAAAATTGATTGCTGAAACACCCACAATAATCCTCTTTAACTTGTTGTACTCATATCTTTCTTCTATTAACTCTATGCATCCCAGACTATTTTTGTGTTATTTTGTAATTATATCCCATCAGACATATGATACAGAAGGAAAAATAATTTTTCTATCTGCTAAATCAGCATTTAAAATAAATGTATTCTCTTGTGCAAAGTATTTCAGACTTTCTTTGCTTTCTCTAATCAGCACAGAAGTCTACTTTTTTTTTAATGATTAAATTTATAAAGTTCATGGTCTCTGTGTCTTCAACATGAACCTTTCACATCATGTCATTTTTATTAAAAATAAATAAATTACTGTAAAATGTAACCTGTAGTTATGTATCACCTGTAGTAAATAATTGCAAATGTTGTTCTTCTCTTAAAGGGATAGAATTAGATAACTAAAGGTTGCATATTGTAATTTTTATTTTTTTCTTTAAATATTTCACTTGCTTACTTCTAATAGGAATTTATGTATCTGAAATTTTCAGTCTTGGAGTTCTGTGTACTGGAGAGTTCTCTGAGATAATATGAAGAAACAATGGTATACAGTTTCCAGATTCCCTTAGTACTTCCCAGTGTGTGACATAAAATATCTCCCAGGCCAAAAATTAACAAAGATGACAATATTTGGTGAGTAAAGCAAGCATTCTTGTCTATTTTGGCAAAGAATAGAAAGAAGTCAACTTTTTTAACTTAATCTCTTGAGGCATTCTGGTTTAGATGTTTTTGAGCTTTTATTTGATTGAAGTCAGAATAATCATTTTGTTGGAAAAAGAAAGAAAAATAACTTTACCCAAGCCAATAAAGTTCTGAAGTACAGATGACTATAAAATTATCTTGTAGTTACTTGAAGGAAAAAATCTGATCTGAAAACTCACTTATCCAAAGGGGTTTTTTCAATAAACATTTCATTGCCTGAAGATAGGACTGAAAGCTGACTCAGTGTCTCCAAATATCATCAAAAGTCCAGTTACTGTCTTATAACTACCATGATTTTAAGATTAGAAATAGATAACCAAAAATCATATGCACATATAACTTTCAACATTTGCATATGGACTGCTGAATATCTACCCCAACATCTCAGAAGTATTTAACACCCATAGAGGACTATCATAGCACACAACCCCAAGGACTGAGTAGACTAGAGTGGCTGATTTCTGGGTGAATTTTCTAAACAGGAGAGAAAGAGAGCAAATAAATAAAACTAACCATGAAACACCCAAACTACATCAACACTACAGAAAGACAGCTTCTCTTACAGAAGAAAAAGAATAAGTTGGTTTGGAGGCCTTCAGAAAGACTGCTTTCTTCAAAAATATAACTTATTTCAAGAATCCTACTGCTAGATTTTTATTTCCTGTGAGAATGAAAACTGCCTAATGAATATGTTCATACATAATATATATCTAAGGTCTTGACTATAAGCCTAGTGAGTGAACAAGGGTCCTGACATGCAATAGGATGACAGACTACTGTTTTTAATTTCACATATTTTGGTATATGCCTTTCATTACATTTTATTTCTAGAAGCAAATTATCATACTACTGTAAGCTTAGCCCCTTTCTCCAGTTTTTGCACACAGGGTTAGGTATCACTAAAAACTCGCATGACAGCTGGATCCATGTCAAGAGGGATCTGCCAGCTTTCTTCAAATTTCACCTCTCGGTCTTAATATTGCACATCAGTTTTTGTTCAGACTACTATTTGATCTCCATTTAAAAATCAATTTTGTCTAGCTGGTTGATGGTGCACTGCCACTAGGTAGGACATTTACAGCCCAGACACACACATATGACACACCTCTTAACTTGTCTTCTAACTTCTTCCGACTAATACCAGACCTAGCTTTATGATAAATGATCATCATTGCTATTGACCATGATCAGCTTTGCTCTTCTGAATGGTTTATAGCTTCATTTTCTGTTTCAGCTTCCTTTTTGTGAACTGACTGTTGTCAGTTGCTGAATTTACTAAATGTTGTGGAAATACATTTCTCTCTGGCAGAGAAACGTGCTAACTGCCTCAGCTGCATCACAAGAATTAAATGAAGGGCATAGGTTTGACATGACTTACTTACTGTATTTTTTCTCAGCTCTGAAACAATATTTCAAAACTAAATTTCCCTGAATATATAATTATGAAGTCAGGCAACTGGCACTGACTGACAGAAGAAATGCACTAGTCACATCAGTTGACTCCAAATCATACCATGACATTCTTGTTGGTGTAGTATGTTTCCTTCCACTTGAGTGACCATATTCAGTTCCTTTGGGCTCTTTCCAGGTCTCTTGTGAGCCCAATGTTCAACTGTTGTTTGAAGGCTTTGAAAAATGCTTTCCGCAGGAGGAAGAGGAAAAACATGTTAAAAAATTTAGTACAGAAAATAGATACAAATTAGGCTCAAGCTGAAGTACTGGTATGCTATTAGTACTGGTATACTATTATAAAGTAATTAATACAAATCTCATTGAAATTCAAACTAAATTGACTCAAAGACCTTCTCACCATTACTGCTAGTTTACATTCTTCCATTTCCATAAAATATGGTTATTCTGATTCTCAGTTTCATAAAATGCCTTGGTTCATGTAGTAGAGAGAAATGCATACCTTAGCCAACCAATCCATCACTTGAGAGAGGAAGTGCATGGTATGGATAGTCAGTATTCCACTTCAAGAGTTTCCAACAGCAAGTTTCTAAGGAATTACACCAGGAAGGTAGACCCTTTTCCCTCCTGATATGTTTTAAAAACAAAACAATTCAAGGAGAATTTCCTGGTCTCCATGGAAGCTTTGCATATTTGACAGTCTACTGTCTCATCCGATATTGCCAGTGACAATAATGGAATCAAATTACTCATCCTGACCTCTCCAAGAACATTGTCAAGTGATTTAGAATCAATTCTTTATTTGCACTGAAAATGCAAATGAGGAAAACTTCCAGCCTTCAAACCAACATATCACTTCTTATTGTATGACTTCTGATGTTCATAAGAATACTAGTCTTTGAGTAGTTTCCAGAAAACACAAATTAGACAACTTCCCAATCTTCATGGCCAGTGGATTTACTACAGTGGAAGCAGCCAGTATGCTATCAAGTAATGTTACATTTACCAGGACAGTAGCCAACGATAAGGGGTTCTTCCCCACCAAAATTTCTGCTGCATCTCAAGCTCCAAGAATTGCTGAAAACTGTACATATAAATCTGAAAATGTGTAAAACTACCATATGCACCAATGCAAACTGAATCCAGATGAATTTCCCAAATCAGCAGAAATCTTCCATTCTTTGCTATTCCCAAGAGCAAGGTTTGTGAATCACCCTACTGATGATACATCGTATTGTATTATTATTCAATCTTGGCAAGATAGTTCCAAAAGCTACATTAGAAAATCATTAAGAAAAACATTAAGATATTTAATAATTTTAGGACCTTGTAAATTAGGTTTTCCATCCATTTCCTGACTACATACATATGTATAAACCCCTCCAGCTTGACCTCTTTTATAGATTCCTATCCAGATGGTTGAGTTCCAGTTGGACTACAGACAAAATAGTTTCTTGAATTTACTTCTGTGTATCAAATACACTACTTGAAATTCTTATTATAGTATAGGAACAAAGGAATTTTGTTATCTCATTTGATAGATGACCTTGTTTCATTTTTCATCGTTGTTTCTCCAAAACCTCTTTCTGTAAACCATTATTATCTGCTATTTCAGGCATAAATACTTAAAAAAAAGTATAGATGATATTCATCTCCTTTATTTCTTTTCCTGAGACAAAACAGAGGATTCTGTATTTATTAGATGAAAGAAAGGGTGAGTAGATAAGAAAATCTGAACGGTAAACTTGGAGAAACCTTTAAAGTTGTAATTATCAGACTGGAAATAAAAACAAAGGGTACATTACAGTTTACAGTCAGGGAAGACAGTGAAGGTCATGTAGTTGATCTTTCCACCAAAAGCTTTGGCATGTGAATTTTGAGTTTTGTAAGATTTCTTGCATGAAGTTTAGTGTTAACTGTCCCTTTAACGATGGGAACACATTCAAACCGACAAAGGAAAAGGACAAAATTATCATTATGTGAAATCTCAATGAGACAAAAGTCTAGACGTTAAATCTTTGTTCTTTTCTTTCACATGTGGCATGATTCCATCATGAATCATGTCTATCATTTGAAACATTATCTACAAATGGCATAATTAGATGTTTAAGAAGATGAAAGTTAGAAGATTTCTTCATCCACCTGACTGATTTCCAAATTCAACTATTTTAAATGACAGCATATCTTCCTCAAATTTGGATCTGTTAAATCTGTTTATTCAGTATTCAGATAACAAGAAGATCTTTCAGAAATTTTATGGAGATGATGTTGTCCTTCTCAAAAAATATAAATTAAATAAGAGCCAGCAGTGTGTCCAGGTTGCCAAGGAGACCAATATCATCCTGTCTTGTATCAGAAATAGTGTGGCCAGCAGGACCACGGAAGTGATCACTTGGCACTGGTGAGGCCACACCTTGAATACCATGTTCAGTTTTGGCCCGCTGACATAAGGAGTGGCTGAGAGAGCTGGAGTTGCTGAGCCTGGAGAAAAAGAGTCTCAGGGGAGACTTTATTGATCTCTACAACTACCTGAATGGAGATTATTGCTGAATGGGAGTACAACTCTACTCCCAGGTAACAAGTGACAGAATGAGAGGAAACCACCTCAAATTCCACGAGGGGAGTTTTAAATTGCATATGAGGTAAAATGTCTTCACTGAAAGGATTGTCAAGCATTAAAACAGGCTGCTCAGGGAAGTGGTGTGGAAGTGTCCAAAAAATGTGTATATATGGCACCTAGGGATGTGTTTTACTGGTGGACCTGTCAGTGATGGGTTAATGGTTGGACTGCGGTAGTTTGCTTTGACTGAACGCCAGGTGTCCACTGAGGCTTCAAAGATCTCCCCCTAGCCCCCAGAGGGAAAAAGGGGAGATGAAAAAAAATGTAAACCCCCAGGATTTACCAAGAAAAGCAGTTTTATATTTACACAGAGAAAAAGGAAAAAAAACTAATAACACTACAAACACATAGGCAAAGGAAACTAACAGTAAAATTCTACTTTCCACAATAAGTAAAGTGCTCTTTCTCTCTCTTCCAAGGAGCAGCTGTACCACTGGATAGCTATCAAGGAAAGAGAACAAGCTACTTCCTTCTCCCCTCTTCATATCTGAGCTGACGTAACATGCAATGGAATATCTTCTGAGTCAATATGAATCAGGCGATTTATCCTAGGTTTCCTCCCAGGAAAATGAAACAAACCCACTACATGGACTTAATGGTCTTAGAGGTCTTTTCAAACCTCCATGATCCTGTGATTCTATTAAGTGTTCTTGTTCTATTTTCTGTATTCCAGGCTCAGTCTAAAGCTCCCTTTCACAATATGAGTGCCCTGAAATTGGCAAAGGTTTGGAAGAAGATTAATTAGCTTCTAATAGAAGGTGGTACCACCAATATTTGTACTATAAAGTGAATTGTCAATGGATATTTGACATTGCTAATGACCAGGCTAAAGGTGAAAAGAAAAAAGAGACCCATAAAACAAAATAGTTATTACAAAAAAAATATACATTATTACTGCAGGTTGTCCTGCTACTTAGGAATTCAGGTATTTCCTATACCTTTTATTACTATAAAGGCTACCAAAACACCACAGTGAGTCTGAAGAAAAACAGACAGTTTATAATTTAATACAGCAGTCATCAGACTAGACTGAAAAAGGGAAGAAGGTGGAAAGAAATGTTAATGGTATACATCTTACCACATACACAAGGCACGTAGAAAAATTGTTGGAATTAAAGATGTAATTTTGTAATTATAATTAACCCAGATACAATTTAAAAAATGTTAATTACATTATGAAAATGTTTTGAGAATTTTAGTTTTAATACAGTTCACTTGGGTCACTGCTACTGTTTATGAAGTACAGGAAGAAGTATATCCAACATGCTTTAGACCATTTACCTGGGCTGCTAGGAAAACAGTTATGGTCTAAATAATATTAGTGATTCAGGAATGAGAGATACAGGACTCAATAACAGTATTTATCAATTGTATTCAGAGTAAAGTTCAATATAATAAATCAGTGGTAATCAAACTATTCAGATGATAAAATATTTTGAAGCATAAAAAAGTTACTTTTAAGACTTTTTATGTTTTCTATGGTTTCCTTCACTCTTTCCAAATTTCTAGTAAAGTTTAGTAAAGTTTTTTTATTGTTACCATTGTTATTCTCCTCCTCTTGCTATTGAAATCTTTGGTCTGAGCTTCCTTCTTTCCTGTTGTCTCCTTTGTTTTGCTGGGAGTTGTGCCCTAAATAATATTATAAAGCCACTAATGGTAGATCAGTTTTCTGTAATATCTGTTTTAACAGCTAGAGGCTATTCTGCAACACCGACACAATAGGAGAAGATTTCAAATCTAGTAATAATTTTGTAGCAACAAGTTTTTAAGAGTCACATACAATTGAGGACTTGCACTATATTTATACATCTGCATCGTTGTAAGTGTTGCGAAAACAACAAAAGAAACAAAGGGCTCCACACTTAGAAATCAACCCCATGGCAGTAACCTGTATAGGGCACCTTGACACCTCCCTTTCCTGTTGTGTCCCTCAGCAGGCAGGTAGGAGCAATGAGCTACCTGTGGCTTGGTGCCTTAGGGGCAGCAGCTGATGGTGTTGCTCAGGGCCAGTCTAGTGTCAGGAGTAGAGAAGATTGAGGCAAAATACAAGCCACAAAGGTAAGAAATACCAGGAAACTTTCATGGAGGGTTGTTGCAGTGAGAATCAGGGAAGATGAGAGGCTTGGTTTGTTTTCTTCCTAATTTAAATAGATAAATAAACTATCCTATTTTAAGTGAGGGTAAGCACTGAGTGTGAAAGCTGCTGGGCTTCGGTGCTCCTTTTTGATAACTTAAAATCTCATAGGAACCAGAAGAGATCTACTGTGTCTGCCTCCCATGAGGCATTCTGTAGATGTTAACTTTACGTTTTGATGTTACTTAGTTAGGAACATGCTGGTCTACTCTGAAATACAACGAGGGGCTATTAACACAGCAGGAGCATGTGTCTTGTCTGTAATATAAAGGCCATTTTTTTGGCTTTGGAGGATAGGGGCTGTATCTCTAAGGACCTTTGGAGAACACTTGAACACCTATTCTCAGTGAATGAGAGGAAGAGCAATTAGCAACAGCTGTACTACAAATGGGCTTACACTGAACCATAAGAAAATAAACATCTATCATGTAAAGAGTACCGAACGAGCAGTTCTACTAGAGCAGGTAATATACATCCATGGAGAAAAGTAATTTTTATATGTAAGTAATTTCTATACAGATTTTTTTTCTCAGAACAACAACAAAATAATCCAAATCAACACGACCTAGATTTTGAAACTCAAAAATTTCAGATTCAACAGTACATATCTCAGTGTTTATATATTTTGTTCCAAAGTCATGATACTTTCCGCTACACAAGCTTGGAATGAGCTGAGGCAACAGCTGTGTTAATATTGACCACTAGGCTGATAAGCGGAATTTCACTTTAAAAATCTACTCATCTCAGAAAATATGCTGTAGTCTGGGTCCTTGACCAAGAATTTCTGGACCAGGTTTTTACCTCTGCAATTCTGAGCATGGATCTCCTCTGCAGGTCCGTAACTCCTGTTGTTTCAAGGAAACAAGCAGGGCCTGGGAAATACATATGGATATGGAGGAACCTAGTGGCAGACCTAAGAGGACAACTTGAATAGCACCCATGGCTATGGGCTTAACACTCCTCTTAAAGCGGCATCGTTGAACTATAGGTTCAGATTGAATGAAAAGTAAGTTTAGGGCTCTGTGCCAAAAAGCAGAAATTGCCAGTGATTTAAGATTTAATTCTCTTGAATTTCTACTCTGGTAATAGAGACATTTGGGAAGAACAGAGAGTTTATTCATTCTACCAACTGCTCTCAGGTTGTTTACATAATAATTTAAACTCTCATTATCCTAATTTCAGGAGCAAACAAGCTTAGAAATAATTTTGGGAGCAGATAATTCAGAACTCCCTTGCTACCAGTTAAGAGCTTGAACTTCTCATCAACTTCTTCTGTATGTTCTTGCTGTATCTCTCTGTGGTCCTAAGCATCTTGAGTAATTTCTTGTATAATGGCTTTTTCCTCTTTCCCGTCTGCCCTTGTTCTTGGTGACTAGGAATAGGGATGGGGTTAATTTTTTCTGCTGATAGATAAAGTTTTATTATTTGTTTAGTTTCTACCAACCACTTATTTCTATGTATAATTTATGTTATTCTGACAAAGTACATTTGATATCATTTAAAATGTGGTCTCATCTTGACAGAGATATACAGTCCAATTTAGGCAATTCATAAGAAATATAAGAAACACTGTAAAGATATAGGTAGGATGAAAAAACAATATACATTTTTATGCTTAGCTCCTTAAAAGAGTTTAAATGCTGTTTTGCAAAACCAATGACTGTGACTTCATTAGCATATTGTTGAGAGGTTATAATGGAGAGAAAATAGAACAGACTCCAGAGGAACATCAAATCTCTGTATAAAATCTTTTCTGCCACTTGCTCTGTGGTGTGTTACACTTCAAATTTCATGGCAGAAGGCTGTATTTGTCCTTCACTCCTGTGTTTCTCTTGTGGTTTTTTTCCCTCTTCTTTTATGCAATGCAAAACACACAGGAAGGGAAGTGTGCATGTGTGTATTTGGATTCCGGTTGACATAAAAAACCCAAAAAAATAAAATTAGCACCTCTGGGAGAAAGCTTCCCTTAACAGACTGCTTTACTTCTCATCATTACTGCTATTCAGTGTTGTATTTGCCATCATTCTCCTGATCAGCAGTGACTTGAAATTGATGTGAGACACAACTGGCACTGATGTAGATCTCTCCTTTGGTTTTGTTTCTGTAAGTGTGCACCTGGGTTTTGTATTGACAGAACTTTTTTTTTCTGCAGAAAACAGACCTAAGAATTATTTTAAACCTTATTCAAAACCTTATAATTGATGAACATTATGCAAGTTCGTTCTTATCTGAAGTTCTCAGTCATATAGAGTTAAAATTATCACAAATTAGTTTAATTTTATTAGAATTTGTGTGATATAGGTCTTTAATAAATTATTGGGTGTTAGGATCAGAGCACCATGAAAATACTGTCTTTAATCCTATTACTATATTGACCAGAGTTATTTGGGTAGTCTAAAATCAAAATCTTAGTATTTGACTTGACACTAATTTTCAAAACCAGATTAAATACATGTAAAATGCTATTTTTTAATAAAAGTTGAAAAAATTAGGGAACTGCTGTAGCTTTGCTTTTCACATTTTTTATCTTATTTGTTTGACATGTTCCAGCTTAAGATGATGGAGGTTTAAAACTGTAATTGAACTTATAAGTAAGATCATGTGGAAGTTGTCATACTTTTACTTTCATTAAGACACCATTGCTTTCAGAAATAGACTCATCACAGTCTTTGAATGCAATAGGGCACCTCAACTAATGCAGTGGAGCAGAGGCTCAGTTGGTTAGAGCATGACACACCAGACAGTGTGAATTATTATATCTGTACAGGGATACTTACAGAATTTCTCCAATAAGCCATGTTTTAGTGCTTGACACCAGAAAACTTGCTAAAATAACATTTCTGCAATACAGGAAGTAAAGAAGTTTTCACTGATAATTTTGGGTGAAAATAATTCCTATTTTAAAATGGAATACCTGATCTAGAGACAATTTCATACAATTATAAAATCATTAAGGTTGAAAAAGACCTCTAAGTTCGTTGACTCCAACCGCTAGCTTAGCGTTACTGCTAAACCATGTGCCCAAGAACCACATGTTTTTTGAACATTTCCAAGGATGGCAACACCACCACTTCCCTTGGTAGCCTGTTCCAATGCCTGACCAACCTTATGGTGCAGAATTTTCTCACAATATCAAATCTAAACCTCCCCTGGCGCAATTTGAGGCCATTTCCTCTGGTTCTATCACTTGTTACCTAGAAGAAGAGACCGACACCCATCTGGCTACAACCTCCTTTCAGCTGATTGTAGAGAGAGAGAAAGTCTTCCCTAAGCTCTCTTTTCTTCAGGCCAAGGAGCTCTAGCTTCCTCAGATAGAAACACAATTGTTTGCTAGACATCTCCATAGTTTACATTAATTCTGTATTGTATTGATACTGTAACAAACATTGTCTTATTTATTTTGGTTCTCTTTGCTTCCTAGAGAGGCTCTTGATTAAACACAGATCACTGATTGTAAGAATAACAGTGTGAAGGTTTTTCTGTCCTTAAGATAATGTAATGCCTAAACTAAATTCCCAGTGTAAACTTGCACATTGCACATTTCTTTCATGTACATATTCTTAGCAGTTATCTCAAGCTCTTGAAAAGATGTTTCATGACTTGCTCTGGGCTTCATTGTATTAGATAGTCCTTTTATGATGTTTTTCTTCTATCAAAGATGGCTTTAAAAACCTGAAAGATTTTTTGTTACTTGAGAGCAGAATGGTGCCACACTTTTTCATTCCACTGTTGCTGAGATGTTCTTGACGGCTTTTTTGACATTAATAATTTCTGTCCCAGAGAAATTGCATGGAACAATCTGACAAATCATAGATCTTCTAGAATAGAAGAATTAGTGTTTGTTTTCTTTTGATTAGATTCTGGACAAACCAACCAACCAACCAAACAGACAAACAATCAAATAAACAAACAAAACCCAAATCAAACCAAAACACAAACAACTCAAACCCACCAAATCTGTGATGTTCAGATGAAATATTAAGTCTTATCCTTCAACCATTTTGCTAGGGTATTTTTATTACATTATATATAATGTTATAAAAATATTTTTTTTTTATTACATTATATGTAATGTTGCTGTATTATGCATATTAGGTTATGCATTATTATAATATGTTTTTGTTATTGTTATATTATGCACAATTACATACTTTCAATAATTATTGTAATCTGTGAAACTGCATTAATTATTAATTTTTAAGCAATTCCTAACACGCAGTATCAGCACTACTGTCACAATGCAGTGTGCATGAGATTTTTATGCATTCTTTCTCACAGGAAGAACAATGAAACTCAACACAGGTAAGAGTTGTATGTGGTGGAGGACAATCTTTTCTTCACATACTCAGGTTTCAAGTAAATACACTCTTGAAGAGTGTATTTACATGTCTTTGTCTATGGTGTAGAGATAAAAAAAGATAATGAACAAAGAGACAGTGGTATGGAAATAGGGAAAGCTTGGAGAGTGTGAAAGGAATGTGTTATTTGTTTTGTCTTGCCAAGAAAACTCTACTCCACACTGAAAATATGTCATCCTTTATACTATGATAGTGGGGGAAGAAAATAAGGAAACCACATTAGCGCAGTCAGAAAATTTAACACATGGAATTTTTTATGAATATTAGTAGTTTCAGCATGAAATATGTTGGTAATTTGTTTCCAACTTCAGTGCTTCAGTTGATGTGATATTACTAAGATGATGAGTTTTTTCAGAAATTTTCTTAGCCCCAGATTACAATGTAAGCAGTTGAGTATATGCTTAAAATGAGCTTCTCTGAAACTTTTCTACGCAACTTAAAAAGTAAGCTTCAGTATTAACTGACTGACTCTAACCTACAGTACTCACCCTAGTCAGCAAAGATGACAGATGGCTAGCTAAATGATCATGCAGATGGGACACAGCACCAGGGAATTATGTTCCTTGAATTTTCATAGTAGGTAAAAAATTAAATAGTTTTTCTTTACTAATTCATCAGTAAGCTAAGAAAACTGATTTTATCACAAATCACTTCCTCTCTCCCTGTCCCTAAAGAAAAATCCTAATAACCAACTTTTTTTTAAGTAATCCTGTTTTCCTTACAACTGATATGAAAGAGAGAAATTTTCTTTGGACCAGTAAAATGTTCTACAGCTCTAACAGTGTAATAACTAACCTGCAGTTAAATTTTCTTATGCAAAATTGCATGAGAGCATAACCTTGGGTGTTCCACATTTTTCATAAAATCTTGATCTTATCCTGTGAGAAGACAGATATTTTTCTGAGAGGTAATTTCAGAAGCACTGCACACTCATTTCTGTTAAAAACAGTGTTTTAGAATCTTTCTTTTTCCTGAGTGGTGGGCTGGAAAAAATGTTGTGAGACTCTTTGTTGTCGAGGCTGAGGATTCGTTGTGTGTTAACTTCCAAATTGCTTTGAAAGCAATGCTATATAACAATGAAAAAGGGTGTTTGAAGAGACAAAAAGTTGTTTGTCTGGTGTCAAATATTTTTGTATGGGGAAATATGCTACGCTCTCTCCTGGGTTCAGCTCCCTTTCCGGTTAGTATTAGCCTATGGGCAGTTGCCTACTTTGAGTAAGAGAGGTTGGTAACTGCACTATTCTCCCAATTCTTGTGATAATTAGAAAAGCAAATTTTCAAGGACTGAAGAGGTTATTCCATGGTAATAACTGCAGAAAAAAGGCTATTTACTGAGAGCGTTTTTGTTTTTTGGGTATAGCTTGATCTGTACCTTTACAGCAGTTTACATCAATTTCACATATATTTAATGAGTTTTTAATTTCTTTCTTGATAAATTTCACATTATCTACCAAAAGCTGTGTTTTCTCAAGAGTCATCACACTGACACATTGAAACATACAAAATAAAATCTGCATTGTCAGCTATATTAGAGTAGAGAAAATAAGAATGTTATTCCTCTTTTATAAGTATGTGATTAATATGTCGCATAGATATCTCATGTGTTGTACCAAAAAAAGATGCTCTTTTTTTATTTAAAAAAATGACTTAAAAAACCCCTTTGTTACAGGATTTGTTAGATCCACTGACATCTCCCAATTTGTTTTAATAATCAAAATAATGTCAACTGTTATGATTACAAACCATTTATCACAAGACTATGAACTCAGTATATATGAATAAATACTTGTTAAACTTCCAAACCCAGTTTTCATAAGCAGGAAAAGGAAATGCACATGACTGTTGAATGACACTGCTTTTAATGGTGACAGAAAGAGAGAAAGTTGTAGAAAAAAGGAGAGCAGATTAAACTTGAAAGCCTAACAGAATACTAAATAGTTTTTTATAGTGTGTCTGGTTTCAAGGAGTTGTAAATAAAATATTTAGCACCTCAAATGATATTGTTTCAATACCTGACAGTCAAGACGGCACTTTCCTCTAAATTGTGCATGTTTTCTTTCTGCAGAGATACTGTAAATTTTTTTTATGCCATATGTGCTTCAGCAGTGGTTCTGTATTAAACTACCCGTGTTGTTAGCGATGGAATTTCTAAAATTGTATTTGAAAAGAATGCATATATTCCCAAAGTACTGTTTCACAATGTCAGGGTGATGTTCAGAATACAACAAAATCCTGATACATTTGCTGGGATTCAACACCACCATGACTAATTTATCTACTTTGCAACTTGTTTTCTTGTAAATTATGCTGAACTCTTACCGCTATTCATATATGTGTGTGTGTGTGTATATATATATATATAAAAAATCTCTTGTTTCTTAGTGAGAAATGTCCATTATTTATTCATTATCACTTTTTTAAAGTTTTATTTTATATGATACTCCTCTGAAGTAAGGCTTTTNCTGTGTCTCACCTAAAAAAATCCACTGCGCAGGCTCGAAGGGTTAATGACCTTTCCCAAATCTTCGCTCGCGAAGACTGGCCATTATTATTATATGTAATGTTGCTGTATTATGCATATTAGGTTATGCATTATTATAATATGTTTTTGTTATTGTTATATTATGCACAATTACATACTTTCAATAATTATTGTAATCTGTGAAACTGCATTAATTATTAATTTTTAAGCAATTCCTAACACGCAGTATCAGCACTACTGTCACAATGCAGTGTGCATGAGATTTTTATGCATTCTTTCTCACAGGAAGAACAATGAAACTCAACACAGGTAAGAGTTGTATGTGGTGGAGGACAATCTTTTCTTCACATACTCAGGTTTCAAGTAAATACACTCTTGAAGAGTGTATTTACATGTCTTTGTCTATGGTGTAGAGATAAAAAAAGATAATGAACAAAGAGACAGTGGTATGGAAATAGGGAAAGCTTGGAGAGTGTGAAAGGAATATGTTATTTGTTTTGTCTTGCCAAGAAAACTCTACTCCACACTGAAAATATGTCATCCTTTATACTATGATAGTGGGGGAAGAAAATAAGGAAACCACATTAGCGCAGTCAGAAAATTTAACACATGGAATTTTTTATGAATATTAGTAGTTTCAGCATGAAATATGTTGGTAATTTGTTTCCAACTTCAGTGCTTCAGTTGATGTGATATTACTAAGATGATGAGTTTTTTCAGAAATTTTCTTAGCCCCAGATTACAATGTAAGCAGTTGAGTATATGCTTAAAATGAGCTTCTCTGAAACTTTTCTACGCAACTTAAAAAGTAAGCTTCAGTATTAACTGACTGACTCTAACCTACAGTACTCACCCTAGTCAGCAAAGATGACAGATGGCTAGCTAAATGATCATGCAGATGGGACACAGCACCAGGGAATTATGTTCCTTGAATTTTCATAGTAGGTAAAAAATTAAATAGTTTTTCTTTATTAATTCATCAGTAAGCTAAGAAAACTGATTTTATCACAAATCACTTCCTCTCTCCCTGTCCCTAAAGAAAAATCCTAATAACCAACTTTTTTTTAAGTAATCCTGTTTTCCTTACAACTGATATGAAAGAGAGAAATTTTCTTTGGACCAGTAAAATGTTCTACAGCTCTAACAGTGTAATAACTAACCTGCAGTTAAATTTTCTTATGCAAAATTGCATGAGAGCATAACCTTGGGTGTTCCACATTTTTCATAAAATCTTGATCTTATCCTGTGAGAAGACAGATATTTTTCTGAGAGGTAATTTCAGAAGCACTGCACACTCATTTCTGTTAAAAACAGTGTTTTAGAATCTTTCTTTTTCCTGAGTGGTGGGCTGGAAAAAATTTTGTGAGACTCTTTGTTGTCGAGGCTGAGGATTCGTTGTGTGTTAACTTCCAAATTGCTTTGAAAGCAATGCTATATAACAATGAAAAAGGGTGTTTGAAGAGACAAAAAGTTGTTTGTCTGGTGTCAAATATTTTTGTATGGGGAAATATGCTACGCTCTCTCCTGGGTTCAGCTCCCTTTCCGGTTAGTATTAGCCTATGGGCAGTTGCCTACTTTGAGTAAGAGAGGTTGGTAACTGCACTATTCTCCCAATTCTTGTGATAATTAGAAAAGCAAATTTTCAAGGACTGAAGAGGTTATTCCATGGTAATAACTGCAGAAAAAAGGCTATTTACTGAGAGCGTTTTTGTTTTTTGGGTATAGCTTGATCTGTACCTTTACAGCAGTTTACATCAATTTCACATATATTTAATGAGTTTTTAATTTCTTTCTTGATAAATTTCACATTATCTACCAAAAGCTGTGTTTTCTCAAGAGTCATCACACTGACACATTGAAACATACAAAATAAAATCTGCATTGTCAGCTATATTAGAGTAGAGAAAAAAAGAATGTTATTCCTCTTTTATAAGTATGTGATTAATATGTCGCATAGATATCTCATGTGTTGTACCAAAAAAAGATGCTCTTTTTTTATTTAAAAAAATGACTTAAAAAACCCCTTTGTTACAGGATTTGTTAGATCCACTGACATCTCCCAATTTGTTTTAATAATCAAAATAATGTCAACTGTTATGATTACAAACCATTTATCACAAGACTATGAACTCAGTATATATGAATAAATACTTGTTAAACTTCCAAACCCAGTTTTCATAAGCAGGAAAAGGAAATGCACATGACTGTTGAATGACACTGCTTTTAATGGTGACAGAAAGAGAGAAAGTTGTAGAAAAAAGGAGAGCAGATTAAACTTGAAAGCCTAACAGAATACTAAATAGTTTTTTATAGTGTGTCTGGTTTCAAGGAGTTGTAAATAAAATATTTAGCACCTCAAATGATATTGTTTCAATACCTGACAGTCAAGACGGCACTTTCCTCTAAATTGTGCATGTTTTCTTTCTGCAGAGATACTGTAAATTTTTTTTATGCCATATGTGCTTCAGCAGTGGTTCTGTATTAAACTACCCGTGTTGTTAGCGATGGAATTTCTAAAATTGTATTTGAAAAGAATGCATATATTCCCAAAGTACTGTTTCACAATGTCAGGGTGATGTTCAGAATACAACAAAATCCTGATACATTTGCTGGGATTCAACACCACCATGACTAATTTATCTACTTTGCAACTTGTTTTCTTGTAAATTATGCTGAACTCTTACCGCTATTCATATATGTGTGTGTGTGTGTATATATATATATATAAAAAACAGTTTGGATTTTTTTTTATTTGAAATATCTCTTGTTTCTTAGTGAGAAATGTCCATTATTTATTCATTATCACTTTTTTAAAGTTTTATTTTATATGATACTCCTCTGAAGTAAGGCTTTTTTTTTAATGCAAATGTAAATGGATTCCTTTTGGGAGAAAATACTAGGAGAAGTTCTATGTGTATCAAAGCTTTCATGTAAATTAATGGCTTTTTTAGAAAGCAGAAGTTTGTTAATGATGGTAATTACTTCAGATGATCTAATGTCTGAATACTTATTTCCTGAAAGATCATGACTATAGAGGAGCTGCTCATTGCATGTGGAATTTGTAATAGCTGTATTGTGGTTTTCACATAAATTTGAAAATTATTACTTTCAGTTTCTTTTATTTGTTTGATGAATAACTCTTGCCTAATCATGCTGATGCTCTTACTTATGTGAATCTCATTAGGGAACTTCTTAATAATGATGGCAAGGTGTTACAGTTTCCACAAAATTGCTTCAAAATTTAAATGTCTTACGAACTGAAGTATTAAGAAAGTTGATTTAGCAAAACCTGTAAATATTTAAGCTGAATTTCATGTTCTTTTTGGAATAAGTTCAAATCTTCAAGACATTCAGAAATTTTTTTTAATAGAAAGACTTTTTGGTAATTATGTTTTTTACTCTGTAGAGACACACGATAATGACTGTCTATATACCTCTACATAACAAATCATATCCAAGTATGGAGCTTAAACTGCAATAGTTATGATGATTTCAAAAGAAATATATATTTTCTGCTTAATTTTGAGCATAGATTATAGATGAATAAGATCTACTTAAGTATTTAACAATAATTTTAAAATAAAGGCTGACTCATTAAGTTACTGTCTGAAATCAGGGTATAGGCTAACAGTATTTTCATCCTAGTGATAATACTCCTGTGAGTAAAAAATGTTGTTTGCATATTTAAACAATTGCTTAGTTCTTTTTTTCAGAAGTATTTCATGTCAGGTTGAAATGGATTGTTTTCTGTGCTCATGTTTGCGTATTACTTAGACCTGTTCTCTAGGTTAGTCTAGGATATAACAAAGGATCTTGTTAGAAGAAAACCATTAACCTACTTCAAAGTAGCTCTATGATAGAAATTGGTAAATTCCAAAAGAGAGAAGTAACATTACAAGGTCAGTATGGATTTATTCAACACTGGGCTAACACCGTTGCTTGTTCAGGTGGAAAACGACATGGATAGCAATGTGAGGACTAGCTAGCTGTCACGACACTAGTCGTGCCCTTGTCTGGAAGCTGTTGTAATGTCTCCTGTGTCTTAAATCCTTCTCCTGTGCACAAGGACATCTACAAAATTAATTACTTAAGCTAAATTTTATTGACTGTCAAAGCTCAGAATAAATGATGTGGAGCTGAGCAACCCGAGAGCTGCCTATGTTAACAGGGTAGTGATCTACATGTGAAAGTAATGATATTTGGCAATGTGATTCCATTATCAGGCTACTTCGAGGACAAATTATTTTTTAAAAAAATCTTATTTAAACTATCTAATACTAATGAATTAAAAATTTAATTGTAAGGATGTTATGTTACTTGTCTTTCCTGTTTTTCAAAAGTACAGAACAAGAAACTATTTGTATGAAAGAAGTATGGCCTAACTTCTGAAAGATTTGGAAAACCTAAAAGAGTACCAGAATGTCCTCTATACAGTGAGATGACTCTAGAAGGTCTAATCTTAGCAGAAAGCTGTAGGGCCATTAAGCAAAGAGTGAAGGAAGGAAAGAGAAACATTGGGAGAATTAGCTTTGTTTATAAAGTAAAGGAAGACTGAATAAAATAATCAGATAATTCTTTGAAAAAACACAAGAAATTGTTATATATTTTAAGGAAAAAATTAAGTTAGTTTAACTTAGCATTCTAAAGACAAGATAAATTTGAGAACCTGTGCCATTTTTTTTTACAGAACGTGTTGGAAAAAGTGAAGAAACAGACCTTTTAAAAGTCATTATCCAACAATTAAAATTTCATAGTTGAACAAAGACTTTTAGACCCTAAATGAACACCTGCAATCATTGTACTGTTGACTAATTTTTACAATTAAAAAATAAGATGCCATACAGATAGAGTGGAAGGTATGTTTTTTCTTTAATAAGTGGAAATATACTTTTAAATGAAATAGCGGTGTGATTACTGCTAACATTTTTTAAAGTCAAGCGCTTAGAGTCCTGCAAAGAGGGAGAGATGTTTGTATAGAATGAGACTCATTTATGTAGTCTATTAGAGGGCATTCATCTTAGAAGCTTAGGTTATTTTTCAATATTATAATCAACAGAGAGATGTCAGCTCTTCATTGGTGTTACTTTTCTTTGGTTATAAAGAGGGATTAGTTCTCTGAAGTTCTGCAATTGCTTTATACTGGTATAATTGTATGTTGCCATGAAAGGAGCTCATGCAGCTGCTGGGTGAGCTTGATCGGAAATTGATGTGGTCACAAACTAAGCTGATGAAAGAAAAAAATGAAATCTTTCAGCCAAATTGGTCCTCAAATCTAGCTCATTGATTGGATGCATGAATACTGCTGCTGGCAAACACAATAATGTGGGAATGCACAGAGAGAGTTCAAGGAAAAGGGTCTGTGATTCAGAAACATGTTGGCTTAAAGTGAGCTGAGCCCTCAGTTAGGTAATGTGAACGTTGTGCTGGGGAATGTATATTCTGATATTAAATATGAGTTTGTCTGCTTTTCTGCCTAATCTTTTTGCATATCCTCTGTGTCTAAGACAGAGAGCACTGCCACCTTTCATTGACAATGCATAGAAATTAACTTTCTCTGTGGGCTGGTTATTTCTAATTGCAATCAGTAAGCTTATGCTCACCTTCTTTAAAAACAGCTCATCTAGGTCATTGTTTGCAGCAGGGAAATTGTATTAGAAAGAAGAGCCATCAAACTTAACATGGGAATATAAATCATAACAGAAAATCAGTATATCACTACTAAAAGAAACATACAGAGTTGTTTCTCTTGTAGAACTAAATACTTGTTTTCTCATGATTTAAACACTGTTGACGAACACTTGCTTGGTTACATCTGAGTCACACTGCTGTGCTTTTCAAATTACCCAAGAAGAGTTTCCCCTTGCACATGACAGCATGTGATTGCAGTCCAAATACCGAAATCCCCTAACTGACTACCAGATAATTTTCATGCTAGCAATTTCTTTAAGCTAGCTTTTACAGTGATATACTGAAGAAATGCTAGGTATATTAATTAAAGTGTTTGCATTCTATACTGCAGTGAGTGGTATCACATTTGTATGGCAAACTTGTTTTCTATGTTTTTAGGTTGAGTTTTACAGCATCTTGGATCCAGTAACAAGTTCATCTGCTTTTCTGCCCAGGCTTCAGAGGAAATGTCAGATTAACTGACACTTAGTAATTGTTAATTACAGTGTTTACCTTCCTAAATGAGGAGGAAATGTTAGCACTCTTTCAGGGTACTGTAATCTTCTGAGTTAAAAGCTTATGTAAATAGCTAGATTGGAGGGGCAGAAAACTAATGTATGCTGCTATTAATATCATCTTCTCTGGTAAAGAGTCTGTGTTCCCATTCATTCATAATGCAAGATTGTCATATTATTTAGAAATAAATTTAAATTTAAAAATGAAATTTAAAATAACTATATAATATTCTGTCATGTTTAAAGAACTATTTTTTCTATTATACCTGTTTACGGTTTTAAAGAATAAAAACCGTGTTTTATCATTCTAATTAGATCAAACTGAGTATTTTTATATTTTTTTTCCCCAGGATCTTCTAATTATGCTACTGATTCTTGAATTTTCTGTACTTAGAAATTCTACTGAATTAGGGCCTTCTCTCTGCTTGCAAAATAATCCCAGACCTTTACGGCACACTTATCCGTTTGATTGCCTTTCAGTCTTTTCATGACTTATAATGGAAAGCTACAAATTAATAAATGTGCTCCCTAACAAACAACAAGCACACACACACACAGACTCCTCCAAACCCCTAAAGAAATAATTAAAAAAAAATCTAAAAAGAAAAGAAGTTTCAGTCTCAAAGACAGATCTGACCAGAATTTGTTTCTATAAATGTCTTCATGATAATGACAAAACATCTTAGCATTTGTTGTTTCTCATGTTGTTACCTTCCATTGTGGTTTCCTCCTGTGCAATCACTTATTCAACATAGTAAAGTGATAGTAAATTTTACTTTTATTTTGAGCTTAGCTGCAAGCCCTTTCTTTTGGAACACCATAACTGAGTAACGTTTTGAGTTGAAAGATAGGAATAATATTATTTCTCAATGAATACATGAGCTGTCACTATATTGTTAAATATTTTTTATTGTTTTGCTGGGGGTTTTTTTTGCATTGCTACAGATCTGTAAATGTGGCTCATTTTTGCAAAGTAATTCTAGTCTTACTGACGTGAAACTTATGGCATTTCCTGATCCTGTTATACATGTGTCTTATTCTTTTTATTCACCATAAATTCTACTTACTGACGTACAGCAGGTGAAATTAGTCATCATGTTTTGATGGTATGAGTTATTACTAATTAGTATATGATTGACCTAAGATTCACCTTTGACTATATTATCACTTATTAGTGTGTATATATACATGCATTCAAATAGGGGACAACTCTTTGCTTTCTTTTCAGGCTTGACAGGCTTTCTGACACTAAATGTTTCAAACTGCTGTCCGTAAAAAGCTGCTTCAGGTGGTTTGTTTCTCCTATGCATTTTCTATGAACGCTCTATGGCATTTTTATACATACATGTAGACTACAGTAATGGCTTTGCTACATTCCTTTTCGATCCATTTTTTTTAGTGCAATGAACTAATGCTTAGTTACTATCTGCAAACAGAAATTAACTGGCTATTTTTTAATTAATTTTTGTATTTTCTCTATAGCATATGCAGAAGCATGATGAAGTTGTACAAGAACAGTGTTTGCTTTAAGACCTATTTGGAAAACTTTAAAAAAAAAAAAAAAACAACTAAAAAACCAACCAACGAACCAAAAAACCACTGCTCTATGTATCTTACATTAAATTAATGAAGGTCATCAGAAGAAATTAGTTTGCTTTTTGTCCAATTTTGATTGAATGTATTACCTCCTAACACTTGCTAAATTGCTCACTGGTTTGCAGAAAGGACAGAAATCACACTAGTGCTCTTTCCAGAATTAATGGATGGTAGCAAAACCTTTTCAGTTACCCTTTCTTACGGTTTTGGAAAGCCAAAATTTCCTGGGTAAGAACACTGGTGGGTAAAAGGGATGAAATTTTTCCATATAGCTTTGTGTATCCTCTTCTTAGTAATTTGTTTTCTGTTATCTGAGGTTGTCAGTATGTCCAAACTCATGAAACTCACACTTCACATCTCTGAAAAATTCAAGTCTGATTCATTATATCATTGCTAGATATATCACTTCCTGCCTAAAGTAATTAGCCTGGATTTCTGTAAATGCTGAAAATCAACAGAGTTTTCACATGTAGAAATGGATTTAAAAAATTGTAAAAATGTATATATATCTATTGGTTTCTCTTTAGTAAAATGAAGTTCCAGATGCTTTTTTTCTTCTCCATGTATCAAACCTTTTCAGCAGTGCTTACACTTCAGACCCAGAGGAATGTCCTTGGTTTGGCAATACAAATTTATTTCAGCCTTCAGTAACAGTAGGAAATGAGAAGGGAGGTGGGACAGGAGGGACGAAGAAGGAGCAGAGAGATAGAATAAAAATTCTAGACATGGGGTAAAGCAGGAGACAGATGTTAAAAAACAATGTCCTATTACTATAACATGCTGACTTTTCATTGCTGCCTGAAACTACTTTCAATTCTTGTTTTAAAACTCATCGTTAAGTACTCAATAACTCCAGACATGATATCTCTGAAGTATGTTTTCTCATAAACAACTCTCAAATTAAATTCAAGAGAATTTCCATGAGTTAATTATCTTCTCTTGAAATAAGTTTACTTTTAAAGGCTTGTAAAACAGTGCTGGAAGCTGACAGAAAAATATGTAAACATTCATAAATGAATGTAATGAAAGATATCTCGTTATTGAATCTTATTTGCCTTACTCATAGGACAATTTTGAGAATTAATGTTTGCACACTTCTGTGTTCTGCAAGTGCTGTCAGTAGTCATACTCTCTTTTTTAGCCAAAGTCAGAATACAACTTTCATGCCATTCCTGGGTCACAAGTTGGCAATGAGTAGTTGCAGTACATTTAACCTTGATTTCATACTCTACTCACAAGGAAAGAAACAGTGGGTAAACCACTACTGACAAGATTTTCAATTAGGAAGCAATACTGAAGATGATATGTTTTAGGAGAATAGATTCATAATCTAAAGTGATCGGTTCAGTTTTGTGTTGAGCAAATTCTGCTAAAACTGCTGAATGTGTGCTTGTTGTATTTGCCTTTACTACTTAATTTATGGATTTCAGTAGTACTATATCAACACATAGTAGGAATAGAGAAAACAAAAGTGATATTAGATGCATAGTGTGGTGAGACATTTCTCACTACTTATATTTCTACAGAGCTATCCTATAGAAAATATTAAACATATAATAATATTAGTGAAATAAAATTAATAGTGAAATAAAATTTTAACCCAGTATTCTGGTGTGCACCTTGCTGGAAGCCTGTAATTGCTTTACTATGTCATTGAAACACATCATCTGTGGAAAGTCCACAATTAATGATGTCCCATGCAAAAAATTCTGCAAAGACAGAGCGGAATTAATGGCCAACTGGAGCTGAAGAGTCTGTCAGTGTCAGCTGATAAAATACACCTGTGTTTAGATAAAAAGAAGCAGTTGTCATCAGAAGAGGACTCTGATATTGCTCTTACTTCTGCTGCCAAGTTAGGCTCGTGTGATGGAGTGATCTGTATCTGTTTTACCTTACGTTTGCTGGAGGTGTTGTCTAAGGCTTGCAGGGTGATAAATATTATTTGGATGTGAATTTTGGGTATGGGTTGTATGAAACTTCTGCTGTCCTACCTCTTTATTAACTTATCTGCATGGTATGTAAGCTTTCCTAAAACAGTCAAGTATTTTAATTAGAGTGTCTTCCAATTCATGGTTCAGGGAAGCCAGTGTTCAATATATGGCAAATATATTCTTTCATTCCCTGCTATTTTTGATGTATTTACTAAGGGTTGATTCTTGATCCCTAAAATCCCTCACCTTTAAAAAGGCCGGCATCTAAATCTGTAATTTGGAGAGAAAGATGAAGCTGGGAAAATAATTCTTTATGCCCTTGTAACTACACCAACCGTTAAAGAAGTCTTTGTTTGGCTAAAAATGGTTTGCTTAAACCAGTGACACAATTCAAGCATGTAGATACAGACCTACATCTTACTGGATACAAGTTTAAGTTAGAAAACAGCAATTGAAGTCACCCATAGAACTAAAATATCATTTTTGTGGGAACCTGCTCAGTATGTGGAAGACCTCTTTCGCAGTATGTGTAACATAATTCTTTTTTTCCTCATTACAGAAATAATTATAAAAACTGTACCTTTTGTCTTGCAAGCAAATATTTAAAATACATGACTAACCTGTTTTTTTCTCGGACATACATTTGTCTGGTCTTAATTGATAACACAATCAACTTGCAGGACAATAAATTAAAGTTAACTACTACCAAATAGCTTTGTACAAGTACTATTATACCTTGCAACCTTGTTTTCTATATCCAGTCCAGTACTTCTTATTGTTGGCCTCCTTTGCTTTCATAACAATAAAAGTTGTTGATGCATATGTATTTTGTAACTACAGTGATGTCAATACAAATCGGCCTGTCTGATAATGATATGCTTTTCTCATGTGCTGTGACTTAAAAACAACAGAAGTGACCTTTGGAAAACAAAAATCTTTTCTTGAGGGTATACGATAAATTCCAAATTGCAGTCTGTCAGAGCAGACTGGTTATGAGCAATAATCTTCAACAGAGAACAAAAAGCTGTGTGTTTAGACTAGGTGAATCCCTTGAGGAAATGCAGGTCTACTCTAACCTTACTGATTATGCTTAAATGATAATAATAGATTTACCTAACACAATGGCCTGACTGTAGGAATGGTGCCTGCGATAGTTTTCACCCTAGGCCTTCCTGGAGACTAGCTTGTAACCACAAAGGAACTAGGAAGGTGACCAAGGAAGTATTCCATGCTATTCCTTTCCGTAACACAACATATAAAAAGGCGCAGATAGGAGAATTCACTCTCTTCTCTCTTCCGGTGGCTGAAGGCAACACGTCTCTCCGTAGACGGGCTTTGCTTATAGAGGCCAGGGCCTGCTACTCAGACCTGCCCTTATCTCCAGTCTCTCCGGGAGGCGTGGGGGAGTTGGCTGCTGCCTTGCACAGCTCTGCTGTCCCAATCAGGGAAGTATTTAATTCGGTTTTATATTTATTGACTAGCTCTCTATTAACAGGTTTATTTAGGAGATATTTGTTTTTTAGATTTCTTTTTATCCCTCTTTTCCCTCTCCCTCTTCCCTTCCCCCCCCCCCCCGGGAGTTCCCTGTTGTGTATAATATATTCAAATTGTAGATATAATTGTAAATATATGTAATATATATATATATTTGATATAATCCCATTTCGTTCGAACTTCTTTCAGGTCTTTTCCTGTGGTTCATTTTTTTCCTCGCTTGGGAAGAGTGGGAGGGGGTAGCAGACAGCTTGGACTTGGTGGGAGAGCCAGGCCAAACTGATGCAGTGGCATTAGTAAATGTCCACACGAGGACAGAGAGAGAAATTGTAGGAAAAAATGAAAATACTTCTTATGCATCATTCTATAATTAAATATCAAGACAATCTATCACAGTAATTAGCTTTCTGAAAAGCTTGTTACTTGAGTACTTTGTTATCATCATGGCTTCTCCCTAGCTCTTCCTCCATATTAAATACATAATTACTTTTCTAGTCTATCTTATGTTTGCCAGTAGCAGCAAGCACAGCACACTGAGGATGAAGGGTGAAGAATAGAAGAGAGCAAAGTATGTTTTTCTTTGCACTTTAAACTTTTAATTGATTGTAGTCGAAAAGTGTGTAGAAAACTCTCCTATTCCCCAAGTAAAAGTCTTTAAAATGCAAACTGAGAACCCATTTTTGCTTCAGCTGAAGGAGTCTGTAATTAGCTACTGGTATACCTTGATAACTAAGCATTTGTCTGCCCTACAAATAACTGCAGACATTCAAGGATGGGTTGGAATAGACACTGAATTTTTTTAATGGTACTAGTAAGTACTGCACATATGTGAAAGTCAAGCTTCATTGCTATAGTCCTGAAGTCAGCCACCATTTACATCTAGATTGAGAATATTATGTTTTTCATTCAAGTGGTAGGGAACAGCTGCTGGGACTTGTGACCATATCTGCCTGACCTATTTAGAGCAGGCAAATGGTTCACAAAATTATGCTTTCTTTGCTGCTTGCGATCTGTTCATGAAACACATTGGTACTGAAAAAATGCCTATTATTTTTGACTTGTGGGTGGGAGTTTTTGTTGTGGATATTTTTTTGCTTTTTTATTAGTTCCCTCCTCCCCCCATACCAGGCAAAATCACTTTACAAACAGCTTAAAACCTATTCACTTCAATAGTTTATGTAATTGTTTAAATGTTAGCTTTATGTAAATCTCCTCAAAGAGGATATAAGGATAACATTGGGCATATTTCCTCTTTCAGTTACCTATAGTATCAACTTTTTGGTATTTTGCAAATATTTCAAATAAAAATTTCTAGGTGAATATTTTGAAATGTCCACTTAATGTTTTGATATTTGCTGAAGACTGCAGTGCACATATCTTCAGCTTGAGACTTGAACCAATAAATGTCATGGTTCTGGTTGTGGTAATTTTTAATTAATCATTGAAATGCCAGTGAATTTGGCTAATATTACTATTTCAACTGTGATTATTTATTTTCAAAAGTTTCTCATATGAAATATAATGCTTATTCATTAAAAAACCCCACCACCTTCCTTGGTTTTTTATCAATGGCAAAAATGCAGTGGTATTTGTTCATGCATGGCACTAATGGTTTCAGTGAGAGGAAAACAGAATGAAACTGTGGAATGTTTTTGACTTTTTTTAAGAGAATAGTAGATATTTGGATACAGCAGAATTTACAAATGCTTTTTTTGAACTTCCTTTGGAAAACAGACTTCCTTACAGCATGTAAGCTACTTTGTGCTCTCCACAATATTTTGGGTTAATTTCAAAATTAGTTCAAAATAAGAACTAAAGCATCTCTCACAAATAACATGCATCTGTAAATAAGTTATTGCTGTAACACAATAAAAACAGACAACAAGGACTTTTGGTTGTTGTTCAGAGTCCTAAGAGATTTCTCAAGCACCGTGCATCAGCTGTAACAACCCCAAACCAGATTTTTAACTGCAAGTTATTAGGTACATATTTGGTTTACATTAACATGCACCATCCCTACACATTTCTCTGTACTATCTATTAATGTTTATATTTGATTTTCCCTTGGCTTGGGCGTGCATACCTTGTTTGCAAGGAGGGAAAGTTTGCTCCAAGCGCAGATGTGAAGCTATTACAGCTATCTCTCCCTGAGTAGTTTTTTTCACTCTGTGAAGGAACACAAGAGGCGGATGATGAGTGATAATACTTTAAAGATGCAGATTCTCCCTCCCTCCCCTGCTCCTCTTGTTTTAGTCTCTTTCCCAAAAACTCTTAATCTAGAGTACTTTGGCATGGTTTGATACAGTGGAACTATTTGAATACTTATGAGAGACATTTTCAGACAAATAATTAAATTCCAACAGTTGTGCCATATATTCATGGCTAGGCTTTGCAAACGTAGATTTAGGAAGGACTCTATCCCCATTTTCTACAAGCGTGCTGGTGACTAAAAAGGCCAACATGAGATAGACAAGTCCGGTTGCAAAAGGCACAGCAGGAAGACTCCTTGGATGGTATCGGCAAGACATGATTCTTTCTGCGTTGTCTTTTCTCCTCGAGAGTGATCCGGCGTGTGCTCTCAAAAGAAGCAACAGCGTTATAGATAGTGTGTCTCCAAACTTCCCGATTGGAGGCCAGAGTAGACCAGTGATGATGATCAATATGGCCAAGGCTGAGATGTTGCTTCAGGGAGTCCTTGTATCTCCTCTTCGGGGCTCCTCTCTTGTGGTAGGCAGTGGCAAGTTCACCATAGAGCATGATCTTAGGGAAGTGGTAGTCCTTCATCCTGGAGACATGTCGTGCCCAGTGCAGCTGTGTTCTCAGCAACATGGCCTCAATACTCATAACTGCTGGCTGTTCAAGAACAGACATATTAGTCACAAAATCTGACCAGTGGATGTTTAGGATTGTACGGAGACAGCACTGATGGAAGCATTCTAGGAGTCGTAGGTGGTGGCGGTAGATGACCCATGATTCAGATCCATATAAGAGAGTAGACAGCACAATGTCTCTGTAAACATTGAACTTTGTGCTTTACTTCAGGTGTTTATTTCACCAAACTCTTTTATGGAGTTTTCCAAAAGCTCTATATCCCTTTGCTAACCCGTTGTCTATCTCTCCGTCAATCTTACCGAGAAGATGATGTTACCTAGATAATTAAACTGCTGGACTGATTTGAACTCTGGTTTGTCAATGGTGATATGGAGATGATGGAAGACTTCCTGAGGTGCAGGCTGACAGAAAACTTCTGTCTTCTTTAAGCTGACTTCCAGCCCAAAGTGCTCAGCAGTCTCAGCAAAGCAGGATGTTAAACGCTGCAGAGCTACTTCTGTGTGGGCAACGAGGGCGGCGTCGTCAGCATAAAGCAGCTCCCGGACAAGGTGATTTAAGGTCTTTGTGTGGGCCTTCAGTTGCCTTAGGTTGAATAGGCTTCCATCGGTACAATATTGAATGTAGATGCCATCTTCTTCATTGAGGTCTGCTGTGGCCCTTTGGAGCATCATGCTGAAAAAGATTGTGAATAGAGTTGGTGCGAGAACGCAGCCTTGTTTCACACCATTGGTAATTAGAAAGGGCTCAGAAAGTGTGTTGCCATATCTGACTTGGCCGTGCTGATCCTCATGAAGTGAGATGATCATTTTAAGGAACTCGGGGGGACATCCTAAATGTTCCAAAATCTGCCACAGACCTTTTCCACTGACAGTGTCGAAAGCTTTGGTGAGGTCAATAAAGGTTACATAAAGACCTTTGTTATGTTCCCTACACTTCTCTTGCAGTTGTCTGAGAACAAATACCATGTCTGTGGTCCTCCTGTTGGCTCTGAAACCACATTGGCTTTCAGGAAGAAGTTCTTCTGCTATAGTGGGTATTAGTCTGTTCAAAAGTATTCTTGCAAGGATTTTGCTAGCAATGGAGAGCAGAGTAATACCACGGTAATTTGAACAGTCTGATTCATCTCCTTTCTTCTTATACAAGGTGATGATGACTGCATCACGAAGGTCTGATGGTAGTTCGCCGAGTTCCCAACAGCGCACCACAAACTCGTGAAATTTTGCATGGAGTGCTTGGCCCCCATGCTTCCAGACTTCAGGTGGAATTCCATCAACCCCAGCTGCCTTGCCAATTTTCACCTGCTGTATGGCCTTAAGAGTGTCTCCCATAGGAGGGGTAATATCCAATTCATTCTTCACTGGTTGTTGTGTGATGGACTGAATTGCTGAGTATTGAACTACACGACTAGTACTGAGAAGAGTCTGAAAGTGTTCAGACCATCAATTCAGAATGGAGGTTTTGTCTGTCAGAAGTGTTTGACCATCTGCACTGAGTAGAGGGTTTTGGACCTGGTATGTAGGCCCGTATACTGTTTTCAAAGCCTCATAGAATCCTCTGTAATCACCCGTATCTGTGCATAATTGAATTTTTCCTGCTAGATTGATCCACCACTTGTTCTGGATGTCACGAAGTTTCTGTTGGAGCTTGCTGCATGCAAGATGGAAGGTTGCTTTTCTTACATGCCAAGATGGCTGAGCAAGGTGTACTTGGTGAGCAGTTCTCTTTTTCCTCAACAATTCTTGGATCTTCTGATTGTTTTCATCAAACCAGTCCTTGTTCTTCTTGAAGGAGAACCCTAAGGATTCTTCAAAGATTTGATTTTTTTTTTAAAGGAGTATTGATTCTATTCCATGCAATAGAAATCTTAATTTCTTATTTGAGGCTCATAAATGAGTTGACATACAGAGAATAAACTGACTACGTGGTTTCAAAAGCATGTCTAAGTGCCTTAATAAAGCTTGTCCAAGATTCAATGCACAATTATTTGGGCATGTTTTATTCTTCCTCTGAGCTTCTAATACAGTTAATTAAGAGAAAGTGTTATTGTCCTACTCTACCACACAATTAAATTGTTTGTGAAAAGCATAAGGTTTTAAAAGAAAAAAAATAAAAATTATTGCCGAGACGGCAACCTGGGAAGAAATATATTTTTTAAATACAACAATTCAGTATCATTTCTAAAACCTATATTCTTTTGCAATTTTTTATTGTTTTGTGGCTTAATTTTGGGTCTTTTGATACTTGATTCTAAAATACACTGCATTAGTGAAAGATATGCCCAATTGTGCGTGGTTAAACTACCTCCTTCTTGCTACAAATTGATCCTATTGAACTGCAGAGGTTACTTCCCTGGTGTTGAATGTACTGGGCAATGTAAAAAAGTTGACACAGAGAGAAAAAAAAGTTCTCAAATTTTATGCTCTGTCAGGTGAGAGTTAAAAGGATGAGTTTGCCAGGAGTCAAAGATTAAAAGGAGGGAGGGTTTTGTGGAATGAAGCAAGAGAGGGGAAATTTGAACTCTGAGATGAAAGGAAGGTGGAAGATGAGTTTACTACACTCATACTTACCACAGATACTGCAATTTCCCTTTTTAATTCTTATTGCTAATGTATTCTACTTGCACATGCCAGCTGGATTATCTACAGGGAAAACAGCAAAAAAACAGAAGGCTCACACAAGGGATAATCACAAAACAGAGTAATTTAGTTACAGAGCCTATAACAACTGCAACATACAATCTGTAGAAAGAATATATGCTTTATTTCTATGATCCTTTGTGATTTTCATTTATACATATAGGCCATTATAATTCAATGGCCAAAGAAAACAGTGAAATATGAAAAATCATAGGAATACAGAGGTGCATATACGACACCAAAACACAAGATGCAGGATCAGTCTTGAGAGGGTAGACTTTGCCTTCTGTAACAAATGAAGAATTTTTTCAGTACAACTCAGTAGCTTATTGGATTGGTCATGTTGTTGTCATTAAAAGTACCCAGCAGTATTCATACACAGTGCCTAAGCATAGTCACCAGCTTATTTCCTTTTTAGTTCTTTTGTTTTATTTTTCTATAAACAAGAGCAGTATGATACCTTAGGTGTTCTAATGATGCTTACTTTGATTTAAAAGGCCTCTTTATAGCTCATGCAAGCTTAGTCTTTCTACAACTGTAACATCAGCTCCCAACACTGAAAATTCAGTACAGTTTTACCAAAGAACTGAGGACCTAAAGATCTCATAAACTACACAGGAATGGAAAGTCATCTCCATTTTCAGGTAATCAAAAGCTGACTTGGAAATGTTAAAGGAGGAATAATTGTTCTTTTTGTTCAGTTTGGCTACTCTATCACAGCCACATTTCCTGTTGTATCTTCGAGTGAATATTTGCTAACACAGTAAGGAAAGAAAAGGATTATATAGCTATTTTTGTCATCTGATCAGTGAGGTTATGTTGAAAGAAAGTATCATCTCTTGGTTTCAGTGCTTGGATCTCTTCCAGAGTTTTGTCATGTTTTCTACCTACAAATCCCACCATTTTATATGATGAATCATACAGCTAGAAAGCAATACTGTCCCTTTTGAAGGCATCACCTGCAGAGGGACACAATCCATCTGTTACACTCCAGATTTTAAGCCACAAACTGCCCAGAGCAGTTACATTTTATTTAAGACTTTTTAAAAGCATTTTGGTTCGTTATAACCTCGAATTAGTGTCCAGAGAAAGAGTCACTGTTCTCTAAGAGAAATTCTTTTAATTTAGTGAGAAAAATAAGATATTTTGGCAAAAGATTTTACAGGAGTAAAATACAACCAAGAAAAAAATATTTCACTGAAACACTTGGCACAAAGACACATTACACCCACTATGATCTATCAATATACCAGCTTTAATAAAACACAATTCATTCATTTTAAGTTACCCACAAGAGAAGTAAAGAGTTAAAGAAGAAAACAGATTAAAAGACTAAAGAAAGAGAGAAGAAAGAGAGAAGGAGAGAGAGGAAAGGAAAAACGGTTGCCTCGTAGAACAGCTTTCATTAATTTGGTGTCACTTTCTCCCAGAATGATTTTTAAACAGTTTTCAATGTTTCAAAGATCTATTATTTACAAGGTTCTTCTGGATCAGCTGGCCCTTACTTTATTTACTGCTATGCTAGATGTGTTTTTCTGCTTTTTCTTTTCTACTTTTTTCTTTGTTTTTAGTCTTCCCTTTCTCCAATAAATTCACACTTTTGTTCTTATTCTTCTGGCACCTTATTTTATCAAATGCTTGATATTGTTATTAGCAAAAAACTTTCTGTTTAGCACCTATTTAGAAAATTTAGTACCTGATTAGGTACCTAGAGGGTCTCCAATTCCCTCTTCAGTTCGTTCTTTCTGAAAATCACTTTCAAGTGATTTAAATTAAATAAAAAAATAAAGCTGTTCCTAATTTACTTTTGACTGTCAAAATAAAAAATTCCCCCTCAGAAGAAAATTTTTCTTAGTCTATCCTCCTAAGTCAGTATGGTTAATTCAATTATACTCTCTCATCTTCTTGATAACTAAATAAAAAATTCTCACCGAAACTAAGTTATTAAATTTTATCTATCTTATGGCAATCAACAGATGGTTTCAAGAGAAACTTAAAGTAATACTCCCATCAAGATTAATCTGGTGTCATCATCTGAAAAAGGCAGCAGCCACATGCACTAGTTGGTCAACAAACTAATTAATTTAAACTGATCACAGAACACACTGCCACTTATCCAAAAAGGAGACAGAAGCGTGTCAGGGCATGAGGAGATGTGTGAAAGGTTGATAAATAATTGTTCTGAAAAAAAGGGAGAAGGAGGTAACGTGTTGGTAAAATGTGGGAGATACAATTCTGTATATGGACAGACTTGGCTTCTCTGCTTGTGGAGTTATTTGGAGTTTAGCTGTTAAGTTTATTATCTGTGCAAAGTGCTTCACTTTCTGTTCTTGGTAATTTTTCAGTCTTCTTCACTAAGAGAACAGGTAAGCTTGGGAACAACATGTAATGAGGTAAGATGCAGTCTGCAACATGAAATTATAAACTGAAATAAAATGTGAAGTGAGCATAAAAAAAGGGAAAGCATAGGGAAGAAAGATTAATTTAAAAGTAATAGAGAATATATATTTATGATAATCAACTGTACTACCCTGCCCTAACAAGGTAGCTTTTATGAGCTTTTATCAGAAATATACTCTTTTCTAACTGCAATTGTAAAGGGGAAAACAACTAAACAGAAATTCCCCTCAAGATAATGATAAACGTATGTTTTTTAATAGTGGTTTCTTCCAATTATATTGGTAGAAGTGAGTTTTCAGGAGAAATTTGTAGGACAAGAATGGTGTTGGTGACATCAGTTATATCATGAATTTTCAGTTAAATATGATTTTCCTGAGTTAGGTCTATTCTTTCATAAACAAGATTCGTTAGAAGGATTTTTCATCTAGTAAGAAGGTGACAGCAGAGCAAACAAACTGAATTCAGATTTCATGTTTTGACATTACCCCAGAAAAAAAATTCTTTTAAAATAAATGTTCAAATTGCTGGATGAACAAAAGACCGGAAGTTTTTATGATATGCAATTCAACAGAAAAAAAAATAAATCAGTTTTAAACCAAAATTTAAGAAATATTTTACTGCAAACTATGGACCAGCTAAGCAAAATGTTGGTTTTGCATAGAAATTCCTGAGTATATAGTTATAGATATAATTAATTGCTAAGAACATGCAAATAAGTATTTCATAGCAAAAAGACTAGAAGCATCAGTGTTACTGAGTCGACTATGTTTCACTGACTCAAAATTATGCAGGATAGCATTTCATGGGTTTGGAGTAAAAGGTAGAAGACACAAATATATGTGTAATGGTTACTATCACTTGTGTTGTACATTACTTAAAAGCATATAAATCTGAAAAGTCTCATTTGGCTTCTCTTACCTATAGACTTATTAAAGTAAAGAATATGTGAACTTAATAATAGTTCTTTCATCATTGTAGTGAAAGAGTCCACAAGCATCAATAATGTGCATTCCTTTCAATTGCCTCTTTCCTCTCTCTTCCAAGCCTTCACTTGGTATAGCTTTCACATTGAGGATCTGGTGCCGAGTGTTCAGGTTGAAGATGTCAGTGATATTGCCATAGGAAAAGATGACCTTAATAAACTTATAATCTGAGACACTTTTTATCTTAGAAATAGGCATGATACAACTGAAGGAGGAAAGAGGCTGGGAGTGATACATGCTTGTACTGTTATCTCACGTTATAAAGTGCAGCAGCTTGTGACCCTGAAAACAGACTAGTACTCCTAATGTATCTTTTTAACTTACGCTTGCAAATTTCAGCCAAGACGGAAGACAAATAAGCCTAACATCTCTCTGATGGACTAGATCTCAAGCAATTTCACGGTTTAATAAAAGGAGTGACCTCTGGCTATTTCTGTTATTTCAAGACATCTACAGAGCCACTGCATTTGCAATTTCTTGACTGAACTTTTTTCCAACACAAATAAAACCAGTTGAGTAATTTATCTCAGTGAAGAACAAAACATTAACTTCTCTACTGATGATGCGTCTTAAGCCAATATTTTTTAGTCATTTTAGACATTTCCTCCTGGGTTTCAGACTTATACTCTTCTTGGGTAGCATTTCTAAGCCCACTACCTGGGAACTAGAATTATTCTAATTTCATTTTGCATGGTTGCATTTGCGTGAGACCATTTATATATACTATTTTCTTCAATGGCTCATGTTTTCTTCTACAGTTTTGAAGTATTTTAAGCAGATTAAGATAGAGTGTTTGTGAAAATCACATAAAGTTTAAATGCTAGCTCTGCTTTTCCCTTTATAATGAAATATTTCAGTCTACAGATTTACTTGTGCTTACATTCTAATTTTGTGCCAACTGCTCAGAAATGTTTCCATGATTTCTCAGATACATATTCATTGTTGGGTGCTTTGTGATGCTTTCAGAGCGAGATGTTATGTTGTCATATGCACAAACACTGATGGATTTAGGGCTTTTTGGGTTGGATGTAATTTATGTTAAATCTCACTTGAATGTTTGGCAACTTTACTGTAATTATTTCAGCTATAGAGATTCCTCTGTTGTCAGAAATCACTAGTGACAACTATCTCTAAAAATATTTCATCTGTTTAGACATTTTTTTCCCTTTCAGGAGCTTTTTCTAGGAGTTAAATCTTCAATTAATAAGTATTCAATGTATTGATATCCCCATCTTTAGATATATATCCTCTGATGTTGCAATCACAATATAATGTAGGCTTAAAAGATGGAGTTTAGTTATCTGAATGAATTTATAAATGCTTTTCTACATGACAGACACTTGGCTATGCAATTTATTTGTGAGGGGAAAGTCAAAAGATAAGTTAAAACTCTGTTAAGTCCAGTTTGTTTAAAAGATTAATTTGTGTGTTATAACACTGCCTCAATCCTGGGTCACACAAGACCTTCTTTAGTAGCAACACAGTTGGTAAATTCAGTCTAGAACAATGTTATGGCTATTAATATTTAATATAAAGAATAAAATGTTATCCTCAAACTTAAGTTTCAAAAATTAAGAATGTAATCCTTTGGTTTAGCTCTGACATGTATAGAAAGAGAGGATTACCCAAGTATTATTAATAACATCCAATACTTTATCTGAGCAAAGCAAAATGTGCTGCATTGTTCAATTTAATACATTACTCATTATCTCATGAAATTTATGTCATTCCCCTATCATCTTCACACAGAAAACTCTACACGAAGAAAGGCAGCTGCTTCAGAAGAGATTTGCTCTAGTCCTTTGTTAGTGTGAGAACTATAGAGGTATTATAGTATAAGTCTAAAAGTACCCTATGAAAATTTCAGAATTTCTTTTTCAGTTTTCAGTAATTTCTAAAGCAATACCTACTAGCTTACGAATTTTATAAAAATTTAATTTTTTTCATCATTATTGTTCCTCTAAATAAGAAAGGTCTCTGTAGAAACTTAAATGATGTCTCCTTTCACTCATATGTTATGAAGAATAGCTGGGCCTTTTTTTTTCATTTTAATAAAATATGAATGAGTCAAAATAAAAAGAAAGTATAACAGCAAAAGTACTACCCACTTAATATGACAAAGAACACATTATTCCAGCTAGCAAACATTTAGTTTGGACCACTGCAGTTCACAAAACAATGAAAAGAAAGAAAAGAAATATTTTTTTAATAATATTGTAATGATTTTTCTAAGCCTTGTGCAATTACCTTCAAAGACATTTTGATGCAGGAGCTGAAGGTAGCAGATTTCTTTCTTTACTGAAGCAGATATCTTAAAATTTAGAGGACAAAAAGGAAAAGTTGTTTTCAGAATAGTTGTGGATTTCAAGTTAATTTTCCTTAATAGAATTCTTAGCAGATGACTTCTAGGGCTGCTGTTTTGGAAGAGTTTGTTAACTTTAAAGCAGATATTGTTACCCTATATTTCAGAGCACTGCTGCCTTAAGAATATATGAATGTGAGAGGAAACGTAGTATGAGGGAGTAAAGGGAGTAAATTGTGGCTGAATCTCCTGTTATGCCTGAGACATAGCAGTTCCAGATACTAGTGCAGACCTAAAGTTGTTATAGGCAACGGCTATTGTCTGTATGACTATTTACTGTCATAGTCTAAAGGGGTTTGTTGCCTCAAATTCATTTAATATGTATGAGTGATGAATTTTAGAGCATTCTATGAATGGTCAAAAAATTCCAATTTGTGAAGAATTTGAAGGCAATGGTCTGCTTTTTAAAATCTGCCAACTTAAGGCAGTTATTTGAAAGTATAGTAATGTAAAGGCAGAGGTCTTTCAGCAGAAACAGCTTTTAATTAAAGATCAGCATGACACACACACATGAACTCACAGGGACACTCAAAATTGGTTTTTATCCTTACCATAATACCTTGTCCTCTGTTCATCAACGAAACTGAAAATGTTATTTTATAGCTATATAATTTCCAGGATGACTAATTTAAAATTGAAACATTCAATATTAGACTCAAAGTAAGACCCTGAACAGTTTTTTGCTTGTAATAACATTATAGTATGATAATGGAACTTTTTGCTTCTGCTGTTAACATCTGATAGCCTGATAAAAAAGCAGGAGTGAAAATAACAAATTTAGGATTTACTTACAAGAGGTGATCGTTTGGCTCAATGTGTGTTGTTTGGTTGAATGGTGTGTCTTTTGGCCACTCTAGTGGATCTTTTCTTTCCCCGAGTATTCTCTTTTTTTGAATTTTTTCCATGTGTCCTAGTGCAGTAGATTTTATGTAAGTCAATATAGATTCTTATGCTTTCTGTATTATCAATATGAAGATTCAGAATTGAACAAGTAGACGCGTTTGCACGAGACAGAAGCTGAGAACCAAAGTGATGTTATAGCACTTTGTGTCTTCATCCTTGTCTCAGTTTGAAGAGACAGGAATGTTTCCTAAGGGGGATGAGTTATGAGATAGACCAAACTTCTCTCTCTCAGCAATCGTAAATTCAAAATTAAGGGGCTTTAATTGAGGACGTGTGGAAAGAAAAGAAGAAATAACAACCCTTTATTAAAAGACATATATATATTGGCAAGAACAGTAACAGAACATAAAAACAGCTAAACAATAGTCCCGTACCCAGAAGTTCCCTTCAAACAAAAGAAAAAGTCTGAATACCTCTCTGTCTTTAGCGCAGTTCCAATCACGGTTGGCGGGGGCGCTGTTGGATCCCTGGAGGTGCAGAGCCTGCAGTGCTTGGTGTTGGCCTGCAGGGGTGCTGTTGGATTGCTGGCAGTCACCACACGGGAAGGGGGCCTGGGGGGGTGGTGGTGATCTAGAGTTGCGGTAGAAGCTGAAAAGAAAATGGGGACCCTTCCCCTAATGGAAGAAAGGGGGAAGGGAAAGCAGTCCACCCCCAACGGAACTCACTGTCGTTCCCAGATGATGGTGTCTCAAGGCTCCTCTTCTCTCTCCCTCAGTGGGCACAGAGCTCTCTGATGAAAACACAGTAGGCTCCAGCGGGCGTCATGAGGCAGTGTGCAAAGCCAGCCGAGACCAGTGACCCAGCTTCACCAGGGCGAGAAGCCAGAAAGACAGGCCTCTAGGCCTTTTCTCTAAATGCACCCACGCAGACCCCCGTCTCTGTCCCAGAGAGAGAGTTCAGCAGTCTGACCTGTCCTATGTGAAGGCGGCCAACCACTGCCCCCGTGAGCCAGTCCAGCTACCAAAATCCCAAACTCCTTTCCTCCTCCTCACTCCAACCTTCGATGGGCCATTAGCTAGGAATGCGGCCTTGATGACTAGATTTTTTTTGTAAAGGTAATTGACTCCCTTCCCTATTCTCCGTTCTTCCCACAGCCAAGCAGGGGAAGAAAAATTCCACTCCTGATATTTATAGCCTATAACAATCCTACATCCACTCTTTTCCAAGGAGCCATGACATTCCTCACTTTTCAGAGTCACTTTAACTATAAATGTTTGTCATTGCTTTATCTGGGTTTGCATCACAGTTTAAAAGATGAGTAAAAAGGAGGAAAAAAACAATCCGAAGGTGAACATAAACACTTTGAAATTTTTCTGTTGTCCTTATTTTAAACTTACCACAATTTGGTGTGTTCAATAGAGCCAAAAAGCTGTCCTTAAGGTAGAAGTAAATGTTTTTAGAGTATTACATTAGAACAGAAATTATATGTTTTGAATGTCACCCATTGCTACGTTACCATAAAATTGGGCAGAAATTACATGTTCAGAGAAGAAAAATGGGCTGCTTTTCCCCATCTGACTTCTTCTGATCTTTACAGGACATTTTACCAAAGATTTTTAAAAATCAGACTTTTTGTGTTTTAACCCAAGATCAGTTTATCAACTCAGCCCCACATAGCCCCTCACTCACTCCCATCAACAGGATGAGGGGAACAATTTGAAGGGTAAAAGTGAGAAAACATATGCATGAAGATAAAGTCAATTTAATAGGTAAAGTAAAAGCTATGTGCACAAGCAATGTAAAATAATGAATTTAATTTAATAGGTAAAGCAAATAGGTAATTTATTAGGTAAAGCAAAAGCTGTATGCACAAGTAATGCAAAATAATGAATTGACTACTTCCCATAGACAGGCGGGTGTTCAGCCATCTCCATGAAAAACAGGCTCCCTCACATGTGACTTGGGAAGACAAGCATTGTAACTCCAAACATATCCCCTTCCACCATCTGCTCACAGTTCTTAATGTTTGGCACAGTTTTACATGGTACAGGGAATTCTTTTCGTCAGTCGGGGTCAACTCCCTCAGCTACGTCCCTCCCAGGTGTTCACTGCTTGCTAGTGGGGTAGAGTGAGAAGTAGAAAAGATCTTGAGCAGGCACTGCTCTGCAATAATGAAAGCATCCCTGAGTCATCCACACTATTTTCAGCAGATATACAAAACATGGAACTATATGAGCTACTATGAATAAATTTAACTCTATTCCCAACAAAACCACTACAAGACTTTCAGTGTAAAGAAAAATCACTTGAGGATATTCTTTAAGATGCTTGTGCTGAAAACATATTTACAGGAAGTCTATCAGTCCAGTATTTATTTGATCCCTGTAGTAAGACACTATTTTTAAAGGTCATCCTGACCCTGCTAAATTGTTGATTGAAAATTTTGACATTGTCTTCCAGGATGTCAGATTTGTATTTTTTTAATTTGACTGAAAAAATCTTTGAAATTTTTTAGGTTTAAGAGATTTTCAGCAGTTTTTGAACATTAATTCATCGTAAATGTATGAATATATTTTTGCAGAATGTATCTGTATGTGAAGAGCACATTTACTATTTTTAGATGCAGAGAAGTATTTGAGTTTGTTGGAGGACATGAGTGAATGCAACTAATTATTCATACATGAAACTATATTGTAATAATCTGTCAGCCTCTACTATGTTTAACAGAAAGCAATCTTTGTGAATATACTGTAATGAGCTTTAGAAATTTTGCAGTATTTGAAATGCATTAGGCTTATTCTCCGCTTGCTTGCTTACACGAAAAATGGTCTGACATTACTGAGTTTTAAAATAAATCAGTCTAACATGTTCTATTTGCAGCGTATTTCAATATTAACATATTTTTATGCCATCTCTATGGTTTCACAGTGCATTATCTTCTATTAGGCCATGAAACCAACAAATGATTCTCAGTAAAATCCTGATGCTTTTTCCACAGAACCACAATAATGCAGCTTGGAAGGGTCTTCTTAGAGGTCATCCTGTCCCATCTTGAATTTGAAACAAGGTTAGTGACAATATAGATGATTTATGGCTTTTTTTGTAGATGAATCTAGAAAAATCTCCAAAGACATGAGTTCCACGACGTCTTTGGAAAACCTACTCTAGTGCTGCACTGTGTTCCCTGTAGTCATAAGGTACAGTTTACCCTTTCTTGTTCTTAAAAGACACAAATGTTATGACAATATACAAATACAGCGCAACTGTAAAACCTTTTTCTCATTATCCTGCTAATTCAAAAACTGTAGACTTTTATTCAAACAGGATGCCTCAACAGAAATGGCAAAAACTCAGTATCATCATGTTGATGTTTCACTCTCTGGTGAAGTCACAGAATACATGAATTCTGACTTAAGATTCTTTGAGGAAGTTACAGGAAATCCTAAAATTAGTTGCCAAACCACGTAGGAGTCTCCAAGAGAGTCTGATTTTTGTATAAGTATTGAGTTTGCTGATTAACCATATCTAACAGAAATATCATGTTCATAACTTTTCAGCTTATCATGGTAAATACTTTTCAGTGGATGGATTTCCAAGAGGAGATTTTTCTTTAATCAAAACAAATCAATGCACAGTGTCAGCTTCAGCAAAGTTACATTGCAGAGAAAAGTTAGGAAAATTTCTCCTACTCCTTTTTTCCTATATTCTTAAGTATTTTCACTCTTCTATGTATGTTAAAATGACTCAAGTTGAAGAAAATCCCTGCAAACAATTCCACTGCAACTTTTTTTACTTTCTTCAGAATCTGGAAATCAACGAATTTCTGTCTTCAAAATCTGCAAGTCCTTACCTACACTTAATTACTCTTCTATTCAGCTAAAAAGCAGTTTCGTGCTGTTTAGGTGAATTGTATCTTGTATTGTGTTAAGCAGTTTCTATGGTACCCTCTGATGCAAGTTAAACACAGGTTTGTGCTTAAATATAAAAGAAAAATTTAATGACCAGTGCATTGTTCTTATACATGGAGCCTGTAAAGATGCATCAGAAGCATATTTCTTACACAGCCTTGCACTCATCCTGAGAGCTGTTGCATGGAGCACCTCAACCTAGCCCTAGGTTCATCCCCCAGCCCAGCTCTGCTGCCTAAAGGTGGCCCCTGAGCACTCCCATTCCAGGATAAGAAACACTGAGGCTGTTCCTCATCACCAAAGGAAACTTCATTCCCTTGCAAGGAGTCACTCTGTCTCTGGCATTCCGGCTTTCATTCTCTTTAACCACTTCCTGTATTTGGGGCTTCTTGCCTTGTGTACCCAATTGTTCCTCAGTCCCAAATCATTACTGCTGAGAAGTTACAACTACAATTTTGCCTTCAACTATTAGTGTTTTTATAGCACTGTCGTAAGCCATTGACATTGCTACAAAGAACTGAATACAATTAATAATACCTTAACATGCTATTGCCCTCTGTTTATGGACATATGCATCTTTTCCTAATAGACTGTAAGTTGAAGAGCCTGCTAATATTTCCTGAATAAAGAAAAGATGATTAATCAGTTGATCATAAAACAAATTTATGAAAGCACCTTTTTTGACTGTAACAATTCTGTATGCAAGGTAGTCATCTTAGTTTAGATCTACTGTATTACTTGTTTAATTATGTGCTGATATCAATAATTCTGTATCTGTAAACTCTATGCACTAAATCTCAGACAAAAAAACTGTTGGATTCCAAATTTTGAGAAAAAGAAAAACTGCTTTTCAAAATTTCTTTTTAAAATTAAGTAGCTAGCTGCTGAGATCAGGAAATGTCACTGCACCACATATGTCTGTGAAGAGACATATGCTGAGGTTTTAGTACCAACACAGTGAAGACACAGTGGAGGCTTGATTTCCAAAGTTTTAGGCTGTCAGCATCCATTTGGCAGCTGAGGCATCCTCCTTAAAGAAACTGAAACAGAATGTAAGCTCTTTTCACAGGGAGAGTAATTACAGCATGGACTCCCCACTAAACCTTACAAGAACCACTACAGAAAACAGCCAAAACAGGTTTTAGAGAACAACAAAAAAGAGATATTCATATTAGGCAAAAAGGCTGGTAATTTATGTTTTCAGTCTCAATTTTCTTTGTTTTAGAACGAAACCAAAATTCCATCCATGATGCTTTTTCTTCAGAAGAAATTGCCAAAACATTTTTATGAACTTGGTGTGAGTACTATATGGCACTTTTATTGCCTTTTGTGAATTCAAAATGTGCAAGAGAAGCAAGAGACACAGGAAATTATTGGTTCATTATTCAATGTATACATGGTAATCTAAGACAACAAAGCCATTTTACTCAGGTTTTAAAGTAGATGTTAATTTTTTTGGTATAGGTTGCCTGGAGTGGTACTTAATTGGTCTTTAGCCTTCAAATGCATAAGCATTTTGTTCCTGACATGTGACTTGCTGACAATATGTTGCGTGGTGCTCTGAAATTGTTTGTGGCCTCTGAAAATGCTGTGAAAGTTTCTACATAGCATGCTGTAAGCAACACAGTAGACCAGTAACCTAAATGACTAATAAAGGGTAGAAACAATAGGAAAAATATGTTTACATTCATTCTAGTTGTAGTAGTTAAGGTGGTATTTTTCCACTAAAAAAATTTATGAGACAGTGGGGGCTGAATATGTCACAAAAAGTACTTCTCATTAGAAGCATCCACTGAAAATTTCTGCTGATTAGTAATATTATTTCCAAACAGAATATTACCACGTTGGCAGTTTATATTGTTATTCACATGAGCGTGAAAATACCAATAACAAAAAGTTTTAACTTCTATTTCATAAAAGATAAAAAAAAAGGTGGAGATAATTATATTTCAGATGTAAGAGTGTAATTTTTCCTTATCTTTCTTTTATAGGATATTTTAATTTTTTTGAAAAAATCAAATTATGTTTTAAAAACTAAAACAAAATAGAGTGACTTACAGTGTTGAAGCTCTAATTTAGAGATCACAGTGAGATATATCTCCCAGAAATTTGAAGTTACCAATCACCCGAGGAGAGTGATATGGAAGTGGGAATGCAAAAGACTTGTGTTTCATGAGTAAAATTTTAAGCACTGGCATAAATACAGATTTTCAGTAAGCCTTTGAACATTAATACCAAACATACAAGATACTGAGACAGTAATTTTGACAGATATATGCAGTGAAGAAACTTGCATAAAGAACATGCAATGTAAGCCAGCAGGTAACAAGACAGCGGTTTTATAAAGTTGATTGTATTTCCCTTGAAGGCTACAGATGCACATATCTTCAGCATATTCTAGAGTTTACCAATAATTTTAATCGGAGCACTCAAACTGGGAAGAGATTGCTCCTGTTCAGCTTTGAAGGCAATGAGTGTGATGAGGGGCAGTGGATTAGAGGCCGTAGCACTGAACTATTACAAGCAGAGTGTGTGAGTGAACCAGGAGTTTAGATCACTTTCCCACACTGTCTCAAGCTGGGAAACAGACTTGTTTTAATGCAGTATTGTGTGCTCTACTCCATCCCTTTCTACATTTCAGTAGCTGTATGGCCCTTTGCAATCTGTTCGGTTTACCATTTTTTGTGTGGTAGAGTATCTTTGAACAGTAATAGGATATGAGAAGTAATACATTAGTATTACTAATGAGATTCAGCGGATTTAAATAGTAAGATCTCGATGAATATTAATACAGCTGCATGTTGTGTAACTAAGTATTTAAATGTGAAATTGCATAAAATCTAGTCCAGTAAATTAAATCTATAAATTTAAAAATACACTGCTTTACATTTAATATGTGGCCTTTGTTTTCATGTCTTGTCACCACTTTTTTCATAGTTCTTACCATTCACATTAAACATTTATATAACTCTACTTATATTAATTCATATTCACTGGCTTAAATCAGCTTAAAAATAGAGGTTAAGATGCTTTTTTTTCAATGAGCTGAAAACTTTAATTAGTTTTAAATTATTTTTAAATTCCTAAAGTAGTAGATAACTAACATTTGCTATAGATTAATCACTAGGGATACTTACTATATGCAACCATGTTCTTAAAACTTCACCAAGAAGAACAGAAAATATTAGTCAGTCAAGAAGCAGGAGCTACTCCTCTCCAGTAACTACTGTCTTTGAAAAGTATGTTCTACCTTGGAGACCTTAGCATGCCACATTTTTTAATACAGGAAAACAGATATGGAAAAGTTTAGGCCTCTTTATTCTTCCCAAGGAAGAAATTCTGGAAATAACAGAGGTAGAGGAAATGGCATCTAAACCACTCTTACCTTGCATTATGATTTTGAGTAGGATTGTTCTGTAAATGTCAGTGACTTGAATTTAGCTGATTATAGTACTTTGGTATAACAAGGAGAAATCTGTCATGCCAAATAGCTTTCAAGACTGCCAGTAAATGACTGCAGGAATAGGGTTATTTGCTAATATTGGGTTGTTACAGCAGTGGTCAGAAAAGCCAATGTATTGCTGAGCTTCCTGAGGTTACAGTTGCTTTATTAAAAAAGCATGGAAGTAGATACTGGACTTGAAAGGACCTAGCTGAGCCTTTAGTTTAACTATAAAATTTTATATATGCTTAGCACTTAATCCCATTGTGCCTGAGTTCCCATCTAGAAAGAATAGTGGTAGTTTATTGACGTTCTAATAAAACAATGAAAAAGTAGTTTGTGAAAATGCAAGAAAAAGACTATATGAACTATAGAATTTCATATGTAAGAAAACTATGGGATTAATTTATGGAATTACTTCCCTAGATCAGGTTGATTGGCAAGGAAAGCTTTAGAGTTGGGTTTTTTTTTCAATTTGTCAAACCCTTAGTTTTTGATTTTAATGCATTGTGTCAGCTATATTGCAGGATGTCTATATTTCAATCAAGTTCCCTTTGATAGCATGGATTTCTTTTTATGAGTCTTGGTGCTTTAGAAGTGCTAATCCATTTTTTTTTTGTTTTAGTAAAATTTCTGTAAATGTGATTTTTCCTTTCGATTATTTTGAGTTTTGTTTTTTTGGGTTTTTTTTGTGCTTGTTTGTTTGTTTGCCTTAATCTTTGTACCTCTACCTTGTTATTCACTTTACAAAAGGGAGACTTGAGTGATGAATTACAGTATATTATTTGCTTGGTTTTGAGAAAAATTTTGGTTTTTCTTTTTCTGTCCTGTTCTGGCCCTGAACCATGTTGTGTTAGCAGCAATTATTTGCTTAAGAGAAGGACATCTAGAAAGGAGATGACCTCAGGGGGTGCTGGTTTGTGTAAAATTATCATCTCAGCATGACATTTGATATAACACAGATGGTGATGGAGGCTTACATGGTCACAAAAATACTGTTATATAATATTTTATATAGTTTTGGCTATTTATTTATTAATTTTTACTAAGAGCTGTGGAGAGATGCAGTTTTATGCTAGCATATTTTACTACCCAATTTTAACTACTGTTTCCATGGAGACTCCTTTCACTCCAGCATTTTCACAATTGCTGGTTTTAATAGGCTACCAAGAAGTCACAGTCTACCAGTACAGAATAACTGGGAATAAGCTAAGTTGAAAGAAGTTCCAAGGAAAGCAGGGTTGGGGTTTGTTTTTCAAATGTGTGTTGCAAATTTGTGTTTCAGGATTAAGAATTTTTTTTCTTTATGAATATAGAAGTAAATAAATTGCATTCCTCCCTCGTGAAATTTCCTTTAAATAACTTCAAGCAGTTTGAGTTGACAGCTACTTGACATCTTGTTTCATTATCTTGTTTCATGATCTGCAATTTAATTGTGTTCTTTCGCTTCACTTTGTGTTATTATTGAAACTGAAATAAATCACAAAAGGCAAGTGAGATCTATGATCCTCTCTTTTTATAAAGCACTAATAAAAATGGAGTAAATAGGTTCTTTCTGTGGCAAAATTGTATGTAGCTTTGCCAGAACTAATGGTAAAAGACACTTCTTGTACAGTGACGGTCATGTGTCTAAGATATTTCTTTCATCTTTCTAAGAAGACAAAAGAAATATTTAATTATTGACTCTGCTTTCTGTCACTGCTTTAAGCTATGATCTCACAGATTATGTTGCAACATGCAGCTTTTTTTTCCAGTTTATGTTCTCAGGTTTTGTTTGTTTCTTTTCCCTTTGGCCTGCTATGGAGGATGATCAACTGATTAAAAGCCTGAAAGTACTGTTTTCTCACATTTGGAGGAGTGGGAAACAAGATGGTAAATATAAGCTCGCAGCTCTTTTCTATGAAAACTGTGTCCTAATAACTCCTTTTTTTTAAACATACTTATTATTTTAAACATATTTATTTTAAATACTAATAAGTATTAAACAGTGAAACATTGAAATCTTCTATTAAGTTAATTGCATTATATGTTATATCTCTGATTACTTAATATATATTTTAATATATAATGTTATATATTATACAATACAATGTATTGTATATTATGGCTAATATGTAATAAATATTCTAATGATAATAGAAAATATTTTATATTTATATATTTATATAATTTAATAATCTATTTTATACCATATAAAAAAGAAATAAAAGTCATTTACTGAATTGAGTAAAAATTAGAAAAATATTATATGTGTATCTCAAAAGTGTAAAATAAATAATCTACCCTGTTTTGAGACTCCATACAAAATAACAGAATTATCACTCTTTTTCTTATGTCTGTAGAGGCTAAAGTGTAGGACTTCAGGATGCAGTTTTACTCTGTATGCATTATGTATGTGCTCTAAACATGCAGGTCATTAAGTTAAAGAACAAACACTGCTTCATATAACATTTTATTCAGTTCAGAAAAAAAAATACATAGGGCAAATTGGTTCATGCCCTATTTGAGTCAACTGTTTTGTACGTAGTTTCATTTGTAGTTTTCATTTGTTAGAATGAAATTAATGTTATTTTTATTTAGTGAACATTAGCAATATTAGAAAGAAATACTTACATTTTATACTGGTTTTATATTTTAATTTAAAAAGTGTTGTTACTCCCTATTTTCAGTTTCAATATGTCCCTGGCAGCAATAATGATGCCTTCAAAGTTTTTCAAGTGCATGAAGACAGTATTTTTTTGTCCTTCTAAGGATAAATAGCAAATATCATTGTTCAGCTGATGAAACAGTGCTTCTTTTAACACAGGGGCCTCTGGTGGTCTAGTGGTTAGGGTGCTGCACTCTCACTGCTGTGACCCGGGTTCGATTCCCAGCCCCCGGGCAGATGGAGCTCGTCAGCCCTGTAAGGCAATCCATCTAAGAGAAGGTCACTCTAAACAAACCTACGTCCTGGGGACCTCACTGCCACTGTCCAAGTTTGCTTGGCCCCGGCAGATGAACCTCAGGATTAAAGGGTGGGCTCAGTTCAGCGCACGCTGTGTCTCACCTAAAAAATCCACTGCACAGGCTCGAAGGGTTAATGACCTTTCCCAAATCTTCGCTCGCGAAGACTGGCCATTACATCTTTTAACACAAAATCTACAAATAGAAAAGATATGTACACTGGAGCTATCAAGAATGGATGCAAAAATCACCAAACATGTAAATACATCTAATTCTAGAGAAAATAAAAAGGTAATATACTATATACCTTGATACTGCTAAATTAAAATTATGCGCTTGTTCTATAACATTGAACAACAGCTCTGTTTTTTAAAAACATGACTATTAGGAGACTTAGAGAATGCTTTTCTCTTATTGTTTTGCTTTTGGAACATGATATTTGACAAAGGTGTCAACAACATTTGAAGCTTTTTTGATTCTTTTTAATTACTTTTGTGTCCCAGCCATATATGATAAGAAAGGACTTGTCAGAATTTTAGGAATGATGGCAGCTATCCTTTCTGCTGGCAGATATTTTTCCAATAGCTGTTTGCTTAGGTGTTGGAAAAGATCTGGATTCTTCTCTCTTCTCTGTGTGATGGGACTCAACTTCTCATCTTTTCAGAATGCTCACCAAACCATTTCTAAAGTTATCTCAGGAACTTATACCTTCCTCTTAAGTCTAAACTTTATATAAATAGAATAAATCATTTAATTTTCCAGTCACTGGTCCACTAGAAATTTATTCTGTAAATATGCTGGGTTTTGCTGGGGTAGGGTTAATTTTCTTCACAGTGGCTGGTATGGGGCTATGTTTTGGATTTATGCTGAAAACTGCATTGGTAATACAGAGATGCTTTTGTTATTGCTAAGTGGTGCTTGCACAGAGCCAGGGTCTCTTCTGCTTCTCGTATTGTCACTCTGATGAGGCTAGGGGTGAACAAGGACCTGGGAGAAGACATGGTCAGGACAGCTGACCCAAAATGACAACAGGGTTATCCCATACCATATGGCATCATGTTCAGCATGTATAGCTCGGGCAAGAGGAATGAAAGGGAGAACAGGCAGAATGATGGCATGTATCTTCCCAAGTAACTGTTACATGTGACAGGGCCCTGCTCTCCTGGAGAGACATCACCTCTCTGACCGTGAGAAGCAGTGAATTCATTCCTTGTTTTGCCTTGTTTGTGTTTGTGCAGCTTTTGTTTTTCCTATTAAACTGTCTTTATCTCACAATAAAACCCCACGAGTTTTCTGGCTTTGACCTTTCTGATTCTCTCCCCCTAGCCTGCTGGAGGAGGAGTTAGCAAGCAGCTGCTTGGTGTTTAGTTGTCAGCTGGAGTTAAACCATGACAGCAGAAAATAGTTATTGATAAAAATTTCACTTGTTCTCACTTTCCACATGCAGTTCTCAGGGTTTAGTTTGCAGATTTCCCCTCAAGAAGCATAAATGCATGCATGTGCTCTGAATGAGGAACCATGGGCATCTAGGTGGACTTGGGAAACATGGAGAATTTTTCTTGCAGAAGCTCTGTAACAGCTGTGATATTTGTCTCTCCGTGCTAACTTTTGGTAACCATCTGGCATGAAAAAATTAAGTAACTGTTTTTTGTAAAATGCATCATTCATCATGCAAAGATGTAAGAAGTTTCTGTCATTTTCTAATGGCAATTTAACTGATTTTCTTAGAAACCTACCTAGGAGCAAAAGAAGTTACCAGAAGTCAGTTGGTCACCTCCAGTCTGAAAATTTTTTATCTTCTACAAAGTGGCAAACAGTCAGGCACGTTTAGAACTACAGACAGTACGTGCTTGTAGCACTTCATACCTTTCCTTGGAAACAGTAACCTCTGAAGAAAAGCAAAATGATATCTGAAGCATCTGCTCCATGTGTAGATATTACAATGCAAATATATTATTCCATGGTGCTAAGATCTGATTAGTGAGAGATGCCTTTGCCTAAATTATGATGCAAACAAGATAGTCTGCCAAAGTAATTAACACAGATTTTATTTAACAGTGAATGTGAGGTAGAGAGATAGAAATAGAAAAGAGAGGAGAGACAGAGAAAGAGAGATCAAGCAGAAGACAGTCACAACACCTGGATTCAGTGGCATCCTGTTGGTCTTTCTTTACCCTGGGCTTCTCGGTGGTGGGGGTCTCCAAGTCATTCAGAACTTTTCACTATTCATACATTTTAGCAAAGAAAGGAAATTAGTGCTCATTGGCTACACAGTGCTCCTATTTTATTGGTGAAATGATTCCCTTGCTTCTTATGCTGATTAGTACACATGCTCAGTCTTTTTCTGCTTTTGAGCCAGTGGGTTTCTTGGGACCATGGGCTGTAAGTCCGTGGTCGCGATCTCCCCCTGCTGGAATTAACTTTTACTCAGTCAGAGCTGATTTCAGCACATTTGCTGAGTTGGTTTTCCTTGTGGTGTCTAAATTCTGCATTTTTTGTGTCCATTATCAGCAATATATTCTACTACCCCAGCTTTGTTAACCTTCCCCTGAGTCTGAGATAATACCCGGACAAGAGTACCACCTTTATCTTATCTCAAGTTCCCACTGTGGTGGCTTAACTTACAGTCCAAATTCCAGGTATGCACAGAGGCACATTCAGTGGAGTTTCAGTGGTTGGTGGTGGTTGCAGATGCCATCTGTCCCATAGCTTGTGGTGATCTCTGTTTGACCAGTGACATGTGTATAAGCAGTTTATAAGCAGTTGCTTCTTCACATGGTTTGCCACAGTGGGAATTTTTGTCCAGATGCGTTACTCAGAATGTGCTAAGCAGACCTCGTCTTCACTGGGCCTGTATCTAGAGTCATCCTGTCACTCCCTTCCGTGCTTATCTCATGGCAAAGTCCTTCTGTGGTCTTAAGAGTGCTTGAGAGTCTTTTGCTCTTGAAGTACTTACATATGGTCAATGTACATTGCATTATGATTTGTGTGTCATCCATGGGATTTATTATGAACACTCTGGCTCTTTAGAGGGCTACAGCACTCTCCATATCTAATCACACAGATGTGAAGAGTGAAACTGAATTCAAATTGTTGCATGATGGGAAATACATGATTCACCAGGACAGTAGAAGGGAGACAGGAACTTCCAGGGAAGGCTGAAGCTTCCCTCAGCCTGTAAAGAAATGTTATCCTTTGTTTCTTCTCACGTCTACCTAAATCGTGTGCATTTCAACCTTTACCCCTCATCTTAAAGGGCTCTAATAGCTTCCTTGGGATCTCTGTCTCACTTCTACGTGGTGTATTCTACAACTTCTGTTGATCTAGACTATTAAAAGGAAAAATCATAAAGCCCAAGCAATTAGAAAGGAGGTGAGTAAAACAGTCCTTTTTGCACACTTTCTGACTCCTTGTTACATTACAATGTTTTGATGATTCTGATTTCAGAATTCTTTTTTACATGAGTGACTATAACACAAAGATTTTTAGTGTGCTGTCAGAATTGAGGCAGTAGAGAAGTTTGACCAACATCACAGAAGCAAAATTTATTGTTGACAAGAAAAAAGAAATACATAGAAACTGTCAGTGTAGAACTTATACAGAATACTAAGTAAATATGACATTTATTGCTATTACCAACATGGAACATCAATTCTTAAGGGACATTGAACTTCTAGTGCTATAGCCCTGACATTTTTAAAGCCCTTGCCATTAGAGCTAATGCAGTTTGCAATTTAACTATTACTAGAAAATATTCACTTCTAAGCTTTATCTGGAAATATTTCTACTAGTGGCAGAAGCAGTTCAGCACTCTAACTGGAAATAATTTCTTAATAAGCAACAGCATAATGCTTACATTAAATGCAAAAGTCTAATGTTCATATTAAATAAAAAAACTTTCTCTGCAGAAATAGTTTTAAACTTCCATTTCTTGGATGCTGTAAATACTAAAAGCTAAGAAAAAATTTTTCAGAAAAACAAGGTGTAGTGGTTTGAACCAGGTTTTCCCCCTGAAGCTAAGAAAATGGTAAAACCCCCGGGGTGGTGACCCCTGGAAGTTTTGAAGTTTTGTCCAATCTGCGCTCCTGCGAAATCTAAACATACCACAAGCAAACGGAAGAGAAGTTAATTGTAGTTTGGTTGTAGAAGTGGTAGCCATGTTCTGAGGCCACGAGGAGCAGAGGGCAGGAGCCCCCTGGGGGGCTTTGCCCCACCCCAGCCCCCAGAAGGGGCCTGCAGGGACCTGGAACAGCATAAAGCTGGGCTAGGTGCCTGTAGCTGAGAGCTAAGGAAGTTTTCTCCACTGTGAGTGAGCAGAGACAGCAGCGGCAGAAGCGGCATCCAGAAGCGATGGCAGACAGCCAAAAAGATAGGAAGCAGCAGAGGCATTACAGTGAAGCAGGAGAGACACAGCGTTGTCCGAAAAAGAAGCTAGCAGCAGCCGAAAGAGAGAACTGAGTTCTACAGAGAGGAAGTTTGGGGGTAAGAACTGCAAAACTCCCCTAAACTTTCTTTGAGATCCCTCCAAATGGGAGGGTGTGGACTCTTACTGATTAGAAGTCCTAAATGGAGTAAAGGAGCTAAGAAGCTCGGTTGTCCTGAGAGCTCAGCCAGGACAGTGTGTGGAGGTTGACCTTGGGGCCCTCCCTTGCTGCAAGCTACAAAGAAGCTCACAGCTATCTTGAGGCAGGGCACAGAAGCTCTGCAAGGGGCTTGAGTCCCCTGAAGATACCAGACAGTCATAAAGACCCCCTGTGCTCGTGATATGACCGTGATGGAACGACCTTTGTCTGGGGTGAATGTAGCCCACGGAAGACCCCTCGCTTGGAAACGACGGGGCTGGGGGGGGTGGGGTTTGGATAGCCCCCTCATGAGTGCTGGCAGAAATCCAGCTATCAGCTGCTGCATGTGAAGAGGACAGATGACTGTTGCCTTAGAAGATACTGCTGCTCAGAGCAGAGACTAGAAGGGATCTGTCCTTCTTCCCTCCTGGACTTTTATTTGGAGAGGAGAAGAGATCTGATCCATTGTAAATACTTATGTCATGGTAGAGATAGTTGAGATTGTGTGTATATAATATATTGTAGTATTTATTTATTTGTACAGTCATTGTAATATATTTCCCTTTCCCCCATTTTGAGTCTTGTGTGTTTGTCTGGAAAACCCATCTCACATTGGATTGAGATGTGACAGGGGGCTAGGACTAGGGAATTAGAATTTGGGGATCTCAAACCATGACACAAGGTTTTAAAAGAATGTACTTAAAAGAAGCAATTTTATCTGTATTTTACAGTGCATACCTAAGAACATTCAAAGTTTGCCTTTCTAAAGAATAGAAAATGCAATTAGAAAGCATTAATTGCGGCAGTAATACTGTTAATGTGATTTGCATTCAATGTACCTGAAAAAGAAGGGGGAACTATGCTATGTGTGACTATATGGAAAAGATTGGTCCAGTGTTTTTGTTTGCAAATCTGAATGAATATTGCTGCTAATGTTGGCAGGAATTCTTGAAGAAGTAGTAGACAGACATATCTTCAGTTACAGATCACTTAAATCTTGCCAGAATGTTTCTTCACACGCTCCTCAGCTTGATGTTGTCATCCAGGTACCTTGCTACTCCAGTGTTTTGTTTTGGCAGTCCCATGCTGAGAAGATTGACATGTAGTCATAGAAACCAGCATAAAACAACCATAAATTGGCTGTCGTTACACTGAAAATCTCTAAATTATTTGATTTTTTCATTCTTCACAGCAAAGTGGCATTTACTGAATTCTTAACAAAAAGAAAATATGAAGATTAAAGACTATCAGGAAACATTAGATATCTTTGGAATTATGTGAGCACTATTACATTTTTTTATATTCTAAATTAGTACACCTATAATTTTGGCAGAAATTCTTGTTGTTGTTTCAAATGTTGTGAAACACCTGAGAAATTTGGTTCTAAATCTTCCCTATATATTGTTGTATAATGCCAATCTAAAGGTGCTTTCACTTTAAGTAATTTCACTTTTTTATCTTTCTGTTTTGTATCATTCTTTCCGCATGCAAACACTATGAATACAGTACTGTAGTTGCAACTGAATTTTTTCTTCAGCACATATGTACAGTGTTTTCAAGACTGATTGATCTAAATGTGTCAAACCCTTTTAAATTAGATTTGAAAATTAATCTAAATTCCAAAGCACAATGACTAAAGACTGAAAGATAATTTTAGTTAAATTTAGTTTTTGTTTTGAGAAAATGAAACTAACTTTACAGTGAAAACAGTATCTTCTTATAACGTGCTTTGATCTTAGATGTGCAATGAAAAAATAGAAAGTTGAATATTGGATATTATGATATCATAATAAGCTTATTGGTGAATAGCACTAAGAATGATTAAGTTTTAAAATAGTTTATTTATTTACAAAATTTGTATGTTTTAAAGAGCTTTTAAGTCTTTCAAACATGTCAAACAACATGTCTCAAATGTTTCAAACGGAAACACAAAAATATTTTCAAGAAGTAAGAAACCATCAATACAAGTCCTTGGCACTTTAGATGTTAGGGAAATATTTATTTTGACTCTAGCAAGGTTAAGTCCTATTGAGATACTTCAAAAATCTCTGTCTTTCTTTGTGAACCCTGTATATGCAGGGTTGAACAGCTGCTGCATTCTGGCTCAGAGACACAAATGCAGGAAATAATACTAGTGAAGTTCTTGACTGTTCTTAGTGGCACATAGAGACAGACATTTTTAATACTAATTTCTATATTTCAGTTATTTAATAAATTATGCAATAGTAATTCACATTTTTTCACGTTGTTCAGCTCTTGCTTTACAGTTTCTGCTTACCTTTTTGTGTATGATTTTCACTCTCATCCTGTTTCATAAGATATAACATTCCCTTTCTGCAAGCAGAATGCAGCTCAAGCAAGAGAAATGTCAGAATCATCACTATAAGCAGAACTGAATAATGGCACTGTATGTGCATCCAAAATACTAGTTCAGAAATTTAACCGTAATTCAGCTTTTAGACAATTTGTTGAAATATGATTCTCCTTTGAATAAAGGCATGGTAAAATTTAAAAGATTTTAGCAGACAGTATCTGTGTAAAAGAAAGAGTTGCAAATTAGGGCCCCTAGAGATGAAAAAGTAATTCACCCTGTATCTGGAAAACTATTGGCAATTCAGCATCTGAGGGCAGAATTTACCATCTGTTTGATTAGGGTTGTGGTTTTTTGATCCTTTGACACTAATACGATGAACCTTATGTGTATCAGTATGATTTCTAATCATACATGATTTCTAACTGAGTGTTCACTTCCAGAAACTTGCGACTTAAGAAAGGGCAGTAGGAATTTGTAGAAAATTATGTTCTATTTCCCACTCTAGTATCCTGTCAGCCTTTTTCAGTTTAGTTTCTGATCTAGGGCCCTGGGAAATTGTTTGGGTTGGTAATTTCTTTCTTCAATGAATGACACTTAGTTTACAAAACCGTTCAGACTTATAAAGTGTTTCCAAATTTGCTTATTCTCCTCACAGATATTTTTTTTTTTTTTAGTTACTATCAAATTTATTAAGGCAGCTGTTGCAGTTTTTTTAAAATGACTATTACATAACATAGAGTTACTCATTTGGTACGTAAGAACAGCAGAATTCTTTTAGAGAAGGACTTCAAATCTGATTAATGTGCTGTCAAGTGTTTCATTCGTGAATACATTAAGTTAGAATAAATGGAATCACACATACTCATGCCATTATAGGCTGCTGTCCTTTGCCAAGTATAGAATCTCTGTAGAGAGACACAGATAGAGGACATAGATATCCTAAGGTAGAATAAATCAGAAATTGGCCCCCCTTGAGAGTTCGAGGGGCTCAGAGGTGATTGGGTGCCAGGACAGTGTTCCCTGGAGAGCCAATCACCACTCATGTCGTTCGCTTCTGCTCAAAAATCATATATCACAGCACCAGAAACGGTTGGCAGGGCAGTCTTGGTTGTTTTGCTGTTGGTGTCTGCTGCATGTAGGGGGAAAAGGCCAGGGCGTGTCTGGGCTCCCTCTCTTCCCCTCCAGGGGGGGAGAGGGGAGCCCTGCGACCCCCCAACTCAGCCTTTGGCTAGAATTAGAGTCAGCATTTGGAGTGAGTGCTGTGAAGGAAGAGATTCACAGCACCTGAGGTAAGAGGGAGGAGGCTAGGCCTTCTTCCCCCCCTGCAGCTGCGGGACACTTGGGACAGTGCATAACTGAACCGAGCTGCCTGTGGCCAAGGCTAGGGGGCTTTTTTCCCCCCCCATTGCATTTAGGCTGGTGGGGGGTGGATTTTGAGGCTCAGCACTTGAGCAGAGCCAAGTGGATGGGCTGATAAAATCAGCTCGGTGCTTGGGAGAAGAATCCCAGGCAAAATTGGAGATGGGCTAAGAGAGGCTCAGGAGTTGCCTGTCGAAGCTGACCGGAGGCAGCCAAAAACTGACTTAGAGGAATGAAGATTCCAGGACACGTACGCTTGATAAGCCGCACTGCAGCAGCCTACGAACCGAGGTGGGACACCGAGAGGGAGAGATCACCAGCAGCAGGAGAGCAAGGACTCAAAGCTATCTTCTTGGACTTCATGAGGAGGAGAGACTACAACAAACAACTGCTGGAACTTGGTGAGGAGGGAATGTTCAGGAGCCCAGAACACTCCCATGGCAGACTGTGTTACACATCAGCCTTAAAGGCTGCTCCTGGACTAAAGTTAAAGGAGGGGCTTGAAGGGACTGACTGATAGTAATGTAATATATATATATATATTTGCCTTTAGTTTGTATAGTATTTATTTGTGTAAATAAATGTATATACTTCCCCCTTCCCCTACAGAAGCCTCTGGCCTGAAAGTTTCTCTCCAGTGTTAGGATAAATTGTTGAGAAGGGGTGGGGGAAGCCTAAAAATTGGATTTTAGATTTCTAATGTGGCTCAAACTGCTACACTATACTATAACAGAAGTGCTTTATGGCCATCTGAATAAGGTAGTTCCTATTCTCACTGGCATGGCTTTCTAGTCTCTCCTTTCAAGACTTTTCAGTATATCTATGCACTCTTCTTGTTTTATCTCTTGTTCTTCCCTCAATTCAATTCTGTCGTGTTCAACATATTGTACAAAATATGGCAAGAGTACATGGCGAGTTTTTGCACAGGTACAGTGTCTTTCCGTGTAGTGTGAGCAAATGCTATTTGTATGTGTGTCAAAGCTGATTAAAAATCTTACATGCAGCTTTCCTGATTTGAGATTGTCATAGTCATTCATATAAAGGAAGCTCAAAATCTAGTGCTCCTAATGTATTTGAAATATTTCAGTTAGGCATTAAAATCTTCCTCATTTGAATTGTACAATTTTATGTTTTAATGTCACTGCCTTGTGAAAAAGCATTTCCTTGTAGCCTGAGCCTCTGAGATCAAGAATAAATAAGGGTTTTTTTGCTTATCATAAATGCAGTAGCATCTTGTGGCTATATGAGGATCAGAGACCCACTGTGGTAAGTCTGCTAGAGAATTAAAAAGCATTTCTGCTCCAAAGTCCTAAAGGTTTTATTGTAAACTTTGCCCTCTGATATTAAATATGCCCTTATAACCATAATTTATGTCATCCTTGCCCACAATACCGTTCCCTATTTAATTACTCTTTTGCTTTATGAATTATTTTGAGTTGTAGTGAAGTGACAAGTTGTGCTATTTCTATTAGATGAAATCTGATGAAACATCAGGAATCTTCTGTCTCAGTGTATCAAGGAAATCCTATCTTGAAAAAATGACATTTAGAGTTTATGAAACTAACAAGGCAACCAAGGAGAAAAAACTTGACTATAATTCTTACCTTTTCAGTGTATTAGTTTCTTGGCAACTGATTAACTAGTTTCTTATAACCATGTTTCAAAAATGGCAGTTAGAACATATTAAATGTCACTGACATGAACACTGAGGTAAAGACAAAGGTGTTTCACCACATTGACCTAAGTCTCTCTTTCATTCACTGGGTTTTCTTAGAAGGCTGAGTCATTTCCTCTTTTCCAGTGACTGATTTATTGGCTGTTCCTTTCTCCAGCCCTCCTTTCTTACCTCAGAGATCTGGGATTCCTGATAGCTGGGCTCAGCAGTAAAGATTGAGGCAAAGAAACATTGAGTAATTCTGCCTTCTCTATGTCTTCCATCACCAGGACACCCATCTGGTTCAGCACTGAAATACCCACTTATGCTGTGATATCTGTAAGATTTATGTATTTTCTCCATGATAATCTACACTTCAGCACATTTTATTGAAACTGGAAAGCAAAGAACAAAAAGTAAATAGTTTCAATTTTTTTTTCAAGTCTATAGAAAAGATTGATTAGGCAGTGAAGAGCAATTTATTTTTGTGAAAAGACATGCAGAGAGACATGCTCAAGGAACTTTTCACTTGACAAATATTAAGCAACACCGCTTTCAGACAATGCAGTCTGACAACACTTGATCCATTTCAGCTACATATATTACGTTAACTATTCAGAAACCTGCATCAAAAGATTATTAAATCTTTAGCATCTCACGAAACACATTCAGTGGCACAGTGAAATCTCAGAAGTGAAAGCTTTGTTTGTAATGATATGGAGTGTTACACCAAATATCTTTCTAGGAGACAGACAAACTTGAAAAAATAGTTTCACTTAACCAAAATATTAATCATTAAAGGCAAGAAGTCTATGAACAAGTTCTGTGTTTGTTTGGTTGGTTTTTTTAACAGGATTATAATGCTGAGTTAATAAAATACCTGCTTCCAGTGCCTAGTTAGATTTTTAGCAGTCTTGCACTTGCAGAGGAACACTAAATTCACTAGGTTTGTTAGAGTACTAAGTAATCCTAAACCACATTATTGAATAACTCCCAAGTTTTAAAAGTTTAGTGGTAATTGAATGAAACTTACTGTTGGCAGAAAAGTTATGTGAGCTAAAATAACAGTTGCTGTTTCAGTATATATGAAGTTGAGTTTTCTGCCATAAAGAAAAAAAAGGGATAGTCATGACTTCTTTTATTGTTTTGGCTGCAGTAAGGTTTGTTTAGCTTTTATGAGCAGCAGTCCTTGAAGTTCTCCTTGATATGACGCTTCAAAATGTATTTCTCACAGATAAATTTGGACTGCTAAACTCCAATATCAACAAGCTTTCTGGTGCATATTTTACAAGACCATCTAATCAAAGATACCTTAAGATTTTATTTTGTTTCATGATAACTACTACTGTTGAATTTTCTTGAAAATTTGTCTCAGAGCTATTCTGGTACATGTAAAATTCATATAATTCACTGTATATGCATGTATGCAAGGCTGAGAATATGCCAAACAACTGTGCAAGTAATGAGAAGGTGTACAGTATATTAGAGGTCTTTGTGGTACATTTACTTTATGATGTTCTTTTTTAATGGTTATATTGGAATCTAACTTAAAATAGAGTCACTCCCTTTGGATACTTTTCATACATCAGAAACTCTGACCTCTATAAGCAATGATGGTTTTGCTGAGTATTTTGTAAATAATTATTATCCTAATACTTTTTGCGTAGAATGGGTGGTTTTGTATAAATGACTAGCCTGATTATTCATTATGATTATTCATTTGTATAAATGAATTTATTGCTCGTTTGTTTTCTATTAGTATATGAGAAAACAAACTCATCCAAGTGGCAATGGAGGCAGAAGCCCAAAATTATTTTCTTCATCTGAATTGCACACGACGTCTGTAGCAATACATGCTTTTTAAAAATATGTTTGTAGTAGTTTATTGCCTTTCTATTGATTTTTTTTCTATGGAGAGTTTATGATTATAGTTTGGGAGTCTTTGTTAAGTAAGGAAGTGAAGAACAGGGAATGAAGCATTTCTTCAAGAGACAGACCTGCGACAGAAGGATGCACACAATGAAAGATGGAGGGATAGAATGCTTACACTTAACAGTGTTGTAGTAGTTTGAACCAGGTTTTCCCCCTGCGGTTGAAAATGGTAAAACCCCAGGGAGTGGTGGCCCTGGAAGTTTTGAAGTTTTGTCCAATGAGTGCTTCTGCAAAATATAAACATATCACAACCAAACAGAAGAGAAGAGTTGTTGTTTGGGTTGAAGAAGTGGTAGCCATGTTGTGAGCCACGAGGAAGGGGCTCGGAGCCCCTTGGAGGGTTCTGGCCCCCTCCCAGCCCCCGGCTGGGGGGAGCTGCAGGGACCTGGAAGAGCATAAAGCTGGGCTAGGTGCCTGTAGTTATGCTGGGAGATGTTTTCTCCACTGTGGGCAGCGGCAGGAGTAGTGACAGACCAACACTGACCGGAGAAATGGTGGCACAGGGCCAGAAGAGATAAGAAGCAGCAACAGAGGCATGCAGTACCGCAGAAAGGACTCCTGGAAGGAGAGCCGAGAAAAAGAGAGTCAGCAGCAGAGCGACAGAGTTTTGGGGGTAAGAACTGAACCAGACCCCCCAAACTCCTTGGAGACCCCTCATGTCCTAGAAGGGAGGGGTGAAGTGCGACATGCACTGCAGAGAGGAGCTGAGAAGCTCAGAGCATCCTGGGAAGCTGGACCAGGACGGAGAATAATGCAGAGGGGGGTGACCTTGGCCTTCCCCCCCCGCCTCGCCACTGCTGCCAAGGTGGCAGCCTGAAACAGAGCACAGGAGCTCTGGTGGAACTCTTGAGGCAAAGACTTTCAACTGAAAGCTGCCCAAGATGTTCTGACTCGGGGGTGAACCCCTGAGGAAGGGACTTTCACGAAGATGACCCTGCATTTCGTGATATACCTGTGGTGAAGAGAGTTTTGTCCCTGCTACACAGTCCACAGGTGAGGCCTTCGCTTGGAGTCGAAGGAGAGCCGAGGGGCTTGGAGACCCCCTTGTGTGTATTGAAAAGAGATCCAGCTACAACAATCCAGTTGCAACTGCTACATGGAAGACAGAAGAGGAGCTGCTGCCCTAAATGTGGAAGGGACCTGTCCTTCTTCCCTCCTGGACTTTTATTTGGAGGGGAGAAGAGATCTGATCCATTGTAAATACTTATGTCATGGTAGAGAGAGTTGTGGTCGTGTGTATAATGTAGTATAACATTTATTTGTACAGTCATTGTAATATATTCCCTTTCCCCCATTTGGAGTCTGGTGTGTTTTGTCTGGAAAAAAACCCATCTCACATTGGACTGAGATGTGACAGGGGGCTAGGACTAGGGAATTAGAATTTTGAGAATCTCAAACCATGGAAGTTCTCACTTCATGGAAGTTCTCTAATCACTGCTTTATTTGAACTATAAAAAACATGTACCAAATAGTCTTTCATAGGCCAGTTCTCATGTCCCACACAGTTAGTCTCATTAGTCTTGTCTTGTCCCCTAACTAAGAATTGTTTCATATGTTTCATACTCTGCCATAAGTCTTCTTCATCTGAATCAGTCCATAGCCAAAAAAAGAACTTCTATAAGCAGCAGAAGACTGTGCTTAAGATTAGTGGTTTTATTCTGCCTGTCTTTAACAAGTAAGGACTTTATCTTGGAAAATTAATTAATTAAGACTGATGGTTTTCCCTTGGTGAATGTTAAAAAAAGCAAATATGTAATTGGTTTTTATACAAATGTTTTAAAGTATGGTACAAAAAAATGAGAGAAATGTACAGGGTTTAGAAATTTAAATTGGACATGATGGTCTCTGTGGAGAACATGGTTTATTTTAAAGTTTTTTCTTAAGAACTCATTTGATTTGATTCAAACACTCATCTGGCTGAGTGGGTAACAGTTTAGATACTAATACAAAATATATATTAAGAGTTCATACATCAAATAAAGTTATGAAGATAAACCAAAAGATTATGCTCTACTAAAATGTCAATGTATCTTTTTTTACAAATGCTCTAAGTAATGAATGACTTCAGCTAGGGTTATACAAAATAACAATAACAGAGATTTTAAGGGTATAAGGCAAGGGGGAAAAAAAAAAAAGACCAAGTCAAATCTAGGGAAAAGATGATGCATTCAGTTTTACCTCAAAGTAGTGTCTTGGAAGTAGCAAGTTCTGTTACAGAAATAAATCTAATGGTTTTTCCATGGTTATGACCTTCGTATTAGAAAATCTTCAGATACCGCTGCAGCAAGTCTGGCATCTTTGCATTAACTGCAGTGACAATAGAGTGGTAAACAACAGAAAAGATTGATTGCAGGAAGGTCTCATTATGCTCAGTGTACTGCATCTCTTATTTTCTATGTGGTTTTTGTTCAGTTTCTCTACAGAGAACAGCTTTGGATATGTCTTACAAACACCCAAAAATTAAAAACAAAAAATCTCCCAAACTACCTTCCCCTCTAAAAAATAAAAAAAGAGAATAATTTTAGTTACTGCACTTTAAATGTCATATTTAATAAATATATTAAAATCCCAGCAGCTAAACCTCCTGCTGTGAAGCTATGAGTCCACATCATAAATGCATCAGAGTTGGAAAAAAAATAGTTAAGAATGAGTTGTCTACAGCTCTAAAAAGATGTTTGAGTAATTTAATACATCCCATTTATTCAATAAGAAATAAAGGAGTCCTGAGAAAGGAAAGGGAGAACAAATTGCACTGGAAGGAAAAAAAGGAGAAAAAAAAAAAACAAACCAACCAAATAAAAAAAGCCCAGTATTCTTTATTACAAAGCAGAAAATTTATTTCCATTCCTGCTATGATAAGCTAGTAAAGAAAAATCAACTTTTTTCACAGTTTTTACCTAAAATTCTCTGTGCTGTATGTTTGGGGTTTAGCCTGGCATTTCTGTGTTTATTAATGTTTCTGAAAGTATACTGAAACATTTTAATGAAACATCTGAGTTCCATATGCTGAGCCACCACTGTATGAGGAGGTTCCTCTATTCCTGTACGGCTGAGGTTGGCAGGAACCTTCTGAGATCTCCTGGTCCAAACCTTGTTGTCAAGCAGGGTCAGCTGGAGCAAGTTGCTGATCCTTCCAAGATTTTCCACTTTTTCTAGAAAATTTTAAAATGAACGTTTGCGTATGAAATGGATACTCCTTTAAGCTAGATAATTTTGTAACAGATTCCACTTGCAGTCACCATTTATGCCAGTTTGCTGGCAGTTAAACTTCATACTGTATTATGAAGTTTAAACAGTAAAGCTACTACAGAGTAATAATTGAGGAAGCAACAGAAATGAAGAAAACGGGAAATTAAAAGAAACATGGAACTGTACCCAGAGGCGGTAGGAATATGCCTATTCTAGTGAGGAAAAAGCAGAAAGGAGCATTATCAAGAACTAGTAGCCTCAGTACTGACCTTAAAGTTTCCCATGTTCCCCTTAATTGTGATCTACTTGCTGCTCAGTTCCTCACAGTATTCCAAGATGGAAACAACACTTTATAATGATGCAATCAAGTGAAAAATCTCTAACAGAGATGTCTATAGCCATCTTAAATTCAAGTAACCTGCATTCAAACTGGTCTACGAAATCTCAGTCTAATTCACCGTGAATATTTTTTCAGCTAAACTGAGCTATTTTCGTTGTTTTGTATCTCTGGAAAAGGCCTGCAAATACTTTCCTGAATTAATGAAGATGAAGTAGCTTTGTGGGAAAGCTGAGATCTTCTTAATTATTGCATGTTTAGCATGAGACATTCTTAAAAGACTGCTGGAGCTTTGAATAAATCCTAGCTCTTAATGGCATCTTCATGAATATAAATGTAGAAGCACTGCAGGGAACTTTATCACAGCTTCAAATCAAGTTGTTCTTTTGATGCATTTTACCACAGTGGTCACAAAATGCAGGCTTTCTCAGAATCAATTCTGGGTCACTTTGATTTGATTTGAAGTTAAGAAAAGTAATTCTAGGTACTTTTTAAAATGGTTATTAGTTCCATTTTTGTTATTGTGGAAGATGATTAAATGTTTTCTAATTTGCAAATATAGTAAACCCCCTGCTTTCATAAACACACAGAACTGACGGTAATTAACACTTTCCAAATGTCTTACTGAGGACACACACATATTTAAAACGATAACACTGTAAGAACTATGTAGTGTAGTCCTCATTTTTTTTCAGCTTCTCAGAGGGGAGACTTAGATTAGATCCGATAAGGATATTCTTTACTGTGAGGATGGTGAGGCATTGAAACTGGTTGCCCAGAGATTTTAGGATGTCCCTTCCCTGGAATTGTTCAAGGCCAGGTTACATGGGGCTTTTATTAACCCGGTCTGGTTGAAGGTGTCCTTGCCCATGGCAGAGGGTTTGGAGCTTGATGATTTTTAATGTCCCTTCCAACCCCAAAAAATTGATGATTCTATGATTTCCATTTCTTAATGTTGTACCTATAAATTTTGCATTAATTTGAAAACTATGTGTCACTTGTAATACTCTGTATTTGGTATGAAAGTATAAAACCTGTATGGTTAACCTTGAAAGTGAAATACATCATTCTAGACTAGACTATGACTGAAAATTTCTTTAGTGTAGATAGAGTTCATGTCAACGCCATGAACGTCATGCCTTGTCATGTGTTAAGTCCACACAATATGTAATTTCCCTCCTGCAAATACAGTTAAATATCTGGGCTGTTTTATCTCACCAGAGGACTGAAGCCTCCAGGGTTCTTACAAACAAAGGAAACCAGCCTGGTTATGCTCACCATGATATATAGTTAGATTGGTGTTGCAATTAATGCCCTCTCAACTGTTAGTTTACTGAATTGCATGGGTGTTTTGCAAATATCTTGTCCAGTTACAATAAGCAGAAGCCATTTCTAGACAAACATGTTTGCTCTTTACATACCCATCATATGATATAAAATAAATTCCACTACTTATGTAAGTTGCCAATATTTAATCCACAGAAATCTGTAAGTATTTACAAGACCCTTGTAAATACTTACTTACTGACCTATCAAACTCAGACCTTGTCAGATGCTGTGTCACAAAGTTGAAGGACCCTGGGGAGAAGCTCTTGTACAAAAAATCTGAATATTCACAGGCATTTTTCACATCTACAAAGGAATTACCTACCAAGTTAAAATGTTAGTGAGCAGAAAATATCAGAGAAAGGAAATGCAGCCATCTACATCCATATTTTAGGTCTTTGGATCTCATTTTAATATGTCACTTTAATATGAGTTAATTTGAGAAAAATTTTATCAAATTCATTGTAAAGCACATACCACAATTTTTTCATGACAAATTCTAAAGAGTTCTACCTGTTCAATCACTGCCAATAACATGGAAAAGCAGGAGATCTGAGTCCTGTAATTATCAGAATTGTGATTCATCAGTTAATCTATCCTGGTTGTAGGTTTATTTACTTTACTTATTTATGTACAAGTTTTTAATTAAAAATTCACAGACAAATTTAATCTCTGGGAAATTTAATAATCAAAAAAAGTTAAATCAAGGTCACTACCAAATTTATTTCATTAAATTTAGGTCAGAAATTAGTAATATATATGAACTAACACATCAGACGGATTCCTGACTTTATTACTTATTTCATAACCTCAGTAATACTATATTGATTGAAATGATCAATAAGGACTTTTGTTTTATTGTGACTCATAAAAGCTCAGCCAGGCTGTGCTCGCTGAAGGGGTTTTACTTTAAAAATGTACAAGGCTCCAAAAATTCACCCACCAAATTTTTTTAAAGGGCCTTCAGTTCTTTTAATACCTTAAGAGAGAATGCAAGGGAGAAACTTTCACATGTGTTTTCAGGAGGTACTTTTACTTGTAAGCTTTAGAAAATAATGGAGCTTGGCAAAAGGTCGAAGGGCAACATTCAACCAAAATAAACTGTTCCACAAAGCATTGACTTAGCACAGGCTAACCCATCTAGTCCTAAGTTACCCAAAATATTAAGAAAGGAGATTAAGAGAAGAAGTAAAGAAAGACAGAGAAAAAGAGAGAATTATAGCTACCACTCCAGACCTAGTATAAATCCAGCCACCAGGAGTTCAGAAAATGGCAGAGTCCAACTACACAGTGGCCATATGGCGTTACTTTTATTGGCTTTAGCACGTCTGTGGCCCCCTTGCCCCCAGGTAGGATTTGTATTGTGCCAACAAATCTGAGGCTGGATTGGGATGTGGTGTGGGGCAGTGCTCCTGGTATCCAATTGCTGACAGGTGCTCTGGGGCTGCCCAAGGAGGCTACAAGGGGCTGGACTGGGGCAAGGCATCACCCTCTCTTTGTGAAATTTGATCTGTCCCTTCCCCCAACTCAACTTGGACTTGAGCTGGTCCAAGTCAATACTTAATATAATAATCCAGTCTCACATGAGTAGAATGGATTGTCTTGTAAGAACTATTCCACATATACAGGTATTTTAGTGCTTCTGAAAATATCAGTTATTGCAAACTGAGTTTTCCTTTGAAGTACAAAGACCAACATCCACTATCTTAGTGGTATTTAATGTCCTAGCTCCTCTCAAACTAATCATTAGTTGTGGAAGCTAAGTATTTTGAATATCTGAGCACAAGGGATTTGTTTTCTACGTTTGTTGTTACGACTAGCAAATGCTACTAGCCAGTTAGCTACTGGGTGTTCATTATAAATTTTGTGTGACTACTATTGTGTGACAAGTATAACAACAATTTTTTTCTATGAAGAATTTAGCAATGAATGGGACTAAATACTTAGGCATGGAGCACAAGACTTGAGTACTTATACTAAATTCGGTGACCCACTAAGAACATTTAATATGTGTTAATATGAACGTGCATTCCAGAAAGTAATGGCCAAGTTCTCGCTGACTTAATCAAAATCATAATAAGCTTGCAAAGTGTGTTGCTATACTGATTTTCATACTTACAGCAGTAAGTAGCACTTATACAGTAAATATATTCCAGTACCCTAAGTATTTTATATCTTGTGCTAGAAGAAAGATAGAAAAGTACTTTCTTTTTTTTCTTGTTTTACTTTGGTTTGGAAATTCTGCCCTCCTATCTGCTGCTGTTCCATCTCTTAGTGTGTTGTTAGGCAGAATGTTCACAGGAACAGCTAATTTGCCATCAGCTTCATTTGCAAAATGATTGGGAAATTCCTGATTGATTTTTCTAACAAGTGATGTGTTGGGTTTCTGAACTTACAGGCAGTTATCTGACAACAGTAGTGTGAAAAGTAGTTACGCTTCTGCCTTTGAGGGTAATACAGAAAAAGGCACCCTTCTATAGCCATTGCTGACATAGAATCTAACATGTTATGACATGTAGAGTGCAGCTCTACTGGTACCATACAAAAATCTGTAATTTTAATATATTTATTTTACTGTACCTTTCAGCATAAAGTTTTAACCACTGAGTATGGGGTTAACTACCCCTTTCCTTGGGTAGTTATCTTCCAAACTGTGCTTCAGCCTCATGGATGTGAGAAAACAGTAAAATCTTCACCAGATGAATAATGTAATATAAAGCCATTTTGACTGCATTTAAGCTGTATTTCATTGACAACAGCTGGTGCTCATGCAGTACCAGAGTCTACCTGTGCATAGCAGCTAGAGGAAAGGTCACTTGGCTCACTACACCAAAAGTGACATGTTAGAAACAGACCTGGAAAGCACGTGAAATCAGCACCTATTAGTTTCAGAGGCCTAACTCAGATAGAAACTTCAGCAAGACATTTAGAATGAGAAGATAAACATACCTTGAAAAATTTAAATTAAGAACAACCTTTGAAATTTAGAAAAGCCAAATGGCCGCTTCTTGCAAGGTGTTGCAGCCCAAAATTCAAATATCAGCAGAAAAGGACCTACTAGGATTAAACAGGAAGCCTTGGGCCACAGGGGCTGGGTAAAAACCCACCATCTAAAATACCAGACAGGATCCACTGACATTCATTTTGTGTAGATTGTCCTGATCTCCCCCAGCAGGATGTGGAGAGATTTTGCATGATGCTATGGGTCCCTGCAGATATCACTTTGTTTTCTCCCCTCCCTGTGTAATCCTTATTTCGGAAAAAGCTGACCACCCTTCCCCAGTATAATCTTACTGGAAGTATCAAATCCTTTGTCCACTGAATGTAAGTATTGGATCTGAGAAATGCAAATCCCTTTTTCCCCTTATGTCACCCCTGCTACTGGAAATGCTAATAGATTGTGGAATCCCCTATTTGGCATAAGCCTGCCTCCTTATTAGCATGTTAAGCCCTCAAGACCCTTAAATAAGCAGTTCGTGTGTTCAATAAATTATTCCAATTTCTACCCCCAAACCTGGGGGTTTTAGTCTTTTTGGACCTGTTACAGCAAGGCAGAGCATTCAGCAAAAGTCACAAAAATTGAAATTAGGTTCATGTTATCATAAAGAACAGCAGGATAGGTTGTCATGCAGTCTCTAAAAAACATAATCATGCAACCTGAAGTATCAAATTTCTTCACACCACAATCAGGGAAATGAAACACTTAAAAAACCACTGATAGTCTTACAGCCATCCACCTTTCTCATTAATTAAGACTGCAGGGAAAGAATTTATGCAGTAACTAAGCCTAGACATAATTGCCACTGATCATACCTGCTACTGTGCAGTCTGGTGAAGAAAAGTAATCAATACGACCTAATTTAGAATTTTCAATCTCCAACGGACTCTTTAAAAAAAAAAAGGGCAGGTAAGTTTCCTTATCTTCTAATAAAAATTGTCTCCTTTGCTCTTAACCTATTATTATTAAACAAGGATCTCCCAGGCTCTGTTTTTGTGTAACTGATATCTGTGATTTACTGTTACCTCTCAGAATCCTTCTTCTGCTTTTTTTTGTCAGAAGGCGATCATGTGGTAAACCCAGACATTGTGGAATTTTCTGTCTTGGCCCTTCAAATTATTTTTAACATTGTAAAGTTGTCAGTATCAAATAGATCACTAGCTGCTTATGTCTGATGGAAGAGGATAAAAATTTATGCCTGATAAAAAGGGGATAAAATTGGAGGCCACCATGTAAGGTGTCACCTTGTTCAGATGTAAAGTATTCTTGAAAAAAACCCTTGTCTATCAAGAAAATTGTCAGTAACTTCATGACACTAAAAATGCTTTTAGCAACTTTGGCAGCTCTTCAGGTCTCAAAGACTGGAAGACATGACATGCATTTCATAAACAATATATTTTCCATATTCAAGAAGATAAATCACAAAGCCTTTGAGGAAAAGTAAATAGCAGATTTTAGCATCTCTTTTTACATCTGATATTTCCCATCTCTGTTAAACTTGTGGATAAGTAATGTAGTATTTTTTTTCTCGCACAGTTTATATTATGTACAATAACAGTTTCTGCCAGTTTCTCAGGCAGATCCTGTTTTACTACAAAGATACACTTACGAGACATAGTGAGTGTGATTACTCATCTTGATTTCTCAGCTGAGGAATTACAAAGAATTTTGCTAAATTTATGAAAGAACTTCTATCATTCCAATGAAAATCAACAGTCTTTGTTACAGGAGTTCTAACTGTGCAAAAGTATTTCATATTTGAAAAATGAGTTAGAGTGGAAAAGGTTTTACGGTTCTAAATGAGCAGTTAGATGCCCTGACCTCAGTCTGCATCCTCGAAACTGCTTTTGGCCAGCAGAATCCCTAAGTCTGCTTGAATTGACAACATCAGAGAATCAGCTACCTACAACTTGTGCAAGATTCTTTGAGCACCATAAAATAGGTATTTCCCATGCCTGCTTCAAGCTCACAAGCTATTAAACTTTCTCTCTGAATGTCTGCTGTGTTGAGCTTTGGAAAGCCACAACGGGAATAAGTACTGAGCCTAACAGCCTTTCTGCTAAATAGGATTATAATGGGATGTAGAAGATAGGTTAAAAACATTGCCTTGCCCACAGATGCTTGAATGAACTACTACCTCTCAGGAATGTATCTTATCCATGACTACAAGAAGATTTTCTGTGATATGTTTAAGCTGTTTGATTTTTCATGATACAATTTAAAATTTATGAACATATTAATGTTAAGTGCACTCATCTCTCTAGGTTTATTGCAATTTCTAGTTAAAATATTTGAGTAATCCAAAGCCTACGTATGTAGGTTTTAAGTCTTTTACTTCCCTTATAATTCTCACATTTATTTTTCAATCGCTACATTAGGACAGGACTTCAAAAATCAGTCCCAGAACTCCTTATTGCTCCAGAACACATGCCTTAAGGGAACAGTAAAAAAACTGACTGTACCAAAATAATTTTCCTAGGGCTTAGTCTTTCAGCATCCCAATTCTAATTGAAAAATATCTTTGAATATCTGTAATTACAGATTAATAAATGGGCTTAAATAACCTAAAGGTATACTGCCTAGTTAAACATTCTTGAAATTTAAACATTTATAATTTCTGTTCTGTCCCCTGTCCACTGTAGGCATAAAACTATCACTTTATCTAGAAATATTTTAAAATACTTGACTTTTCAAGCATTTTATAAAGTAGGTAAAAAATTGACTGCTCTAAAAGAAGGAATAGGAATATTTCTTCTGCATCAATCAAATTCCAGCTGTCCTCATCTGAAGTATTTTTTTTCTTTCCAAATTCACAATGTTATTTGTTTGCCTCATAAAGTAAATTTCAAACTAAACCAATTTACTTTGCTACTTTCACTGCAAATCTTTGCTTCTTGAGTTGTGATAGCATAGTTCAGACAGCTGTTCTTCATTATGAATTAACCTATCTTTTCAAATATACTTTTTTAAGGTAGTCTAATTTCTCAGTAAATTATTTCCTGAAGTAAATTATTTCATGAATTATTTCATGAAGTCCAGAGAAACTGCCCTCATGTCTGGAGGTGTGTAAGTGTAGAGGTGTGATTCACCCAACCACAGCACATACAGGACATAGAGTTATGTATCTTTCACACAGATGCTTCCAAATGAATTAGATTTTCTTCACCATAAACATTCAATATTTTTTGCATTATTGACTAGCTATTTTTCAGCTTTAGTCTAACCATAAATGCCAGTAAAACAAGCATATTCTGCGTTTAGATTGGTTTGCTACTGGAAGGCTAAATTTTTACTATAAGTAAAAAGCTATCCCCAAAGGCTAGATATAAATGATATATAAATAAAATATATATAAAGATTTTAAAATACAAAGACTAAGAAAAGCAAAATGCAGAAGGTAATTACAGCGCAATTAATTTTGTGGCAGTATTTACAGACTAGACAAAACAAAACCAGGGCTTAAATTGCATTCCATGGCCGGTAGACAACGAGATCTCAAGTTGCTTGTTCAAATTCAACTCTAGCTACTCTATCTTGTAGATAAATGTTACTTTTAACACTCACAGGATTCCCCAAAACTTTCTAGTGTTGTCTTCTGTAGTGGGTTGGTTTTTTGGATTTTTTAGGCCTTCCTTAGCGACGGTGTCAGAAATCTAAGGAAGTATTCCATATCATCCATATCATCCCTTTCTGTAACACAACATATAAAAGGCACAGATAAGAGGCCTTTGCCCTCTTCGATCTTCCGGTGGCTGAAGACGACAGGTCCCTCTCGCAGACGGTTTTGCTTGTACAGGCCAAAGCCTGCCTGCTCCGACCTGCTGTTATCTCCGTCCCATTCGGGAGGCGTGGGGAGTTAGTTCTGCTGTACCGTTCAGGGAAGTATTTAATCCGTTTTTTGTACTTATCCGCTAGCTCTCTATTAACGGGTATATTTGGAGGATATCTGTTTTTAGGTTTTATCCCTGTTTCCCCCTCCCTTTCCCCTTTTTGCCCTTCGGGAGCTCCCTATTGTGTGTACAATATATATATTCAAATAATATATACAATTGTAAATATATGTAAATATGTATTTTTGGTATAATTCGATTGGTTTGAATTTCTCTCAGTTTCTATAGTTTTTTTTTTCCTTTACCTAAAGGGGGAAGCAGGGGAAAGGCTTTCACTGAGCGTTGGAGATTTTTGGTGGCAAGCCAGCTCAAATTTGCTCACCTTCTTTTTAGCATAGAGCTCCTTGTATTAGTATAATGGAGGAACAAAAAACGTTCAAATGAAAGAATTTATTACTCACAAATAATTTATTAAAATTCAAAATACTTCACTGTAGAATAATTATCTTTTGGAACTTTCAGAGTGAAATTTCCATGTAATCTCAGTCGATTTTTGACTTGTTAAGTACATTGGAATCCATAAAGACTTTTTTCTAGCTGCTCTAGGGCAAAGATGCCTGGGAGTAACAAATGCTCAAAATTATTAGGGAGTGTATCCTACCTTTTCTTGATTTCAACCCTCCCTTCACTGCAGGAGCACAGCCTTAGGCAGTACAGTACTGAAGTACCTTACGCAGTCTGCTGCCCAGTAGATTGCTGACTACAAGCAAATGTTCAGATCTTTCACAGGTATACAAATATTGATTATGAGAACAGCCATGTTGTCTAGTCTACTGTCCATTATAAAGGAACAATAAGATCAAAAGGGAATTTGCAGGATAATAATCTCTGAAGGTGTATGTCCACTAAAGGCTCCTGAACTATCTTCTCTAGGATTTGTCTCTGAGATTAGCTGAGCTTGAGGGAAGAGCCAATCTTCAAAACATTTAAGTAGCACAGGTTTTTTATGGAGCAGCATATTAGCTACATGGCATATCTGACTTCCTATAATATTTGTATTAAGTATTTAAGAACTTCCTTTTTGACATATGGACTGTCTTGAAAAAAAAGTTCTGAATTAAAATACATTCACTCTACCAAACATTATTTTTAAACTATTTTAATTATAATTAGCATAATATCAAAACATCATTTTTAATTTAAACATCTGCCAGCTTCCTTTGAAAATGCTGTTGCAAAACATTAAGAAACTAAATTTCTAAAGGCTTAATTTCAAAAAATATTCATAATTTCAAACTGAACAGAATGGTTACTTCTGGTTGACCCTAATCAATCTATGCAAATAGAGTAATCCAGCCTAAACACTTGATCACACTTGAGATTGTATTAAAAGCATGATTTACTACAAATATGGCCCATTTGTAGCAGGCATCAAACTAGGCACAGCACTAATGTTCTGAAAAAAACAAGTATCAAAGCTCATTTCAAACTATTTATCAAAGCAAGATGTTGCTCACCGAGTAAATTTATGAACACAGACAAATTATACCTCTCTGTGTATGCAACAATTGGAGAAGTTCTGTATTATATAATTTTCTGTGACAACACTGTTATGCTGAAAAGATGGAAGAGGAAGTATAAATGTCTGAGATCTTTTTGAAACAAAACAAACATATAAATATGAATACATAAACAGAAATTGGAAGACATCAAAACTCCCCAAAATGCGTGCATGGAAGGGGAAATCTGCTGCTGGAGGTTTTCTGGTGCTGGGATTTTTTGTTGTTGCACAAATCTTGCTGGCTACTAATTTCATCTTTCTATCTACAGATTTCCAGTTTGTGAAATTGTAATGTGTACTTCTACATAGTTTTGTCAAATGCCTTTAGGTGCTCCTTAGACATATGAAAATGTTAGAAATCTGTTATCTTTTTCTCTTTAGCTCATATTAGAAGAGATACACCTTCTGTTTATAAGACAGAACTTTATTAATAACATTCAAAACCACTCTTTCAATAAATATTGATATCACAAGTGTTATGAATATTTTAGTTGAAAACAAAGTTACATTTGCCATCTCAGGGCACCTAAAAAAGACCCTTTTCAATTCTTAATAAGTAGTACACAATGATAGACCTTTAAAGTGGCAAGTTAATATTTTTTCTCTGTGTGAAGTAGTTATGTCCAGCAAAACACATGTATACTCCTAACTATTTTTGTTCAAAATCTGCTGTTTTGTGCTTCAGAAATGTCTTTCTTAAAAATCAAACAATGGTGGAGAAATGCACCTATGTTTTGAAAAGTGCAGCAGTTTTCCTTCAGAAATTTACTGTCTGTTACATTGTTGATTGTTCAATGTCCCTCTGCATTTAGTAGAGCTCGATGTCCAAGCACTATTTTTTTGAGGTGTCACTGTCTTGCAAAATATAGTCTGCAGAATGCTCACTAATGATCAGGGAAGATCTGGTATGTCCTGTGTTTTTAATCATTTAAATAATTATTTAAATGATTATTACTTTAATAATTTAAATGATTATTACTTTAATAATTATTACTTCAATAGTAAATTGTGGAAAAGTCCACATTTGGAAACCTCAGGTATCTGCAGAAGTACTTCTGCCCTCTGACTTCCTGTAAAATATTGGAGAATAATTTTACCTGGTTTTATGAGTACTGATGAACTGGCTATTAACATTTATATTAGTTTCAGCAGAAGTCCTAAAAAAGTTTCTGCTTCTGTCTATTTCTCAGAGTTGTCTGTGTTTTCTGGTGTAATATTTATTTGTTTTAAATATGTTGTTTCAGAGAGTTTGTCTGAAGCTTCGAACAACCTACATATTTCCTTTGAAAGCATACTTTTTCAGATTTGGGCTTGCCCTACTGTGCTGTTTTGTGTGATAAGCTGAGCTGTGAGAAGACCAGATTCAAATTTTTACCTTATTCAGAAAAGGACTGTAATTGGCAGTTCATACATTAAAGTGTGTGTGGCCTAATTATTGGCCTGCTGTTTTATTCTAACTAAATATGCTCTTTGGACATTACATTTCTGTTGGATTTATTTAAATATGCAAATTGGGTTTTCCAATTTAGAAGTTTTTGTTAAAAAAAAAGCTTGAAGTTATCCAACCTTATTTATTAGAACATCTTTCCAACCCTCTATTATATCTTCACATTTTATGGCTTTAAAAAATTATTTTTATATATATATTTCTATATATCTATAAAATCCACAGACAAAAATAATATGAAACCATGAAACTGCTAATTTCGCTGTTGTCTGCTAACTTTTATCCAAGATTCCTGGTTAGTTTTACTTTGTTTTACTTGGCAGATGAGATTTGCAATATAGGTCATAGTACTGGTGAAAGCATATTTACTGTCACTGTACTTTTCATTATCAGCAGTGTGAATGATTAGCCACCAGTCACACAAGGGCATGGGGTCATAGAAGGATAACATGCTTCATAGGTAAATTTGCATGAACACTGAACAGCAGCTTGCAGATCATTAGAGAAAGTTGATGGGATGTATCAAGTGACACAGAGTAATACATGCCAATAAATATCATTAGGATTCCTACACAGTGCTGAGTGAAAACTAAACCTGATTTCCTACATTGCAATTAAGATAGTTGACTGTGGATGACTACGCTTTGGCTTGAATTTTCAAAGCAATTCACCGTTTTTATATTTTCTTTTCAAATTATTCTTCACTATGAGGAGTATGAAAATTTGACTTTGGAAACCTTCCTCTTAATTCTAAGATCTGCTGTAACTTCCTCATAATATTTTAGTCCTACCTCCTAGTTACAAATTGACAAAACTTTCTGTTATAGGGGAAAGCCCAGACTACATTCTTCTGTGATGTGAGTAAATAATATTTGCTTTCACTGACACCTTTTCCACATTAAAGATCACATTAATGATCAGCAAGATATATTATTTTTGTGACATGGGTAAATGTTTTTCTGTTTTCACTGCTACTACACAACATGATAAACACCTATTTCAATCTGAAAGAGAAAGATGTTTTACACTAAGTGTGCACTGTAGTGTAGAGTGGTTATTTTAATTCAGTTCTTTTTTTGCAAAATTCTTAGCTTCCTGCTGCCTCCTGAGAAATGGGGTTCATGTTCTGGTTTAGCTAACCCTATTGACAGAATATTTTACAAAAATAATGTAATTGGATTAAATAGAATATATGAACTGCATCTGGGGAATTTGTTCTTCTGGTTTTCAGTGGTTTTTGGGTGGGTTAGGAGTTTTTTTCCGTTTTTTATTGGATTGGATTTGGGAGGTTTTTAGGGTAAAAAAACCCCCATAGAATAGTCAATGCATTTCACCTAGTCCTTTTGTTTGGATTTTGAAAGAAAAGATAAAGTGAGCAATAAATCCACAAACTCTGAGATAGTATGCTATTAATTTTAAGCAGCAGAGGACATTTAGAACAAATAAGAATCTCATACAAAAGGAAAGTTTCCCATGCATCACTATCTGAGAACAGCTGTAAAGCATGGAAGTTAACTAGATTGAAAACAAGGGAAAAATTTTACGAATTCTAAAAATATAATTTGTTTTATAAGACAAATCATGTATTTTGAATACTGAAACATGCTACATAGACTTATAGTAATCAACACAATAAACCTATGTCCCTATAACTAATTTTTAACAAAATCTAACATATGGATAAGGAGAAATTAAGTCATTTGTATTGCCCTTATCTTTTACAATCATAGATGAGTGCCTACATCTGGCACTTAAGTGCCTACAAGCTGGTTTACCCTTTCTTAGCCCAAGGTTTCTTCTTCCGTCAGTCAAACACTCTTTCTCTTACAAGGCAACACCATCCAAAGCAAAATCTGGTGAATGGCCATCTTGAAATTCATTTTATCTTGGTTGCTTTCAATACATATACATCTTAAACTACTTCCACCTACTAAAGTAATAGGGTCAGTAGACTTATCTCTATGCCTGCCAGCTCCCTTCCATCCTGTTCTAGCACAGCACAAGAACAACATACTGTTGTTCCACTTGGACTGGAGGCAGACACCCAAGTAACAATCCACCTGTTTAATGTCTAGCATTATTCCTTCCTTTCTATGCAAAGTAATCCCTAAACTTTTTTCAAATTCTCAATTGAACTGACTTAAGCTTAGAAATAAAGGGGGCACCCAGAGTGACTTGTATGGACAAAATTTGTGTGATTATGGCTTAAACAGTTCTTCCTTTCAAATGTTCTGAAATTCTCATGATTAAATTAGAATCAATTATTTTTCAGATGTAGGTCTTATAAATCAGTTTTATCTTTGGACTGATCCAAACAGTGATTATTTATATCTATTGATTGAACTATTTACTGAACTTGCATTTGAGGTGGGGTAAAAGGAGATTTTATCAGAACAATCCTTCAGCTACATCAACAACTTTATCAAACTTTCAGTAGAATTTTAACTGTCATTATGATAGAGTACCAATATATTGGCTAAAGCAATAATATGAAATACAATTGCCAGAAACTATACAAGCTTATTTTTGTCAAGCATCCTAGGTCTCAGTGCTTTGACATTTAGAACTTCAAAATTAGAACTGTCAGTTGCGTTAATAATTTTGGAAGTAAATAGTGCTGCCACATAAAGCTTCTAAAATAAATTACTAATGTTATTAAAACAGACTGATCCTTGTATTTTAAAGTGTGACACTGATTGTTTTGATAAATTCAAAGGTCTATTTGTTTATACTCCAAATCCAGAAAAGACTTTTTTTTTTTTTAACAGATAACAGAAGGACAACATCAACCAAAACAGCTGACCTTAGCCTCTACTCAGCTATCATGTGTACTAGAGAGTATTGTTCATTTTTTACACCCTACTGATCATTTATTTACATCATACGAACATTTGAACATGTAAGTATAAATGGGAAGGAAAACACAATCCCTTTTGATCAAAGGACAATAATTTTAACATACAAAATTTGGGTCCCAGATGGAAAGATGTTTCTGGCTTTGCAAAGAACCAACAGTACAGAACAGCAGAGGTTATCAGCTTAATTTACTCAACAAAGGCCTCCAGACACAGTTACTGTATTTCCAATTTACCTAAGTATGAAAAAATGCAAAGCTAAACTTAGAGCAGATGAGAGTCTCAGGTCTCTCAGGGTCCTAGGCTTGTCTTTAATTCCAAGCTACAATTCTTTTCCATAGAAAGCCTCTAAGGGCTTTTCAATCTACGTAAGTAAGTGCAACTTTCTAAAATATTTTAATACAAATTTAAGATGCAATCCCTCATTCTGTAGCTAAATTATTTAAAAACCCTATATATTTATTTGTCTTTCCTTTCAGCTGGCATTTTATTGATGCTTTTGTTTCTGCTCTTCATAACTTCTCTTGTACATACACTGAAAAACATAGAAAATACAGCAAAATCTCTAACATACACTGACAGGCCAAAATTAATATTAAGGAAATAAAATACAATAACCACAATGAGACTTAGCAATTCTGTAACAAGTTGGTTTGGAATATTCAGGTGTTTTCTGTACCCTTAAGTTATTGAAAACAATCAATTTTTCTCTATTTTACTCACTAACTTTTAAACTATTGATCAATTTAATAATTGATTAAATTTTTAAATTAAGATATGGGGGAAAATACTGCTACTGAAAGAAAATACTGTCCAAATAAAATCGATGCATGCTGAATTTTGGCATTGCATGTTACAAAAAGTGATAGAATAAGATATTTCAGAGGCATATTTTCTTTGCTTCTCCTAGAAATTCTAATGGTATCTAAACCTAAAGAAAAAAGAAGGTACTATTCTAATTTCAAGGTGAGCAGATATAACTACAAAAGTAGTTATTTAATAAACTGACTAAAATAATTAACAGTACACAGGAGCGTGTACATTAATCATCTTATAGTAATATAAATTAGAATATCAAATACTATTATTGGACAGGTAGATTTTTCAGTTCTTTGCAGGGCCAAGCTTTGGACATCCTCGCTGCTGCTGCTGTGATTTTTGTGCTAGAAAAAAGGAGTGCAATCCCTAATTAGGGGGTAGTCCAGTCAGTTAACAACATAAGCTTTCTTTTTACAATTTGCTCTATGAAATTTGAAAATTACATTTCCATAATTTGAGATAATTTTTATGAAAGGGTTTGTTGTATTTTCAGTCTTTATAAAGAAGGTGGATTATATGAATGAGTAGAATTTGAAAGTTTAACTTTCAAGCTGCTATGTGATTCAACTTTTATTGAAGTATATGGTAGATATAACCAAAAGATTTCTATTAAAATTAATAATTACGCAGCTAAAAGTAGCTTTTGGTGCTGTTTCATCATTGAGTTATGAGAAAAATATGAAAATAAGTATTTAAGAAACGAAAAGCTTTTTAGTATTCAGAGGATGACAAGTATTAAATTTAAAATTAAGTTATAAATGATTTGTAATTAATTTGGCGTTGCTTTTATATTTTCTCCTGTCCAAAAGCTAAATGAAGTTTTTCTTTCAGTTACTAGTAAAGGAGAAGAAAAAAAAATAGAGAAAAGTTTACTTTCCTCTGAGAAAGTAATGTCAGATTTTTCCCTTAATTTTCTCAGAGGATTTCTGGGAGGTCAAAGGATAATTTAAAGTACTCTTCATTCTTTATACAGCATTCCCCAGAGTTTATGAGAAGGTTTGGGTTGCTCAGATGAGGGAACATACTTTAGGTCTTATTTTTTAAATCCTATAATATAAAGTGATTTACTTTTATAACCATGCATACATATTCAGTTATGATATTTCTATTAAAAGTAGTAATGACCAACTGACTAAATCCTAACTTGTGAGCTGGTTTTATCCATATTCTATTTATGAAAATATTCAGCAGTTAATAATAGGTGGGGTATTAATAGAAGTAGAAAAAGCAAATTAAAACTTTACTTGTTCAACATAAACTTAAATATTTTTCTCAATTCTTGTGAAATATTAACATTTCACTCTCTATTTAGTCTCGAAATTTCACCATTACAAAAAGGCCACTGCACAGCTTGTAAAATTAAAAGTTCTGAATCCTAAAGAAGCATAAAGGATATAAAACTAATTCTGATTTTCCAAGAGTATCAATCAACTTGAATCAAATTTACGGTTTATGGATATAAGAATATGGATATAACCAAGGAGATGAAAACAAATATACTATAGGACCAGTAATATTGCCCCTAAAGTTGTAAAGTCCAGCCACCTGGTGTCTGCTAGATATACAGAATATTCAGGGGAGATAACTACTGTTTATATGGAACTGAAATTGGAGATGATTAGGATCTTCCATTTAAGGTGCTGTTCAAAATTATTCATTCTTTTAGGGATGCTGACCTGTACATTGTAAAGATATTTATTGCTGTTCAGTCCAATGGAAGCTAGATATTAAGTATGCTTATTGTTTCACTCCCTTTTCACCTTCAATAGTACCTCATGAGATTATGTTGATTTTTAAACTAACATGTATCCTGAGCTATGGTACTGTGGCATACTGATGAGGTCATAACTTTCAAAATTTTTCTAGTCTGGAGGACTTTTTGTGACCTAGATGGATCTCATCTATCATGAACTTGAATAATACTTATTTCTAATGTCAAATACTACTGTCATCTCAAAAAAAATTATATCCTTTTTTTTTTACAGGCTTGAAACAATTTCCCTGACAGCTTATCAAATGATTTTTCTAGCTAGGTCAGTGGTATGTCAAAAGAGGTGTTATTTCTTCCTGCATAATATCTCCCCCAGAAAAAGCAGATATCTCCATGACTTATTTAATTATCAGCTTTACTTGTACAACAGTAAGTTACAGCCCTGCTAGCATGACAAGAAAAACAAAAGGGCAAACTAATATGCCAAAGTAGAACTGCTCAAAGTTTCTTTATCATTTGGAGGCAAACTGAGAATATTCAATGGCATTTGCTTAGCTGTATTTCATTGTAAACAATTTTCTTACTATTGAACTAGTTCTGGCTTTAAATTTTGGAGTGCTTGTGCATCAGTAATTCCTATTATCATCTCTAGTGTCATTTGACAGGAAAGCTAGGAATTATTCCAAATTACTGTGATTTGGCTTAAGCCTACATCTACTTAAAATCAATTATAAAAAAACTTATTGAGATTATTTGTGGCAGAGCAAACTTGAAGCTGAATACATTGCAAAAACCCATTCTTTTTTTAGTGTATTTTTGCTATATATGTTGCTGTCTTTCACTGTAGCTGTACAAGACTCATGAAGACTGTGAACTAAGATTTATTTAACTACAAAAAGCTCTTGTGTAAACATGGCATTAATACATTTTAAGATTCCCTTGTACAGTATTAGGGAAGCAGAAACTAACAAAAGAGCTAATCTACAACTCAATAACACTAAGAAACTATTAAGTATTCTTAACTGCTTTGACGGGTACTTACTGTCAATAATTTGGTGCTAACAATCACTAATGCTGTAATTTTACCTACAAATGTCTACAGTTGTCTAAAATATTAAGAACTTTACACTTGAAACTTCTGGTTTACCATTTGCCCTGTTTTATCATTTAGCACAACCAAACCCTGTCATTAAACCAAACAGCCATTTTCAGTTATTCACTCAGTGCCTTACTGTCAAAGGAATCATTGCCTATCACAACAGAAAAAAGTTTGATTGCTTTCAAATATTACAACAATCTGTCCATGTTCTGCATATGTCTCAGAATCTGTCAAGCCTGCCTGAGAAAGAAGCCTTTTTACTGTAGATAAATCTACAGTACTCTTGAAACAAGTCGTTGATGTGTTTATATTTTAAGACATTTTTCAATTTCTGAGAAGTTTGCATTCATGTAGCCTGAAATATTAACTAAGCATTTAATTATGACACTAAACCCCTACAAACCTGAACAGATATTTGTTAATTAGGACATACAGTGAAAATCCATATTCTTGAAGTACAGACATGTCGACTCCTTGAAAATCTGTAGAACAGGCCTCTGTTAATATTGAGTTAGTCTTCTGGATTTCTCTTGTTCTAGTATTTCAGATAAGACTGTCTAGCATTAAAATGGATCTTATACACTGTATGATCTTCCTAGGAAGGGAGATATCATCAGAAGTACTAGTTTATTACAGGAGCCTGAGCATGTCTGATTCACAGGAGTATAAACACAGATCCACAGAATGGCTGTGGTTGGCAAGGACCTCTTGGGTTCATCTAGTCCAGCTTCCTTGCTCAAACCAGCTGAGTTAGAGCTGTGAGACTGAGAAAGGCAAGGCATGTGTGGAAAGAAAGAAACACTATTGCGTTCAGCTATGGCTGAAGTAATAGCTACCTGAATGTACTATCAGACTTGCAGTATTTGTCTGAATTCAGATTTTATTACACTGAGTGTACCAATTTTGGAAGACACCAGCTAGGAAGTCTTGTATAAGAAACCTAAGCAAAGGTGCAGGACCATTTAAGGATGTATTCAACCCTACTGCAGACTCTGCTGCCATCTGATACAAATAAACACCACATGGTAGAATTGGCCAACTTTCAAAATGCCACTGAGACATAAAATTTGAAGGGACCAAGTTAGCATCTATGCAACAAGGCTATGGCACTGCTTGGCATGAACAAAACATCATGCCTTCAGCTCAGCTCTAACTTTATCATGAAAGAAACTAGTAGATGGCAACACAAACACACTGCACAGGTTCAGCAAGTCTTCAGTGAATTTCATCTAGCTTTCAAGGTAATCAATTTAATGCTAAAGGAGAAATTTTGCATTCAGGAAATAAAATTTAAGCATGAGAGCTACTGCTAGGAGGAAAACCCAAGTGGAAGATGAGATTTCCAGATAACAATTCTTGCTGCACTTATATCCTTATGACTACACCCACAATAAAGGATCTGACACATATTATTAAATAGGATTATTGGTTTCCCACTGCTTTCTTACCTAAAACTTAAAATAATTCTGACCTAATGTTCTGTTACAATCAGTATTTCCCTCTTAATTTTTAATCACCATTCCTATCGTAGGTATACTAAATTGCAGAAGTCCCACCACCTTCCAGATATTGAATTGCTCCATTCTGATGACGTAGTCTATCAGGAGTGAAACTGAGCCTGGGAAGAAGCAGGAGTGTGGGACAGGTGTTTTTAGTCTTTTTCTTATTACTTGCTATCCTGCTCTATTATTAATTGGCAATAAATTAAATTAATTTTGTCCAAGTAAAGTGTGTTTTGCCTTTGGCAGTAATTTGTAAGCAACCTCCTGGTCCATATCTCAACCCACAAGCCTTTCCATTACATTTTCTCCCCTGTCTTGCAGAGGAGAGGGGGTGAGAGAGGAACTTGGTGGGTAGCTGACAACTGGCTAACACACCTGTGGTCAAAATTTTCCATTTTCTAAAACAGGTAAAAGTGTTAGCTTGTCATTGAACCCTTGAGATTAATGCATAATTTTGCTATTGCTGGTGAATTACATGGAAAACATTCTGCAGTATTGGAAATAAAAAATATAAATCTTCAAGACTGAATGTTATATGGCTAGTAAAGAGAAAGTATTACTTATTCAAAACAGCAGAGTTCCACCTTTTGACTTGAAACATTCAGTAGAATATGGGTTGTACATCCTACCAGGGAGTTGGGCTGTCAATATAATTGATTCACTGAAATGTTACTCTAATATTTGACATTGATAAAATGTTCTATTCCGAATATAGGGTAATTTGAAAAGTATTTTTGGTCTACATGAAGTTATTAAAAAATAACAAAGACTTTTTTTTATTAATCATGGAAAAATCCTAGCAAAAATGTTAATAATGTCTAACTATATATATTTCCTCCAGAAATATATCTTAACAATTTGAATGACAATATGAAAATGTTTATGAATCTGCTGGTGTGTCTTTTGTTTTGTAACCCAAGATTCTTTTTAAAGTAATTTACAAAGATTGACATAACCTATACTGAAAGAAATATTGAGAATTTTCCACACCTGCAGTTGCAGTGCTCTTCCATGATTAAGTATTAAATGCACCTTGACACCTCTTTCCCATCCTCTTATAAAGTTCTAATAAGTTTCCCACATAAATATTGTTTTTCATTTGAAATTGTTCATTGATGAAGTGAGAGAAAGACATTTATTTCCTGAGTTTTACATGTGATACTGAGAAACCTTGGCCAAATGAATTTTTGCTTAGCCTAAAATATTGAAGCACATCCAACTCAGTTTTACCCTTGCCAATAATGTAAGGATAAATACAAAAGTTTGTAAACTCTCTACTGCCTTAAGGAGAAACTGATAAACTGCTTCCCTTCATTTATCCTTAGTGACATTCCTGAGATTATTTTTTAAAATCTTACTTATTTTGTAGCTCTAAATCAGATTAATGGTGAGCAATGGATGAAGGGAAGCAGCCCAGAAATTCCAGAAAAAGAATTGTTTTCATATTTTCCTTTGCTTTTGAGGACAGATTTTCATTTACACGAAGGTTTTCTAACATTTGCTTAACAAACAAGGAAATGGTAAAGTGTTTAATTTACCCTCTCATGTGAAGAGCAAAGAGATTCATAGCATTTAGAACAAATACCTGTGAGAGAATACTAGTGAGAGAAATTCTAACAAGACTGATTTACCCCCATGCAGGGTTTTTTTTTGGCTAGTTTTTTTGCTTTTTAGGTTGATCAAAGACTCATCCAGCCTGGCTTTGAACATTTCCAGTAATGAGGCTTCCGCAATTTCTCTGACCCTCACTGTCTTCATTGTAAAGACCTTCTTCCTTATATCTAATCTAAATCTGCTCTCTTTCCATTTAAAACTATTCCCCCTTCTCCTATCTTTATACGCTCTTGTAAATAGTTTCTCTCCATCTTTCTTGTAGGCTCCCTTCAGGTACTAGAAGGCTGCCATCAGGTCACCCCAAAGCCTTCTGTTCTCCAGGCCGAGCAATCCCAACTCTCTCAGCCTTTTCTTCTAGGAGAGGTGCTCCACCACTCTTATCATTTTGGTGGCCCTTCTTTGCACTCAGTCCAAGAGGGTTCCTGTGCTGGGGACCTCAGAGCTAGATGCAGTACTCTAGGTGAGGTCTCATTTTTGACTTCATTTAGACTTTTAGGTACTGACAGTTTCTCTTGAAGAAAAAACGCAGAACACTAAATTAGAGTCTATAGGTTATACAGGAGTCCTGACTTGACTGCTATGCCACTGGACACAAGGTCTCTGTATTCTCTGGTATACTATTGTCCATCACCTGCTGAAAATTCTGCAAAAGACTGGACTCCAGAAAATGGGTGATAAAATGCAATTTCAGTGTGTTCAGTACCAATTAACCCATGTTAGGGGGTTAATGCCTTGCCTAACCTGTGTTAATATTGCTGAATGTTCAGGGTCCTTAAGTCATATTGTAGAATACTAGAGAAAATTTAGGTGATAGCTTAGCTTACACTACACATTAAACTTGCAAGAGAAATATAAATGTTTCATTTTATGCGGTGGCGAATGTACTCAAGTTATGTGTCCTTCTTATGTAAAGTCAAACCAAATGAATAATTTAATTCTGAACTACAGTGATTTCTATCAGACATTGGTGAACGACTGTTTGAAAGGAAATGGGATGTATTTAAACAATACTTGTATTTACAAATACAGAAAATTATTTCTGCTATTCTGCAAGTGGTGATTTATTTTGGCAATATGGTCTGTTCATCAAAGACCAGATTGTGACTTTTGCTACTCTTCAATACAGAATAGTAAAAAGTATTTCTACTACTGTACAGTCATTGTTTCTTTGCCAAGAAAGATAGAAAAGGGCACAAACAGCTGATCCATTCATCTTCTACTCAATAGAAGAGCCAGCACAACTGAACTAGCAATGTGGTGTCAAGAGGAGATCTGATGCAATTTATTGCTTTACAGATATACATATATATATAAAACAGATAAAAAATAAGTAGAAAACTGTGGGTAAGTTAAATGGGTTAGAATCTGATCGTGAATCAGCAATAGGATAAAATTCAATTGTCAAGTGATCTAATTTACACCAAAGTAAATCCCTCAAAACAATTTTTTCCTCTTGTTTTTATTATACAGTAACATTCAAAAGACAGCTAAGAACAGACTTTGGAGACAGGATAGTTTACTAGGTGGTAGAAAAGTGTAGCAGGAGAAAGGCAACCACACCATTATCAAAAAGTCTTTGAGCAGTGAAGGTCTGCTTTTTTTCTTTTCATTTTAAGTCTAGCACAGCCTTTATATCCATTTGCATTTAGTTGTGGGCTACATTTCCATTTACCCTAACTGCTTCAGCTGAATGGGGAGCATTCATGAAGTGATGTTCCTGCAAGTAGACATATTTGGCTTTATCAGAAATAAGTTACAAAATAAAGACTCAATAGTATAAAGAAGAATTTCCTAGAACTGAGAAACATATATTAGTGAACAGTTTTTCTTATGAGTGTTCTTCCTCCAAGGTCTTATGAGATAGTACTTGTCACACAGTTCAGTGGTTGCTAAGTAAATATTCATTTTATTGTTTTGATAAATCACTATCTGACTTGTATTTTTTTCATGCAAAATAGCTAATTATGTGTTATCTTTACAAATAAACAGAATGTTAATTAGGCAGCATTATTCTGAATATGCCCTTCACCAAGTTGTCTTTGGTTTTGAACTAATGCTAGCTATCAAAGTAATATTTGCATGTGAAGCTGATACTGAACCAAAATTTGCATCTGTTCTTTGTGATTCATCTAGCAAATGATAAAACCATTCAGAAGTATTCAATCTATACATTTGAGTAACAGGAAAAATGGCCAGTTTTTTGAGGTAATCATTTTGCCTTAATCTTTGGAAGATCCTGTCTAAAATGGGGCATATAAAATTGCTGCTACAGAAGGCTGTGCAATCTTTGCTGTAAAGAGTAATTTGACAAATGAATATCAGGAATTGCATAAAGAAGTTTATTGTATCTTGGACTAGCTCTAAAAGACCATTTTAGACCTATCTCTTATATATTACTAAAGAGTTCATGAGATATTGTTTTTTTTATTCACCTTATCTTTATATATATGCTCTTTTTCTCTTCTGCATAAACAAAATAGGTTTCAAATACATGATAGGTTTCATTTCTTTCAACGTGGAAAGAGGAAAGCTAAAGCCTAGTGAGGCTAGATCTTATAAAAGAAAAAGGAAGAGAGTCGCAGAGGAATGCAAAACAGATTAAGCTCTGAAGCAGCTGGAGGAAAAGGCAGCAAGAGTCATATTGTGAAGTGCCATATCAAGTGGTGTTACCAGCAAAAAAAGTCTCAAAGAGTAGTGAGTGACCTCAAGGTTTTTACTGAAGCACTGTAGGAGGAAGCCTTAGAGTGACAACTTATAAGTATCATATCCTGAATTATAAGGATTTTCAGAGCTAGAGCCTAGTTTTGAAAAGCAACAGGAACCAGATCCTTCAGAAGGCATTTGATACCTTCTCAAAAATAGTAACAGGGAGAAAGTTATAAACATTTAAAAGCCCTTGTCCTTGTTTTTTTCTCTGCTTTTTTTTCTTCCTGGGGAACTTTGTATTAGCACAGTTACATGTCTCAGCAGACGGTATTTTAATACATAGGAGTCATACAAGACTGCTCAGAAGTGACACTTTGAGTCACTGAACAGAAGTTACACATAGAGGCAATTAAACTCTACAAACCTCTCGCAAGAGAAGAGATAAAGTAATGTTATGGTTTAGAAAGGAAAAACAATTAGAATTCAATTTAAGAGAGAGTGAGGATCAGTCTGCTTTCCCTTCAAGAGAGCTATTTCTTTTCCCCTTCCCCTGGACAAAGAGAGAGTATTTTAGAATCACTTTAAAAACAAACAAACAAACAAACAAACAAAAAAAACTCACCCCCCCCTTATAATGGAATATTAATTTTCATAAATATGACATTAAGCACTGATCTTTGGAAAATGTTTGGTTATCCATATAATGAATTAACTTTCATAATAAGAATATTTTCCTAGAAAAATGGCCTCTAAATCTAAACTCACATCCACTGAGAGAGCGAAGGAAAACGTTGTAAGTATGCAGCTGAAAAAAAAAAAAGAAAAGAAGCTTTATTATGAAACTTCTCTCAAGGATAATTCCTATTCTTGATTTTCAAAACAATCCCTTTATGAAAGATATAATAAATATTGTACTGCCTTTTTCTTCTTTTCATCCTAAGTGCCAGAATTATGTTAGCATTTATGCTACTGATGTTATCTTTCCACAGTCTGAGACTTCTGGCATGTAAAAACTTGTCTTATAATGCATTTCTTTCATTCCTCAGGATTTGTACAACTGGACCAGTTGCCCAACTGATCCCATGAGATTGGTAGGCAGGAAAAATGTACTTGGAGTCACATCATACTTTATACTACAGCTCTTCTCATTCTTTTATAACTATTGTTTTCTCCAGGAAAAGTTTAAGACAAACCATTACTATTAAAATGAATGTTAGAATTTTTCCCTAATTTCTGATAACTTGTCCATGTAAAAAAGCTTTGGATGTTACCTGTATAATTTTTTTAAAAATGCAAATAGATTAAAATTTAATGCAGGATGAATAATATTAGCATTTTGGTACTTTTGTTAAAAAAATGACTGCTTTTATGAGTGCATAACAGAAAATGTTAACACATTTAACAAAGAAAATGGCAAATTATTTGCTGAAGCAAGTTTAGCAGCCAACTAATAAGACATAGTTTTTATGTTTTTAATTTGGGAAATTTTAATTTTACATGTCTTCATTTTCCCTTTCCAATTTTTCTAATGCCCACACAAATAGAAATTAGGAAAAAAAACCACAAGGGAAACATCACTCCAGTTTTCAAAAATTGTAGGAAGGAGGACCCAGGGAACTACAGAGCAGTTAGCCTCACCTCTTTTAGATCATGGAGCAGGTCTTCATGCCAGCAATGCTAATACAATGCACATACAAGAGAAGGAGGTAGTCTGATACACTACTTTACTAAAAGCAAAGTGTTCCTGACTAACCTCATGCCCCTCTACGATGAAGTGGCTACAACAGGGAAGACTGACCAGTGGCACCTACCTAGACTTCTGTAAGGCGTTCAGTCCCATGGGACATTCTTATCTCCTACTTGGAGAGACACACATTTGAAGGCTTGATGATTCAGTGGATGAGGAATTGGATGGATGGATGTAAACGGAGGCAGGTGGCAAGCAGTGTCCATTGGGGCTCTGTCGCAGAACTAGTGCTCTTTAACATGTTCATCAAAGACATAGTGAGATTGAGTGCCCTCTCAGCAAGTTTGCAGATGACATGAAGCTAAGCAGTGTAGCTGACACAAAAGGACAGGATGCTATCCAGAGGGACCCAGACAAGCTCATGGGAACTCAATACAATTCAACAAGGCCAAGTACAAGGTGCTGCACTTGGGTCAGGCCAACCCCAGACATGAGTACAAACTGGGAAAAGAACTCATTGAGAGGGTTCTGATGGATAAAAAGCTGGTCATGAGCCAACATTTTATATTTTTATAGCATTCTTCATTCTGATGGAAAAATAGATCCATAAAATCTGAGACTTTCGATTGTATGGAAGAGCTTTAAATTTATCTCAAATCTCAGAAGTAATGTATTTTTTAAAAGAAAAGTTAAGTTCCATTGGGAAATTTTGCTGAGTACTGTTGCTATACAGGTAAAGTCTGTGGCGTTTATGGGGATGAAAGCCAACTGAAAATGAACATTACTAAACCTAGTTTTACAAATGGTGAATATTTGTACTGAAAGCTTGAGAAAAATAGTTTTTATGAAAAATATTGTTCACTACATTTCTGTTCTAAATGAGGCATTTACTTCCTAGTGTATCAGCCTTCCTTAATCAAAGCTACATTTGTTTTCCTTTTTTAGCACTCGGCATGAAAGCTTTCTACACCCGCTCATCAGCTGGCATTTCTTGGCATTTCAGAAAATTGATCTCACCAGTTTACATCACAAAAGTATTTTGTCCACTAATGTTCAGCAAATGTTTCTTCGGTTCTCTTACATAAGGTACAGTACTTAGCATATAAATATCATAAATTGATCTGAATAAATTTTAATTTGCCGTTTGTTGTGAAATCCTAACACTAGTATATGTTTTTCCCTACTCAATACTTCGATGATAAGACAAAAAATAAATTATCCTAGTTTAAGCAAAAGAACTACATATGTTCTTCTGCATTTAAGGAGCAGTATCTGAGCAGCTAAAACACTCAGATAAAGAATGTAAGATGTAAATCAAATAACAATGGGATAATTTTTAGTTTATTACTATTGATATTTGTTGGGGACAGAAAAAAAATTCTGAACCTTTACATGAGTAAAAGAAAACAGCCGTTTCTCAGTTATTATTTTGGTAAGGAGGTTGTAAGACATCTGAATATGCAGAAAATGCATTTATACGTGGAAATTACAGAAAAGTTACTTCTTTAACAGAGGTGAGTAATTTTTAGAGAAACTAAGAGGGCAAAAGCTACTTCTGGCTTCCCCTCACATTTATCTCTGATTTACAGAGTTTGAAACAATATAGCAGCTAAGGGACTGAAAATAATACTTGATGAAACTTTTGAAGTGACTAGGGTTTGTGAACATTTGGTTCAGCTATCTGTTTCATTAATTAATCTGCCAACAAAGTTAGTGCTGAAGTTGTCAGCAGGAAGGAAAGCTGGCCTCATATTTTTAAACAGTGAACCAATGTCTCTTTTTAACACAGTAATTAGCAACATGCTGCGTCCTCTGACTAACGACTCAAGCTGTCCCCATATGGGCCTCTAGGATGATGGTGGCTTTTGTGCCAGCCTACACTTCTCCTGCTAACCAAGGGCTCGCCCAAGGCTGATCTGGATGCCGATGTCACCACCTACCCTCCTGTCCAGCACCTGGACATTGCCACCTGCCCAAGCAAGCCAGGCTCTTGCTCGCAGTGCTTAGGAAAGGCTGACACACCAACATGATCTGTGGTTAAAAAAACTCACATAATGCGGAGAAATAATAAATGGACAGTTTTAGTGACACATAAATAGGTATTGCTGTTTAAGAAGCCTCTATAGGCACATAGGAAAATTGCTGTCGTGGTGATTTATTTTGACAAACAAAAGGAAGGAAAATAATAAAAATAATTCTGCATCTCAATTTGTTTATAATGAGGAAGAAGTTAAAAAAGAAACCATATCCATAAAGCTATTCATTTTCTTTGCTTTTTAAAATGTTTTTATGTCAGCATCATTTTTTAAATTGAATTCAGTCCTCATATATTATGAATGAACTGAAAGTTTTGGCAATACCTTCAGTTTACTTCAACCCCACTATATAATGCACTATCAATTTTAGTACCTACCCTTAACAGTGTGAAAAATATTTTCACAATACATTTGTTTTCACTTCTTCCAAAATTGACAGTTTCTTCACTAAAATTGATGAAAATACTCAGCTAAGCAATGGAGAAATTATTGTAGGAATGATCTTATGTTAATTAACTTCCAAAAAATATTAGTTCATAAATTTCTTAAAACCAGGAAAGAATAATTAGAATTATATCTGACCATATTGTTATCTGGGAGATGCTGAAAGCTGAGATTTATTTTTTTTACTTGAATGAAACTTTAACATATTTCTGTTCTGAAGTGTGGCAAAGATGCTCAGTTTTAAAAAACTTGATTAGTTAGAAAGTAAAAAATTTAGCCCTTTTGTCAGTATGTGACAGGGAAATTCATCTAATGGTAGTATATCCAAAAGTATATTTTTAAGATACTCTCCTGACTTTTATTCTTAGTTCAACTAATTTTCAAGAAGTTCTCAGGCTTTTTTTTAAACTGAAAACTGGACTTGCACAAATGAGGATGAAATCAATAAATATATCTATTTTCTCAGTCCGAGGCCCAAGGTATTTTTGGCTAAAGCAAAAATTATATTTAAAGATTTGATCTGCTTTCATTATTGTGAATAATTAACTTTGAACAGAAAATAGGAGCTAAAAAGGTGAATATATGCACATTTATATTTAGTACTAAATGCTTTCCAAACCATCTATTTGTATCATGCAAATTTAATGCATAGTATTCTTCACACTTTGCATATTTTTAAAAAAGTGCTTAATAAATGATTCATTACGCAAATGTTTAATATTCTAGTTATATGGTAGGCTTGCCTTATTATGTTGCTTCTTTCCAAACTGATTGCAGCAATTCCTACGCAACCCATCATGTTTAATAACCCCTTAAGTATCGCACAAATGCATTACATTGACGATGGTCTTGCAGGTGTCATTCCAAATTGGCATTGCTTTTACTTTTCCTTGTTTTCTGGATCGAATTACTGGCCTATTGTATCAGATTCTGACTTAAAACCCTAACCATCCTGAGACTCACACAAGGAGCCCATTTTTTCTTCCGAGAGTTGGTGCTTTCAGCGTGATATGGCTGTGTCAAGGCTTGCTACTCCTGTGCAGAACTTCCCTGTGCATGACAGACTGGCCATGCAGTAGCACTTGCCACGCAGTCAGAGCTAGCAAGATATTGGTCAGCCTGGTCAGAGTCACTGTTCTAATCAGGTTTCTGAAGTGCCCAGCGGTTAAATGCTCAAATGGTTAAGTGCTCAAATGGTTAAATGCTTCTCCTTGCCCACCTACCACACAAAAATACCCACGTGGGAAAGAGAACAATAAACCCTGGACAAGCAGAAGCTTCCAGTCTGTGTGCACACGTTAAGCACATGACACTTGTCGTCTGCCTGCACGGAGTTGTTTTCCTAGTACAAAACTAAACTGCTAGTCTTGTGTAGAATGGCTTATCTTAAACACCACATGCTCTGCTGTGAAGTACAGATGAAGCAAGATTTCCTTTGAGAGGAATAGGGGGAACCAGTGTCTCTGATTTCACATTTATGGTAGTTATGTTCAACACCTTTTAGTCACTTAAAGAGTGTAGCAGAAAACAGAATTACAAAAAGATTGCCACACGAAGTCAAAGAACTGCCAGATAAATTCCTTTATGTTTATGTGTATGTGATGTAAGCCAGATGGTCTGAGAAGGAATGTAAACCTATGAAACATTTTCAAGCTGTACTGCCCCATAGAGAGAAAAGTTTGATAATATTCATAGAATGAATCCCTTTTAAATTGACGGAGCTGATTCTGGACTTACATAATTTTTATTTTTTTTTAATAGAACATCTGTTAACTGAAACAGACTGTCCCCAAAATGCTTTGCTCATTCTCATCATCATACATTTAGTGCTTTTGATGTTGACTATCCAATTTCAGGTAGGAAGTGAAATATTTTTTATTATCCCTCTCTTCGACATAACTTTATAAAAACAGTAAAACTAAAATCACAGTCTGCAACTTATTGGAGAATCAGATGATCCAATATGCAGTTGAGTACCCAGTCTCCAAAGCTGTAATAAGCTCATGGAGGTGCAGGAACAGGTCAGCACTGACAAGGTAGCCTAAACTGTGGAAAGATCAACACTTTTTGGTCACACTAGTCTACCTTCACAGAAACAGTATATATAGACACTAGCTCCAACACAGGGGAGTATGGTGCAGTGAAATTTTGACTTTTTTCTTGGTTTCTCTTGTTGAAGAACTCTGAAAGATACATCTTGATTGGAAGACTAAGAAGCATCCCACATAGTGCATGGATGTCGGAAGTAACAGTGTAGTGTAAGATTAGAGGTATCTTCAATGCAAGGCTTGACTTGTATGTTTGTTTAATACATGGAGTTTATTGTTCGCAGATAAGTTGTCTGGTAGCTGAGGATAAGTAAGTGCATTTGAAGTTGCCTGTTTTCTCAGTCTCTCAGGAAACTTCCACCAAGCCGTCCCAAGTTTCCACGAACACCAACTGCAATTCTAGTCTCCGGGTTACATGCCATGTTTATGAAGTTAAGTGAATTGATAATAAAAATTTCTTTAATTATGAGTCCCTACTTCTTTACTTAATATTTTAAAAAGTCACTGTTATATTATTTATTATTTAAGTTATGTGAACAATTTTTACTATTTGATAAGAGATGATCTCCAAGTTGTAATATTACATACCTTCCTACTGGTATCTATATTGTGCTTTAGAGGTGAAATATTTTATTTAGCATGAGGGAAATACTCTTACCAAAAGCTGTGTGGTAAGAAAAGCTCCTCAGAGAACAGCTGTTGAAACAGGTGACTACAATATTATGCACTAAACATTTTGCATTAAACCACATTATGCATTAAACAACTCTCTTCTAAAAGGAGAAACTAAAAGTATCTCTTCTCCCTCACATCCAGGAATATATACACCTTGTTCTAGGAAGGATTCCCACTGTATTTTGTAGACACAGAAATATGTATTGACTCTTTTTATGTTGTTTTGGTTTGGTTTTTTTTCCCTAGTGATGAGTCCTAAGCCTCTTAAGTGCCCATCTCAGAATTTTCCTGGCAAATTAAAAGCTGGACTTAAAGATTTCTCCCTTTGTTTTGTTAGCCTGACTAATATGAGTGGATTCCAGCAACAAACCATGTGAAGTTTGTTATGACTAACTCATAATATTAAGATAATAACAGTAAGCCAATTATGAACAGACCAAGAAAAATTAAATAAAATGTTAAATTCATAAGATGCAACCATTTATCATCCACCCAAGCATAATGTAAATATAGTGCTACTAATGCTCTGGCAATCCATTATTCCTGATGCTTTTAATACTACTGTTAGGAGAAAAAGAAAAAAAAATTAATAATGCACAGCAGTCTCATTAACATGAAATCCCTAAAGGAAGAGACATGGCAAAAACGATAAAAACCAAAGGATGGCTGCTTTAAAAAAAAATGCATGTGAAATGTTCAGTTAATATTTTCAATATTTTTTCATTCATTCATTCTTTAATTTGACAGAACACTAATATGAGAAATAATTGTATTTAAAATCTGATACTTTCATTCTCCAGTCTAATACAGATCTTTCTGTATTAGAAAGAACTTAATTTCTTTTTAATTTTAGGGTTTTTTTGTAATCAGAAATTTTTTATTTGTGCTTAGGTGAAACTAAAGAAAGCTTGTGTATACTGTGCTCACAATAAAAAACAGTAGATGAAGGTAGAGAGACTTTTAAAGTGATGCAATGTAAGATTTCAATTTGGAAGTACAAAGCAAACTTTAGGTTACTACAAAGACAGCCATTATTAAAAAGCCTTTTTTTCTTTCCCTCTTGTCAATAAAACAATATTTCTACTTATTTGCTTATTCAAGCAAATTATCAAACTATTTAGTTGAATTCTAAAAATTCTTTCAAGCGCATTAAGCTATCAATAGAAATTCCAAGTAATATATCAGATTTTATAGGAAGGTACTTATAATTCCTTGTCCTGGTTCCAGCCCACAGCAGCAGGAGGGGGCATGCCAAGACCCTAATATTATTTGGTACCATCTTGCATCATTGCCAGGGGCAGGGGAAAGGGACTCTTTCTCGCTTCTGAGAAGAAGGGTGGTTTCTTCAGGGGAGAGAAAGTGTGGCAGGTGAAACGGTTGGTATTGTTGTGGACTTCCTGTGTAAATTTTTTATTTTTCTTATGCCTTTTTTTATTAATACTGTTGCTGCTATTATTCATTTTCTTATCTTATTGCTGTTTCAAGTAAATTGTTCTCCAGCAAGAAAGCTGGTGAGAGAGCTGGAAGGGATGTCCTCAGGTGAGTGGCTGAGCACTCTGGTTCAGTCTAATCTGAAAAAAAGAAGGCTGAAGGCTGAAGAGCAACTTCATTGCTCTGTGCAGCTGTCTGAGGCAGAACACGTGGAGATGGAGGTGCTGAGCTCTTCTCCGTGGAATCCAGTGACAGGATAACTGTGAATAGCTTAAATCTGCACCAAGGGTATTCAGACCTAGACATTAGGAAGGATTTTACTGAGAGGTCAGACATTGCAACAGACCCCTTAGAGAGGTGGCCCACATGTTTAAGATGTTAAGTCCCATGTTAAACCTCTAAGTGCTTAAGATGCATCTGGACAGTGCCCTTAGGAACATGATTTAACATTTGGACAGGCCAAAAGTGCTCAGGCAGTTGGACTAGGTGGGTTTTGTAGGTCCCTTCCAGCTTAAATATTCTGATCTGTTCTATGCCATGCTGTTCTATGTGTAAACTAAATTTTATCAAAGTGACTAAGTCACAGACACACACGCACATATAAATATATAAAGGAAATATTGTATTATGGCTTATGCACTAATGAGTAAAAATTGTAACTACTGTCCTTATCTGACTACACATTTACTGAGATACTGTGTCAGTTTATAACCAAAAGTAAATTAAGTTTAAATCAGCTTTCTAGTCTTTGGCTGAATCATTGTGGTAGACTTCAAAGCATTGGTTGTTCGGTTGTTTTTTTCTCTTTAATTTGTAGTATCCAAATTATGTGATTCTTTCAAAGATTTCATTTATTTCAAGTTAAATTGAAAAATTAATGGAACTGTATATTTCTATGTAAAATTTGGCACCTAACACCACAACTTTATATGATAAGATTGCTTATATAAACTGCAAATAAAATATATACAATTTTTACTTTCTATATATGAAGTTACATGAATACAAGCAAAATCTACTTATTTAAATTTCTGGAAGGCAATGTCTGCTTCATTCATCTGCCTGAAAAACCAAACTGCCTTAGAACCAACACAGTACATTTGTTCCTGACAGATATAATTTACTTTCCACAATAATTAAAATACTTTTAATTGGAAAATCAATTAAGTTTTTATGAACGCTTACTTATTCTAATTGGAATTTTAAAATTAAATAAGAATTATCAAGGCGCAGCACCATAAAATGACAACATCAGGAGGCTGATGTAGAAACAATGTCATTAATAGCTGCTGCTTTCTCTGCTTTCCACCAAGGCAAAGCATCTAAAAGCACTTTCTCTTAAAATAACTTTCTGTATCAAGCAAAAATAATTAATGAATCAGAGCTCAAGGAATAAACTACAGATATTACTTATCAGAAATAATCAGAAAAGCCTAACAATGAATTTTTCTCTTCAAGGCAGAAAGTCTTGCACACTAATGAGTTCTCAAAATATTGGTTCATAATGAAAAAGGATTCATAACTTTGGGGCCTTTTCTATACTTCTTATCTTAGAAAGCAAAATCAAAACAATGTTTTCCTATGAATGAAAAACCAGCAAAGAAATTAGATGAAAGCATGGAACAGAAAATGGAATCAGGAAAAATAATTTACTAAATAAATGTCCTAACTCAAATTCTATATATTTTTCACTGAGACAAATTCAATCTTCTGGTACAAACTTCACAAACTACTACATTATTTTTAAAACTAAAGGTAAGCTGGCTGCCTATGATCATGTAGGAGTATGACCAATTCACTACCTTGAAAACTGTTGCTCAGTGATAGAAGTGTTTTTCATCGGCAAGGATTTTTATATTTCCTGAAACAATACTAAAAGTAGTCAGGGGGTTCTTTTGTAATGTATGAAAGAATTCACAGCCAAAAGGATTGGTTACTGACTGATAAAGGGATGTCAGCTATTCATAACTGCTATTTATTCAAAACATAAAAGCTTTAGAGAGGTCTCCATGGAACTTATTCTTTCTAGATCAATAAACAAAGGCTGTTTCAAAGCTATTAAATTAATTACGCACATGGTTTTGAGAAACATAAATAACTCAACTGTGGTTGCATCAAGTTCCAAGACACAGGATTGGCTAATGTAACACATCACCTTGGACAGAGAAGTGGCATAGCAGGTGTGCCTCCCACTTAATGGCCAAATAAATACTTCATTGTGTGAAGCTGTTTTTAACTAAGTGACTTGACTATTGGTATTACTACAGTGTAGTGGACTGCTTGCAAGATAAGAGTCTGTCTCACCATTGTCTCAAGCATGGAGCTAAAAAACCTTGATGGCACAGCTGGGCTGCTGCAGGAGCCGAGCTACTTGCAAAAGCTCCAGGAGGCACCTAGGAAGCCAGCAGAGGCAGGCAGAGCAGCAAAAAAGATAAAAAGTTGTTACAATCAAAAAACAGAGTATGTCAGGCAGATCTGCTTGGAGACGGGAGAATCAGCCAATGGACACTCAGGGCCCATCTTGGTACCAGGTGACCTTTGCTTGGATGCTGTTGAACTGGCCAGTGGGAATCTGGGGGCTAGCACGGGGAGGGTATTCAGGGCCATGCCCAGGGTCAGGAGCAGGAGGACTGCTGCGGGAGCTGCTGCTGCTCTGTTAGGTTGTTCCTCAACCAGTTAGGTTGTTCCTCAGAGGACACAAGGCAACCAGGGAAGAAGCCCAGCCTGCAAGCCAGCAGCACTTAGTGGTGGTGGTAACTCCTGTCCCGTGCTTTCAAGTTACCCTTAGCTTTTCCTACTTTTCTATCTTCCTTCTTTCTCTCTGCTCTTTTATGTTACAAAATAAAGTTGAATTATCATTTTGGGATGCAGCATCTGGCCTTGTTTGTGCCTTAATATTGCTTTTGGGAATGTTTTAGAACCTGGTTCCCCTCTACATCTAAGTAGATTGGAACATACAGTTATGGCAAAAATCTTTCCATAATTCCTTGCATTACTTCAGGTATATATACAGCCATGCTACAGAAACCTAGGACCACAAAGTGGCACAACTCCCACTGTTACTAAACAAAAATGTGAATTCAATCTTCCTAGAAGCATAACTGATGGCATCAAAACAAATCCTGGACTATATGTAACTGCTGCTGCTGAAATTGTGTGTGTAGATACAACCATTCCAATGTTGTAGTGTCATTATTAGTATAATAGCAGAAATGAGGTTTTCATTGCTCCTCAAAACTACTAGATGTAGTGTAGCACAGTGGTTCATTATATGCACAGACTAATGAAGCATACAAAATATCTTTCCTCGTGAGATTCTGACAGCCTGAACAATGTTTAATGAATCATTACTTTCTTTTGTGACAGTATGTTATTGTATTTTTCTTCGTGACACCATGGGTGGCTGGGGGAGCTGGGGTTGTTCAGGCTGCAGAAAAGACAGCTCAAGAGTGACCTTTTTGCTCTCTACAATTACCTGAAAGGATGTTGTAGCCAGGTGGGGGTCACTCTCTTCTCCCAGGCAACCAGTGACAGGATAAGAGGGCATAGTCTCAGGGTACACCAGGGGAGGTTCAGGTTGGATATAAGGAGAAATTTCTTCACTGAAAGGGTGATTGAGAATTGCAATGGGCTGCTCAGTGAGGTCGTGGAGTCACCATCTCTGGGGGTGTTCAAGAAACGACTGAATGTGGCACTTGGTGCCATGGTCTAGTTGACAAAGTGGTGATCAGTCAAAGGTTGGATTTGATGATCTCAGAGGTCTTTTCTGACTTAAATAATTCTGTGATTCTGCATGAAGTATTTTACTTAAATGTATCACTCGGCAGAAGAGTTCTCATCTGTGATTTTTAATTTCTTTTTGCATAAAAATAATACTTAAAAATTATTTCTTAATGGCCTTTGGGTAGTTTCTTCTCTGACAATTATTTTTCTTAAAATTACTTTTGTAACCAATGATTTTACTAATATAGTCATGTGGAGGGTTTCACTATTTTAAGAGGGTCAAAATTATATCTATGGTAGGCTAACAATCACTCAGGTCAAAAATGATCTTTGAAATCTTCTGGTCCAACGTTTACCTCAGAACAGACTAACTTCCATGTTAGAGCAAGTTGCTCATCACCTTGCCCAGCTCAGACACGATCATCTCCAGGAACAGAAATTCCAGCATCTCCTCTGGTAAGCTGGTTCCTGTGCTTAACTACTCCCTTTCCCCATTCATCCCCTTCCCCCCCCCCAAAAAAAAAAAAAAAAATTAATTGTTTTTCCTCTACTACACTTTCTGTCTATTGTCTCTTGTCCTTGTTCTGGCTATTGTCTTCTTTATAAATGCTCACCAAAAATCTGTAATTCATAAATCAGCAGGTAGATATACACCCTTGTCCTTGGCTTTTCCAGCCTCACAGTAACCAGATGCACTTTTCAGGATTTCTTTGTACTTCATATGCCACAGATCTCTGACCAGTTTGATGTTGCTCTGCTGAACTCTACTCAGTTTGTCAGCACCTGTCTTGCATGTGAGTGTCCCAAGTGTACCAGTATCCCACACAAAGTCTTACAAGTGTGAAGTCACTTTCATTCTCTGTTTTTTCCTTGCCCTGGGACACTTCCTGTACTAAGCCCTAATCATTGGCCTCACCGTGTTAGTTTAGCTAACAGACATGGCTAGGATATCACTTGTTCTTTCTTTCCTATGTAAATACTATGGTAGTGGGGTTGTAAAGCAAGTTTTTGTACCTTGGCTGAAATACTTCTATTCCTTTACCCTCTCCACCACAGACTTTTTCACTCTGCCTGGACACAGCACAGTACTTGCTCCACTGCAAGACCAAGTGGATCTGTGACCTTGACAGATTTGGAAATTGGCAAATAAACAAAAGAGCTATTTTCCATTACTAAGTGTGATGCTATGATCCCACTCCCATCCTCCTTAGAATATGACAACCTGGATACCAAGAATAGTAATGCATGACTCAACCTTGCCAATCTGAGACCTGGTAGTCAGTAGCTGAGTTTACAAATCCTGATAAGATATGATTAAGTGGTAAATGTTTTTCCTTCTTTAACTTTTTTTAAGAGATCTTTAAAAGCAAGGATATCATACTAACACAGACCAATTTTTTTTCACAACATGAGATACTGTTATACTACCCTGTTACCATGTACTAACCTTGGGGCTGGTCTTAAGGAAATAAATGTGATACAGATGTAGATTTTCCATTTCATGGGGTAATCTGTGTGTGTATAAGAAAAAATATTTTGTAACTTACACTGCTAACATTTTTAAGTGTAATTAAGAATAAAGAAATCATTCCATTTCTCTCTAAATAAAAAAAAGAAGGCAAACAAAAAGGTTATTTTTTTTCTTAAAACTATCTGCAAAAAGAGAGGAAGAATTCTAAAATCAAATGTTGCCAAAAATTCAGTGTTACATTCACAATCTCTTCTTAAAAAACTTGTTGACAATGGACATACTGCTTCTCTGCACAACATCACTCCTCTTAATAGGTTTCTTTTATAATTGCAGCACATACATAGTAATGAAAACCTCCTGATAAGAAGCATGTGTTGCAGAATAAACAGGCAACTTCAGAAAAGAGAATTAAATCATGGCTTCACTTAATGGACCATTCAAGGTGAATCTGTTTTATTTTTGCTGCCAAAGCCATTTATAATCCCTTTTTCTAAGAGCTGTACGACTCTTTCTGTTCTAAGCCCTCTCCTATTTGCCTTCTATTTCCTTTTCCAGATCAAAAAGTCATTAGCTCAAAAGAACTAAGTTCTTTTATTGTCATATGTTGACATATTCAGATGCAGTTAAGTTGAGAAATCATTCAAGTCCATGGTTCAGAAATACAGGACATCCTTGTGGACATGCACAGCTTAACCAAGTTCAACTTTTCTCTGTGCATGTCCATCCTCAAAAGTATTTTCATTTATCCTCAGCTGTTACTTCCCTCTATTTTTAAAACATGCCTTAATTTGCAAGATCATCCTTCTGTTTGTAGGAATAAATAAATTACAAAATGTCATATAGTAACACCCCTTTACACACTGACGCTAAACTCCCAGCTACATTGTTTGCCTTATGATTTTTCAGTTTGCATTAGATTTATTCACTGCTTCTCTGAGAGAGGTTTCAAGTAAAGCCCCCACTGTAGAGTATGCAAGCAATGATAAATTTAGAGGGAGAGGAATGGGAGGTTATTACTGAAACAATCAAATCAAGACTACAGAATCACTTTTAAATAGAAGTATGTTTTCATTTTTTTATGAGAACATGCCTCAAACTGTATAGCTCTGAATACTTTAACATTATATATAGTTTTCTTTGGCTGTCTTCCATAAACAAGCCGTTTCATTAAAGAGAAATAAACAGAAAACTCCAAAATGTCAGCAGAAAGTCTTGTTACATTAGAATATATTTTCAAGTAGCTTTATTTGTAATTTTTACCCCTAGATGTACCTGCTCTTTGCTTTCATGTGACATAAAAAAATTAAGATTTAACTCCCTCAATATAGTTGGTAACATTCAGCATAAGATGCCTGGAAGCTATTATTTCGATATTAATTTACATTTTTTCAAGAATTAGGGACTTATAAATGTTCAAGTATACACATTCTTGTTACTTACATTCCCTTTGTGCACTTATGTAAATTACATTCTTATGAAATGAAATGGTATAACTGAAAGATGTATAATTAACAACAACTATCCTAAACAACTATCAACTCCTGTGGAAAGAGAGCAATACAATCTGAATTTTGATGCCATTCTTGTATAGAAAGACATAGCTGGTCATCACAGATAAATCTTACAGATACTCAATACTGTTGAGACTAGAATCAGAACTTTTTGGTTGAAGAACAAGTAAAAGACAAGGAGCAGAACACACCACAGCGGAAACACATTGGCAGAAATAAAAATTTTACTTGGAAAAATTACCTTAAATTGGTTTAGAAACAAGAGAGAAAGAAAGTGGCCATTTTTCATTTTGAAATTAGCAAAAAAAAAATTAACTGGTATGGAGTTCAAAGTATGGACAGAAAAACAAATTTTCAACAGATAACTGTTCCATGATCCATAGCTGCTTGTATTTCCTGCAAATGCAAAGCAAATTGTTCTTTTTTTTTAATGGCAGAAGGGTGAGCCATGTGCATTTGTGATTGAATGTGGTATGTGAACAGTGGGTTGCTATGAAAGAGTTTGTACCTAATAAACTCATACTCTACTATGCAATAACTTCTTCATATGCCTTTACTCTAATGTAGTTTCTACTAATTTTTTCACAGAGCTTAATGAGCAATCCTTAAATATATTATCACTTTCTTTTCACTCATTTAGCCTGTAGACTTCAGCATAAAATAGAATGGCTGTTCTCATGTCGTTACTGGGAAAATATGTCACTGAAATAAATGTATTAAATATATGTCTATATGAAAGTGTGGAAGAAAAGAGGATAAACTTCTTTATTTTAAAGCTATATGCCTTAGCTGGAACAAAGTATGCTTAAAAATTTCACTGCTCCTGACAATGATTGTGTTATAAATCTTTTTTTTTTCCAAGTTCTCTTACATTGTCAACATGTAATTGATTTTACAATATAGTGTGCCAGGTTCTGAAATCTAAAAATGAAGGTATGGAGATGTGTCAATTTAGCAAGAGATAATATATTATTCAAATGCTTCAGGATAAAATTTTGATGCTGTTACTCTCAACAGTATACCTTTTAGGTAAAAAGATGTCACCATCAGTCTGTTTAAAAAGAGCTCTTTGTAAAAATGTCTTATTTTTCAAGGGAAAAAGCCAAAACAAGATTGGAATTTTTCTCAGATTAGGTTGCAATGCTTTTACCTTAAAGTCATGCATTTTAAATGTTCAGGTCCACAAAAAGAAAACCAGCAATTTTTGGTACAGTAGTTATGTTAGTGTACAAGTCAGAGCCACCCTGATTTATTATTTCAGTCTGATTGGAAAGCATCCCCCATTATTGTTCTCTGTTAGTTTTAATAGCTCACAGAATGTAACTGAGCCTGCCTTTAAGTAGTTAAAGTAAAATGAAAAGACTTAGAGTCTATTTTGCAGATTTAGAGGTAGAGATTTCTAAAAAAATTGTATGTGTAGGCACTTGGTTCCCCACAAAAACATCAGCTTTACCTACAGTAGACATATTTACACTACACTTTGAAAGTCCTTATTTCGCCTGGAGACGAAGTTCATCTCATCTTCTTCCTGCCCTCTTCGTTTTCCTATTGAAAGCACATATTTAGTCCAGATTGAAAACTTACTTTGTATTCTACACTGCTGTTGCACAGAACAGAAAATTATCTAGTACTGTAAGATTATCTACCTATGATTAAATTTAGTGGGCCTACACAAGGACAGGAAATGTATGCTGGTTGAAGAGCATTGGTGCATCTCACGTGTATAATGAAGTGCCTCTCAACTATAAAGTTTTATATAAATCATAGACTTTATAATTCATGGAGAAAATAGGTAACTTATATCATCTTTCCATTGTTTTCTGTGTCTTTACCTGAGTAAAATTCTGGATATGGCTGTTCTTAAGAGCAAGGGTTCCCAGCCTGTGAGTGTGCATCTTCGCTACTGGCTTTATGATGACAAATTTTTAGAAAGGCAAAAAAATCTTCTTTTTGTCCTTTTGGATTTCCATTATTGCTGTGTGGAAATAAATAAAAGATCAACACAAATGTATGAGGAGTCCTTCAGAATTAAACCAGATGAATAATGAAAACTTACAATATGTTATCTTCTTATGAAGTATGGAAATAATTGTTTTCCCCAAGTAAAATATTGTACTGTTCTCAATATTACAATCCAAGTAAATCTCCAAAATTGCTGTTCAAATGCAAGTGACAGGTGTAGAGTGATTACAGCATCAAACATAATTATTATTGTAAACTATGCTTCATTCTAATCTGAGAGGAGTTTTTTTTTGAAAACTCCTTGAAGCACTATAAACCCTGTTTAATGTCAAATATGTTAAGTATGAGCTTATCACCCCCTTGCATTAGAAATTCGTAATTTTTTCACAGCATAATTTGTGTTTTGATAAATCTTTTCATACGTAATTCTATATAAAGAATTCCAGACATGTTTTCATGCTTTTTATGTTCCGTTTAAAATGCCTCACTGCATTACAAATTGCGGAACATCAATAGCAAGAGTTAGAACAGAAAAGTTTACTTTAAAACATTTTCTTCTTTATGCTTCTTTTGAAATGCTGTTTAATTTCTTTTTTTCAAAGCATAATTTATGTGTTTTATTCCAGCCCAGTCACTAGAAGTTTGAACACAAATTTATCAAGGGTGAAAGTAAAGTAACACTAGAAATATCTGAAATCTAATTGTGTTAGAATAAGTACCATTAACATGATACTTAAAAAAAAACACAAAACACCTGATTCATGAATAAATTCAAGAAGACATATGCTGATCTAGTATGCAGTCAGAAGCAGTTTCTGTCACCTTGTGACTCTTTTAATACAAAAGGATTTTAAAAGGGGTATCCAAACGCTAGTGAATCCTACATGCTATTATCTGTCATCTGTGGTCATTCTGCTTAAAATGATGGTATTTGTCTGTAGAGCAGAAATAATTCATTTTTTAACATCAAAACAGTTATAGTCAAAACTATTCAAAGGTTTTCACTGCCATGAATGAGCAGAAAAAACAACTGCATGCATTTTTAGTGCATGGACATTTATTTTAACTCTGCACAAGAGCACTGGCTCCTGGCTCTGAGTAACCAAGGATGAGACGCTGCACAGCAGCAAGCTGACACTAACTAGCACTCAACAGAGTGCCAGGAATCATTCAGCACAGGGACAAGATAACAATTTGGCCTGATGCACTGTATTTTGGGAACATTTCAGTGCCTGCTTCCCACTGTCTCACAGGCACAAGACACTACAGATCATCTGTTCCTACCTAAGGTTGATAATGAGCCAGTACTATAAAGCAGGATTGGTTGTACTTTGCCTGTGTGCTAGCCAGGTTCTGTTACAGGGATGAGTAATCACCAATTAAGATGCATGATAAAATTTCTTTCTGCCTCTGCTCGGCATGAATACTCACGGATGTCAGGCATCAAACATCCATTCCTGGTGATAAGCAAAGTTTGCCCACACAAGCCAAATAATATTTGGATTTTGCTCTATTGGCTTCCTTCCCCATTTTCTTTCTTGTTCTGATGCAATTGAAAAAGAGGCTTGTTCACAATGGAGATGCATTTTTGGGGTGTTCCTGTACAGCTAGTACAGAGGACCTTTAAGTACCTTTATTAAGCATAGTGAGACATGGCTACTGAAATCCAGAAGGATGAAGAGTCACAGACCTAAATTCTCCAAGTAAATACCACTTGGATAATGCTTCAGAACATGCAGGGAGCTGGAGTTAGGAGATCAGAAGCAACCTGGAGAAAATACAAAGATGGTGGCAGATGAAAGAGGAGAATGAGAATGGTGTCTTCATCTGTGAGTCAGGTGGAAAGCAGAGAATGTGTGAGGAACATGGAGTTCCTCCCTTATTTTTTCAGAGGAATCTGGCTTAAAGACTTATATTTGCAAAGCAATATCTATTTGGCTCATTGCCTCAATGCCTTTAGGGCAAAAGTACCAGTCTTCTTGTGGGCTCCTGTTTCTTGGGACTCAAAAAAGGTAAAACAATGATCCAAGCTGCATGTGCTCAGCCCAGTTTGGGAAGCAGAGATGTGACCCAATATATTCTATATTTGAGAACTGAAGCTATCAAGAAGTACTTTTTCTGGGAGATACATATTAGCTTATGCCAGAAAATGTTTTTATCTTATTCATAGTATCAAAAATAATTGACTTGTTATGACTCGAGGGCACTAATTTAAAATCTCTACCAATTCATAAGCATTTTTTAGACTTAAATCTGTCGTGTTTAAACCACAGGAAAAGGAGGCAGATCTGAATGAGTAGGAGTTCTTCATTCTTCAATGGAGATTACAGTGTCACCTACCAGAGACACAGGTTAGAAGCTGCACTAAACACCAGACACAGGAAAGAGTGCATATTTTATAAAAAAAAATCTGCATCCTACCAATTAATTCATTCTGTGTTTTCACTAGAGTCTGTGTAAAAAAGAATTATTACAAGTGGCATTGTTTAAATTTAAAGATTTTTTGCCTGTTTTAAAGTATTTTCACTCTCTATGGGGAGAAGTACTTCTCAGTTCTCCACTGCACCCACGTGCAGAACACTTGGCCTTGTTGAACTTCATGAGGTTCGCACAAGCCCACCTCTCAAGGCTGTTGAGGTCTCTCTGAATGGCATCCCTTCCTTCCAGACTATTGACCTCTACTTGGTGTCATCTTCAAACATTCCGAGCAAGCACTCAGTTCCACTGTTCATGGCACAAAAAACAGATGCTAAACAGCATCAGTGCCTATACCAAACCCTGAGGAATGCCACTCATCAATGGTCTCCACTCAGACATGGGGCTGTTGACTGCAACTCTTTGAGCGAGACCTTCTAGCCAATTCCTTTTCCACTGAGTGGTCTACAAATCAAATCCATGTCTCTTCAGTTTAGAGACAAGAATGTCATGCAGGACAGTGTCAAACGCTCTGCCCGAGTACAGGGAGATGACCTCAGTTACTCTTCCCTCATACCGTTTCTGTAACCCCATTGCCAAAGGTCACCAACTTAGTTAAACCCCATTGGCTGTAACCAATCACCTTATTTTCCACAGGCCTTATTATAGTTCCCAGGAGGATCTACTGCATGATTTTGCCTGGCGCTGAGCCAAGACTGACTGGCTGGTAGTTCCCTGGGTCTTTGTTATTTCTCTTTTTAACAATGGGGTTTATATTTCACCTTTTCCAGTTAGTGGAACTGACCATATATAGCATATAGGACTATATATGACTTCTCAAAGCTTTTTTGTTATATCTTGACCTTCATTTCATCCATATCCTTCTCTACAATGCCTAAAACTATCATTAAGGTGGAATCTCAACTTTTTGACGATTCAGTAATTGACTTGCTGCCTCAGATGCTGCTCTGTTCCTGAAAAACAGCTAAATTGCACTATTTATAAATGTATAGCTATTTGTGTCAAATGAGTTGATTTCATCGGAAATTAGCAGTCTGTCCAACCTGAGATTGTTTACCAAAGTAATCTAAAATTCAGTAAAATGACAGTAAATCAATCCCTGAGGCTTAAATCTGCTATTTTTTAGGGTACTGCCCCAACAGCAGGGACTTAGAGTATGTTTGTGGCAATGCACAGGCTGGTGCTTAAAATTTATGACACCTCAGCACTATACTGAGGGGTCACCACCACCACCACCAATTCAGTAAAACTGACATTCTTAGCAATTTCAAGTTGCTGTGAGCTGTCAGACTGTAAATGTCTACACAAGCTTTAAAGACACTCATTCATATTTTCTTTGCCTAAACTGGCAAAAAAAGAAACCATTGTTCCAAATATGTTCTCTTATAAACCTTGAGATGGAATTAAGTGATTTTTCAATCAGTTTTAATAAATTTGTTGTCCTATCCACCATTCCTTCTGAATTGCTGCCTTGTGATGAAGGCAAACTGCAGGCAACATTTATCACCGAATCTTAATCCCTTCAATTCAGAATGCAGTGAGATACACACAAGGGTTTGACCAAGTAAAATTCTGCATCACCTTTAAAGAGTCCACTGAAAGTACAGAGAGCTACTGAAAAAAAAACAAAAAGCACAAACTAACAAAAACACCCAACCAACCAACCAACAAACAGACAAACAAACCCCCCAAAACACAAAAAGCTAATGAAATTCATAAAGGTAATCTCTCCTTATCCACAAAGCCAGTCAGCTAATTTTAAAAGGCTGTTCTTAGTTAAACACGACTTCCCTGTTGCAAATCCATACTGACTGACTTCAGTCACTTCCTCATCCTTCCAATGTTTAGAAATAGTTTCCCAGCTTAGTTGCTCCATCAGCTACTGTTATAATGTACACAGAGAAAACTCACCCTGCGTCTTGTGAAATTTATGATGAAGCTGCAAGTGAGTTTTCAAGGAAATATTTTGAGTCTGTGATTTTGCTACCAGCATATAACATCAAAAGTCTGGTACCGGTATAAATACAAACAATAAAAAAATTTATAAGTCAACATCATGTCCAGATCTGAAAAGAATGTGAACTTAAACATAACACAGAAAAACTGATGCAAAATCAATATTTAATATGTAACCCTGTACAGATATCTTGAAAGTCCTATTCTCCTTCATGAGACTTACTTAAGCTTAAGTAATTAAATCAAAACACATTTAACACATTCACATATTTTTAAAATTTCCTGTAGATCCTATACAATTTCACCACATTACTTCTATGTGGAGCTCAATAATCAGCATTTGTTAAAATGGTAATTTCCTGTTTACTACAGCTTTAGTTGCTTATGAGGATGGTGCAGATAATCACACAAAGGGCTTGGAGTGTAGTGGTATATCAGACAAAAGAGTAGTACTGGCCTACCTTAATGGCATAGTTAGTGTGATGAGCTTCAAAAAGGTGGAGATTTTGCCAAACCTTTAGGATAAATGTACTTTAAGATTAATTTTGAATTCTTCAGTGTGGAGGAACATCAGAGTGACTGGGAGAGATTCAGAGCCTGGAGAGACTTATATGGAGCCTGAAGAAGCTAACAATCCATGGACTTTCATGTTATTCCCCAGTTTTATACCATGTTTAATGAACCCTCATGCATGTTTTTGTATTGATCCCCTTGGTTTGTATTGCCCCGAACATGTCTGTACTTGCCTTTAAGTTTTCCTGCCAAAAGTTGTTTACCACCTTGTCCTCCCCTGCTTTCCCGCTCATCCCACACTGATTGACTGATGGGTGCCGCAGTGCGGAGTGAGCTCCCATTGGTCCCCTTCCCCTAGATACTCCCAGATTCCTCCCACCTTTCCCTCATTCCCCAATCCCGTATTTCTCTGACATGTCAATCCCATACTTCACCCTGGTTTCCAGACCTCTCCTCATCCAAACCCTATGTAAGTCCTTGTTCCCCTCAATAAACTGGCCATTGCACCCTGACCTTCTACCATGTCAGAGCCCTCTGTGCAGTGTCACGTCCCTATTCCTTTCTCCTCCGGGCCGTGGCACTTCAGTAATCCACACTTGTCCCTCCAATACCAGTCTCAAAATATGTTCTCAAAATATGTTCTCAAAAATAAACACAAAATTCTAATTGTTGTTCTTTGCATATGACAGAATAGTTTGCATAATTATCCTTCAGGATGATCATTTATCTCTCATTTGAGATGTTAGAAGCAAATATAAAAAAGTTTTATTATTATTAAGCAGTGTTGGGTTTTATTCTTACCAAAGGTTTCTTGTATGAATTATTTGTAATTGTAATTGTAAGAACAGTCAAGTGCGAGAGCAGCGCGTTCACTATCTAACCTGTGTTATTAATACAGTGGTTTAAAGTGATAAATTTTACTGCATTAATTCAAAAAGTAATGAGTGAAATAAAATCATATTATGCAATAGTTTTAAACAATACATAAATAACTGAACAACTTAAGAGATGTGCCAAGGGTCTGACCAAGTAAAAGTCTGTGTCACCTTTAAAGTCTTGAAAGCACAGAGATCTAATGAAAAAAAAAACAAACAAAAAAAACCCCCAAAAAAACAGCAAAACAAAACCCCAAAAAAGATGCTGAAATTCATTGAAAAAATTTATTTCCTTGTGGTCTTTTCCAAGAACTTTTCCTTGTGGTCTTTTCCACTTTAATTAACCTAAAAGTGGTACTGTAAAACAATGATGTCAGAGAGTCTCTGCACTGTTGTTTGCTTGAGTTATGTTTTCGGAGGTTTTCCTGGGTTAATGATCTGTTGTAAGGAAACAAAATATCTGCGCAAAGGACCAACATAGCAACACAATCTTTTCAGGTATTCTCAACACAAATCACAAACTACTCTTTCATGTTGTTGACCTGTTCCAAGTAGGTATTTCATAAGCTAGAGGTCCCCAGGCAGCTAAAGATTTACTTTTACAGACTGAACAGCTTTAAAGTTATCAACCCTGTTGTCCAAAGTCAGCAGATAGAGCCTTTGGTAAAACAGCATGTCTTCCAAAACATTTTTTAAAAAGCATTGCAAGTACAAAATTATTAAAGCAACCCAGTATGTTCAGAGGTTGATCTAAGTTTGCCAGCAAAAGCTTCTCTCTTTCTTAACATCACCTGGGCTAAGGAAGCAAAAATTACAGTGCTTCAGGATGAGAAACCCTTTGTTCTTCACTGTGAGCTTTACAAGTGTTTTTGTCTTATCCTCTCTAGTTTCAGTGAAATGTTGAGGCTCAGGTAGGTTGGAATGGATGATACAGCAAGGAGAACAAACCCAATGTTTTGAAAAGGTATAAGGATAACCTGAGCAATAGAAATAATAATATGACTAGTAACTTGTTTAAAATAGTTTTGTTTGTTTGACTTGGCTGCCAGGAGGTAAATCACTACCTATTTAGTTTTTATTTTGTTTTGGTTAGTTTTTCAACAATCAGTGAAGATGGCAAGATGGTATAGCTCATCACAACCATTTAAAATTCAAATTTCACCAATATAAAGAGAAATATTCTGCACAGACTAAATCTCAGAATAATACTGGAAAATTCTTGTAGAGTATAGCCCAGCTTAACCACTGATTTTCTGAAAGAAATAATGAACTTCAAGTTATGATGGCCTTCTAAGCTTTTTCTCCAGCACTCTTTTAATTGATAATTACTTTAACAAAATAAATAACATGTAAGATAAAACATTAAAAAAAATCCAAATCATTTCAGGATAGATTGAAATTAAAAATTTCCATTTTTACTATAAAAAATAATACGTTTAAATTTGCAAGGTACTGATCCAAAGTGACCTCTTCAAAGGCTCCCTAACATTAAATTTAGTCAGGGTTTGAACCCACGTTATTTCCAGTTTACCTAAAACAAACACAATGAAGCATAAAATGTATAATGTAGTTATAATGAAGAAAAACAACGGTAGTCTATTTGTGTAATAGAAACAGAATTGAAACTAGATAAAGGAACAAGGAAAAAATAATACCCTACATCTCATTGTGTGCACAAAGTGCTCCTTTCACCTGCAAAGAGTAGGTTTCAGGTTGTTTTGTTTCTTTTAACATCAGTGATATATTTTTGCTGCCTTGATAAAAAATCTGCTCAATGCTTGCCTAATGACAAGTCTATAAAATATCACAGTTTCCACTTTCCTAGAGATAGTTGATCTCTGCTGAGTTTGCAATGTGCATAAATCCAGTGCACACAGCAAAATCCAGTATATTTCAGATTTTCATAGCTTCTTTATTTGCCTTTTCTGCCTACACAAAAATGTTTTTTCTTCACAGCACCTGGGAAATTTTCTCACTTTACTAACAGCCAACTAAACTGGACAAACAACATAATGTTAGTTTCCCACTCACTTTGGACTAGAATATGGCATTAACTTCACGACAGAGACTGTATTTTTCAGGTACTCTCACTACTTCAACTATTACCACCTTTGTTATGCACGCTATGTGTAAAGTAAAAAGTAATTTTCATTAAAGTGAAGGAAGAGGAAGGAGTACTGGACTGCTGTCAGGTATTGGTATAACTTCTTCTCCTACTTCAAATGAATCATAACTAGGAAGTTCTGGTCCTACTGTCAGACACAGTCATTGTGATTATATCTGGAAATTGTTGCATGGAGTTTTGAGTATTATTATAACTTAAAATACTCAACGCCAAAATACATTAGCAGAAAATACAACAAAGTCTTTTAGTTTTTGCTGAAGCTGAAAGTTTGTTGCAAATTAATGTAATGCAAAAGAGAGAAGGAAGCTTCATAGCTGAGATGACTAAATGATGCTTGAATGATTGGATTCAATGTAAACTACAGCAACCATTTGTGCAATTCTACCAAAACAGCACAATCTTTTTGCTTTGTAACAAGCAAGTTATACCTGTGTAACAAGCAAGTTATACCACACTTTATACCTGTGGTCACTAAATGCATGCAGGACTTGTGCTTTCACAACTGAAAGCATTTCATCTGATGAAAAAAAATTCCCCCCAAAATAAAATTAAATGGGTGTTTTTCTTTTCAATACAGCTGAAAATCAAGTAGAAAACTTCCAGACTTTGTTTTGTCTGTGCTTCAGTTTTCCATTTGGTTACTGAAATCCTCATCTATAATAGAGGAATTATATCATTACAAATACTCGTGACATGACACAGCAGTTTATGAAAAAAAGAATAATTTTATCTTCAGTTAAGGTCAGAACATTATGCTTTAATCTGCCCTTTGAAATAAAAGGATGCTGATTTTGGCTGGGTAAAAGTAAATTTTCTTCACAGCAGCTCGTAGTGGGCTATGTTTTGGATTTGTGCTGGAAAGTGAACTTGATCATACAGAGGTGTTTTTGTTATCGCTGAGTAGTGCTTGCACAGCATAAAGGTCTTTTCTGCCTCTCATGTTGCCACATTGGAAAAGGGGCTGGAGGTGTATGGGAAGTTGCACGGGAAACAGTTTGGAGAGCTGATCCCAGCTGACCCAAGGGACATTCCGTACAACTCATTGTGCTCAGCACATAAAACTGGAGAAAGAAGAAGGAGAAAGTGGGGGGAAGTTTTGAGTGATGGTGTTTGTCTTCTCAAAATAACATTAAGCATGATGGAGCCCAGCTGTCCTGGAGAAGGCTGAACACCTCTCTGACCATGGGAAGTGGTGAATTAATTTCTCGTCTTATTTTCTTTTTCCTTTACCTGCTAAACTGTCTTTATCTCAAACCAAGAGTTCTCTCACTTTCACTCTTCTGATTCTGTCCCTCATTCTATCAGGGGAAAGTGAGCAAGTGGCTGTGTGGTACTTGGTTGACAGCTGCACTTAAACTACAACAAAGGGAAAAATGAAGCATTGGTTAACTGAGAGGTATGCATTGCATGTCTACAGTATAACTCACATAAAAGATCCAAAACTGGAAGTCTGTTTTCTGGTCTAGTGCACTCTACTGTGTGGCCTAAAGTCCTAATGTCATCAACATTCATATCTTCTGAACTGTTTTTCAACTAATCTTCTAACAGTGTGCACCTTTGCAAGAAGTCAAGGCACTCAGAGATGACAGATAGAGGTAGATAGATAGATTAGATAGATAGATAGATAGATAGATAGATAGATAGATAGATAGATAGATAGATAGATAGATAGATGATGGATGGATCGATAGATAGATAGATAGATAGGTAGATAGACATATATAAAACACTGTAGGAACATAACCACATGGTAGGGCAGGACAACATCACTTCTGTAACAATGTGATTAAAAGAATATACCATCTCTTATTGTCTTGGAGCTTAATAAAATTTAGATAGCAAAGCTATTTTTTACTTTTCTTAATGAATGACTGAGGCTTAGCCATATTTGAGGATGCTTCTGACCACAATACCTATGATTAATGCAGTGGATATGAAGTGGTATCCATTAGCTCCTTTTTTTTCTCTGTCAGTTTTGGTTTTATCCTAGACTTCAGGATGTTCCGCATTCTACATCCTTTGATGACAATGAGAATTTTGATTTTGACTGTAATGGGGTTGCATCTGAAATTATCAGGCTATTTTAATTATTTCTCAATCAGTGAGACTGAATTTATAGAATCATAGAATCATTAAGATCAGAAAAGACCTCCAAGATCATCAAGTCCAACCTTTGACTGAAACCACCTTGTCATCTAGATCACAGCAATAAGTGCCACGTTCCATCAATTCTTGAACACTTCAAGGGATAGTGACTCCACCACTTCATTTGGCAGCCCATTCCAATTCTTAAGCACCCTTTCGGTAAAGAAATTCTTTCCAATGTTCAACCTGAACTTCCCAGGTTCAGGGAAATTGGCCTCAACAGATTGAGGCCATTTCTTCTCATCCTGTCACCTGTTACCTGGGAAAAGAGGCTGACTCCTACTTGGCTATGACCTTTTTTCAGGTAGCTGTAGAGGGCAATAAGGTCTCTCCTGAGTCTTCTTTTCTCCAGTCTAAACAATCCCAGCTCCCTCAGCTGCTCCTCATAAGACCTGTGCTTCAGACCCTTCACCAGCCCTATTGCCCTTCTCTGGACACACTCCAGCACCTCAATATCTTGTAGTGAAGGGCTCAGAACTCTACCCAGTATTTGAGGTGCAGCCTCACCAATGCCAAGTACGGAGGGAACAATCCTGGTCCTGATGACCACATTATTGCTGACACAAGCAAGGATGCCATTGGTCTTCTTGGGCACTTGATCATTCACTGGCTCATGTTCAACTGCTGTCAACCAGCACCCCCAGGTCATTTTCCTCTGGACCACGTTTTCAGCTACTCTGCCCCCAGCCTGTAGCTCTGCATGGGGTTGTTGTGACCTAAGTGCAAAACCTGGCACTTTGCTTTATTGAACTTCATACAATTGGCCTCATCCCATTGATCCAACCTATACAAATCAAAGTCTCTGTCCAGATCAAAGGACTGTCTATTTATAGGCTCTCTTCCCAGTTTCCTTCAAACGTATGTCTTTAAATAAGAGACTTATTTATGTGTTGCTGACTCATGCTTTCAAAATGCAGTGAGTTAGTAAAATTTTCTAAAGAAATTATCCAAGTGCAAAATATAGTTAACTTCTGCTAAGCGCATTATGAATAGGGCTTCAGGGTGGGGAAATAAATTCTTTCCAAGGACTTGAGTCATTAAGCTGAGCATGTTCAATACTTAAGCGTACATTTCTAGTAACAATATTCATTTTGTTGGGAAATTCTCACTAATTTGTGGATCATCTTTGCACAAAAAGCAGCCACACTGCAAATTGTAAGTGCTCGTAAATATTGCTCAACTGCAAACAAAGCTCTCACAAGGAAAAAATAGTATAAGTTGTCAAATTCTGACTTTTAAAATTTTTTAAATTAATAGAGTTTTTGAAGCTGTCTCCTGCAGGAAAAGTCATACACCCAAATCAGCTCCTATTCTTGGTAACTCCCTCAGTTTATATAGCGGGCATGACAGATGACTAGATTTAACTCTTGGTTTTGTGAAATAATATGGATGCATTTTATTCATGAGTATGTGCACTAGTCAGGAAAATACCCAGGAAAAGGAGATTGCCTTTCTTTCTGGATTACCTGCAGATGTACTGGGCCTGTGGGCAGCTTGTCCTTCCACTTCTTAGGCACTATCTGTCCAAGTCCTTAGGAGACCTTCACAGATAATATCTTAGAGCAGCCAATTCTACACTTTAAGTCTGGAAAGGTGTTAGATCCACAAACATCATGATTTACACCGTAAGTCTGGCCACATTTGCCATCCCAGGTGCACAAATAGTGTGGGTTACACTGTAAGTCTGGGAGCATTCAACAAGATTCCAGATTTGCAAATGGTGAAATTTGTTGATTACTGTGACAGAATAAGGTTCAGAAAAATGCTGCTGATAAATACACTGATATCAGAAAGCATAAGCAATAGTATTACTGCAGGATAAAGCTTACCTGATAGGTGTTCCTATGGGGAAGAGATGGGTACAGCCCTTTGTCCAAGGATGCAAAAGTGGAGTCTCCTCTGATTCCAGTCCCCTCTTTGGTTATATTCATATTATTTTCTTTGAGGATGAGGAAAAGATAAAATTTCACTTGATGTCATTCATGATCAGGTGGAGTTTGAGTGACTTAGATCTGTATGTAAAACATGTACAGGTTTTAATTCATTAGCATAGGCAGACACTTGAAAAGTAAAATGTATTGTCAAGTTAATGATTCATAGTTCAACTTTCAGTTATCATTTGGGTCATTCCTTTGTCTTAGTTCCTCTAACATGCACTGTTCTAAAAAGAGCGTGACCATAACAGCTCCATGCTGTTCTGTTCTTTGTTTCATGACTCTTTTAGGGCAGCACACGAAGCTAACTCAGTGTTCCTACTCCTAAGGTGTGCACACAGGTTGTCCCTGGTGAATTATTGCCAATAAAGGTGCTTCTACGTTGAGCTTTGTCTCTCCACAGCACATTTTTTCAGCACAACAGGGTAAAAAGAAAAAATCAAGATGTGACAACATACCTGTTAAGTATAGATGGCTGAAAGAACGTCTTTGTGAAAACTTCCTGTATGAGGTAGTTAAATATTACATTTTTCCATTTTTAAACAAAAAAAACCAAACAAAACCCAAAATGAAACAAACAAAAAAAACCCCAACCAAAAAAAACCCAATGAAAAACCCAAAACTAAACCAAACAAAAAAAATTGGGTTACATTTATCTTTATTAGCTTCTCTGCTAAATCTCTGATGCTCAGGAGAAGCATCCTGAGGCAAAAATGTCATATTCTAAAAATCACTCTTCAATTCAGGAAAATCAAAGCCTATGAGATATAAACATTTACCACAATAAAAATGTAATCCATGTTGCTTGTTTGCCCTGGAAAATCATTTGCATTTTATTCTCTTATTTCTAAGTCAGAGAAAACAGCAAACAGCTGACAGTGTGTGGGATGTGACTGGAATCATATTATAACAGAGAAATACGAGATAATGTATGAGAAAAATACAATATGTTTACTTTCTATCTCTTTTTTTTTACTTTCTAACCTTTTTAAGGGGACAAATTCTGAAATATTAAATACATTTTAGTTCCCTACCTGCTGAAGTTAATTCAGGTAAATAGTAAAATCAGATTGTTGAACCTTAGTTATGTGCTTTTTGGATCTGAAGGAAGTCAGGGAATCTCATTAATGTAGAACTCTGTCCTTGAGATGTGATATGACAAAAATGAGCTAGACTCTTAGATTACTTGCAAACTAAGTCTGATTTGCTGTTACTTTACCAAAGCAATTTTGTTCTTATTACATTAATGGATGCAACTTTGCAAACTCGGTGAGGTCTTGAGTACATGTGATGTGCACGATGGAGCCAATGATCGGAATTCAATAATTTGAGACACTTCAAAATCAGAAGGTTAAAGCAATACATTCAGTTGTTCATTTACGTTCAACCTGTTTCCTTTAAGGATGGAATCTTCATCAGCTACTCTTTTTATGTAAAAATGCCACTGCTATCAAAGGCATTTGTCCTCTCTTCTTATCTAATACTGGATAACGCTGAGTGAGGTAATTACAAATTCAATAAAATTTTAAGGGCAATTACACTCTTCACAAGAGGCTCAAGTTCTTATGAATCTTAAATAACTGCAAAATCATTCTTAAAGACTAAATTTTTATACCATCATTATTCTTAAAATGGCAAATGTTGGACAAAAACTCCAGAAATATATCTCTGCACAGCACTCAGTCTTCCAGAACAGAACTTCATGCTGGCAGCATGTCAGTTTCCTACCCAATATTTTGTACTTGTTAGATGGCTGTTAGAAGCCATTACCAAGGTTTTGTCTAAAGTAGTTCTTTGGAAAAAATAATCCTCTATAAAAAAATGGCAAATATTGAAATAAATAAACCCTGGAAGATATTTTCTAATGCCATAATCTAAATAACAGACATGGTTCTAATTTCAGTTGTTAAATACTGAAAATAGTTTTCACTAAAACTCAGAAAAAAAAGAAAGCAACCTCTTTTTCTTACAAAAAATTCTGCAAGACACTTTGCTTTGGTTTTGTTCATAAGTTCTGGACACAACACCATTTTTTCAGCTCCACTATAGAGACAATTTTTAACTTGAACCTGACTCTTGAATTGTCTGATGTAGGCTAGACACAACTCTTCTATAATTTTATGTTTGTTGGAGTTTGCTAGTGTTAAGTCTTACTTATTACTTTTATATTTTTATTCTTTGCTAGTCTCTTTAAAAGACTTTATTTTCCTTTGCATATTACCAATGCTTTTATTAACAATGTCAATGAAGTTTTTGAAAGGAGATGTTACCTGAGACCATATTGGAGAAGAGGTGCAATTTAAAAGTATGTTATAGAAGAGTTACCTATGAAAAAAGAGCAAGGGATTCTTGATCAATTTATTGGAATAAAGAAATAAAGAAATATTAAAATATGTTAAATGGACAAAAATAAGGACAAAATATTTCTAATACATGGCAGAGAGCTTGCCTATTGTTATGATCTGGTTATTAAAATTGCTAGAAATGCTTCTGTCTGAATTAAGGTACAAACGAGACCAAATGCCAAAACCAAGTTTTATTTATTGGTAAATGTGAGACAGAGAAAGATAGACAGAAAAATAGGAAAAGGGGGAGAGCAGGAAGGGAGGGGTAGAAGAAAGAAAGTGACAGAGAGATTAAAATAGAAAAAGTAGCCCAGCAGTGTCCCATCAGTCCGATTCTTCTGGTCTTGGTGGTGAGGGTTTCCCAAAAACATAGAGTCCAATGGATTAATATATGTTCAGGAGATGTCAGGCACCTCCCCTTTGAGGGGGGAAGCTTTGCAGTCTCTTGTAACAGATTTATTTCCTCACTTGGATCACATGCAGTCTTCTGGTGGTGGAAGGCCTCGGGAATGAACTAGGGAGATGCTTTGGGTATCTTTGATGGTTTATGATCCCTTCTCAACTATCTTTCATATGATGTCCCATGTGTACGTGGTCTTCCCAGGGCGGCAGGGGTTACTGCTTTGGTTTGGTGTGGAGAGATTTTACCATCACACACTTGAAACCCTTCTCTCTTGTCACCCCTTGTCCCCAGTTTGGGCTGATTCTTAACATCGATACATTCTTCTTTCTAAGCCGTGTGTAGTTCTCCTCAGACTCGAGATGATTAGACAATAGTCTTATCTGAAGTCTCCAGTCACAGTCGAAATTCCAGTCAGGAGGTATTGGGAGGAGATGGGTGCTTCAGTGGCCACAGACAGACTGTGCTTCCTTGCAGTTTGACAAAAAGTCTTTCTATGATTTTGACAATGTTTAAGACATTATCGACACTTTAGTCCATCACATATGTGTGCCTGCACACACGTGCATGTATGTGAGCATACATGTATGTACACATCTGTGACTTAAGGTGAAAGTGTCCCAGTGAGAGGGAAAACCTTTTCTTCAGTTGGAATGGTAATTAAAAATCAATAAGAAATGAAGGAAAAAATAACAGAGAGCCACAGCTGGGATCAGTGGATGTAAATGAGGGTCAGCTCCATGAAAATAAATAGCTGTATGAGTCAAATGTCTACATGGAATCAAACCACCAATCAGTTACAAACCAAAAGTGATATAACTATGGTTAGCAAAACATTGAATTTGGGTTAACATGCCCCAGGATTGGCAGGGACCACTACCTTGAGAGTCCTAAACTGGATCCTCTTGTAGTTCACGTGCAAACATGAAAGAAAGGACATAGAATCATAAATGATATAATAGTTTAGTTTGGAAAAGACCTTTCAAGTTCATATGGTACAACCCTCTTTCAATAAGTAGGAACACCTTCAACTAGATCAAGATGTCACCAGGGACACCATCTCTACACACTGTTTTACTCTATTTCTTCCACAGTTCAAGCCAATGAAAGGAACAGTAGCAATGGGCCTTTGACCAACAAAGAAAAACCCTTCCAGCCAAATCTACTCATCTTTTTAGGAGTCTGACTTAAAGTCTTCCTAAATCATGGGGAAATGTAGCTACCACTGACTTTTGTCAACACAAACACAAACTTCTGCCTGAGACAAATTTACTTCAACTGTACTTTTGCCACATTGCGTTTTGAATTAATACAAACTTTGCTGACCAAAGTACACACTGCACCAAAACTTTCAAACTGATTATCTGAGATGATTAGGAGCAGCCAAATTTTGTACAGAAAATTCCATCAAGAATTCCTTTATTATGCAAAATAGAGAGAGAAATCTCATCTCATATGTGTGATCTATTTGATCAAGCAATGAAGTTTTAATGTTGAATATTCACAAAATCTGCAATGTAATTTATTTTATTTTATTTTACCTACTGGTCCACATTCTGCTGCATAAGGCCGAGATTCAAGAACAAAATGCCAACTCTCTAAATACTGCTGTGAAAAGCGAGTGACGCAGTTTTTCTGTAAGGGCAGGGATGTTCTAAGAGTAGAGAAAGAATACATGACCATATTTTTGGAAAGACTAATATAATTGTCACCATAGGATTTAGTCTAAATCTAGTACATTCCCCGAGGCTAGCAAAAAAATGAAAATACAAGCTTCCTGCCATTAAAAACCTAACCACTCTTTGAAGAGTTCAGTTAACTGAAGTCTCTCTTTACAAGTGTTACACTGTTGAAACAGCTAAGAATATCTTAGTGCTGCGTTTCATGTTGAAAGGAATTCAAACGAGGTACCAGACCAACCTCCTAGATAAATGGGCTTTTTGTCACCTTCTTTTATGTCACTTAGCAGTGAACTATCATTTCAATATTGTATATAATTCAGGTCATATCCCTTTGAAGTTTTATTTGCCTTCATTTTCTCCCTGAATATTTTAATTAATAAAGAAAAATTCACACCTTAATGAGTAGTCCAGATGACTCATGTTAGGATGGCAAAGAAAGAAGCTGTTCTACAATACATTACTTCACATGACAAAAGATCTTGTAGATGATCTAGAGGAATATGGTCTAACAGACAAAACCCCTGGATAGCTACATCAAGTTCAGTGATTACTTTCAATAAAGGCAAAGATATGAACACCAGGAAGGTGGAAGAACTGTTTAAACAAACTTATCAAAAGAGCAAAGTCATATACTACTCTAACTACAAATAGATCAGATAACTGTAAGAAAAACATTTCAAATTGCTAAAATTCAGAATGTCCTTGGAACAGAAATATGTAGGAAAGGAATGAAAAGACCTTGAAGGTTTACAGACTGAATTAACTTGTTGGCTGTAACTACTGATGGGGGTCTCATGATAGACAATGAATGAATTTTCTGTTTCAGTAGGTACTTCCTCATGCTTCCTTTTTTTTTTTTTTAAATGGTTTCTGAGATATTTTTAATGTAGAGTCGAATCCGTATTTAGTTCCTTGACTGGGTCTGTAAGCAGAATACTATACAAGTAACCCGTCCTCCTCATGCTATGACATCACTATTCCAGATAATGAGGCACTGAGAAACAGAATATAGATTGCTGTGGCTTGGAGAGTGTATAGGAAGGATATACATCAAAGTAGGACTAATGTGACACTATCATCAGCATGTTTTCTTCAAATAGATGTTTATTTTGGTACACTTTTGCAAAAAGACAACTATGAACTAACTGAAATGAGTGGTGATATAAATACAGAGATGAATTAAAGTTTGTTTTTCTAGACTAAAGTGAATAGATGACACATACATTACAGAACAGATTTTAGTAAAATAAGGTGACTAAATAGTTCACTGCTAATAGTACCTACTGTATAGAAAACATAAAATGTCTGGGGTGAGCATCACTAGGAAACCGGTAATTTTTATATAAAATCTCATTCCCAAGCTACCCGACTGAAATTTGGTTGTGCCAAGATGGACAAATATGCCACCAAGTGTGGTCGTGGAAATCTCATAAATAGGTAAGTCTTTCAGACATCTCAGGATGCATCAAAAGTTACACTACAGCGTGCACTGTCAAGTAGTTAAGTCACTAAATTTTTCACAAGCGTGAATCACTGTTGCTTAGATTTTGTACATTGACTTTTAAAGCCGGTCAATGTTACTGGTGATGGATGAAGTTTGGCACGGAGAAGATGTAGTCTTTAGCGGAAACATTGCTAGAAAACTGTATAAAATCAATACATATATTCTAAAAGTTATGGTCCCCCACTCAGTTGTGCACTGAACTTTAACTGATGGGAATCAAACACTGGTCTTCACCAACAGATGATGCACAGTAAGTTTCTCAAGCATGAGATCACTAATTGCCAATTTATTCTTATTTGTAAGGAAAACATTATATATTTTGAGACAGAGATGTATTTTCCTATTTTAGTCCATTAAGCTTGTTATATACTCACAAACAGAATTTGCTGGAGCTGTGTCAAATGATTGAAGTGGTGTTGCAACAGGGGTGGCAAAGAGGAAAGAACTCTCCCCCTCCACTCTGCACTCTTTAGACCACAGGTAGTGGTCCAGTTTGGGAGAGTAATAAAAGAGAAACATCAAGCAAACTGACTAAGCTCTGCAGAAGGGCATCATGTTCGTCAGAGCTGGAGCCTTGAGGAGAGTCTGGAGCACTAGGGCAAGTTCAGCCTAAAAGTAATTATGGGTAGAAAAAGGCTGACTTCCTGTATATATTACATCATGACAGTTGCACAAAAAAAATCAATATTGGGCCTTGCAACTGAAAAGAAATTGACAAAATGTGGTTTTGTGCATGTTCAATCAATACAAAACAATAAATTACTGAAGTCTTTTAAAATTTTCCCCTTTTCCAAACAGTTTAATGTTCCATTTCTATAATGATTGGATGATATCAAACTCATTCTTTTGTTCTCTTGTTTTATGAACACACTGATATCAGCTATTTCTTCTAAGTTTGATTGTCTTATCAATTCACACTAATTTAACTGATTTTCAGTTCAATAATAAGTTGAAAAAAATAAAGGATGGACAAAATTGTTTATTGCATTTTGTGAGGCTATTGTCTCTTTAAGTGCACCCTGTAATAGTTTTTGTTTTGATACAAATAAATCTGTTAAAAAGTCACTGAAGTGAAATAAATCTCTGCTATGGAGACGTATTGTTTGAGATTATGTTAAATTTTTTACCCTCTCTGGCCCCAACATACCAGGAGATGTAGTAATCATTCTATATAAACACAGTTAAAATGGTTAAATGTAAGTTGTTCTTAAAGAAAAAAAAAAAAAGAAAGAAAAAAAAGGAAAAAAAAAAGGAAAGAAAAAAGAAAAAAAAGAAAAAAATTAGCTAATCAGATTATTCTTCTCCTCTGTTTCTTCAAATTTTAAGTCAGGAATCCATTATTTTTATGGATCATCCGATGAAAATTCAATTTTTGAAATAAAAACAGGAAATAGGAAAAATATGTCACAAATATCAGCTTAGGAGACTAAGAGAAGTTGGGCCAATAGCTACTGTCATGGGTTAAGATTGACTCCCCCTGAGACTCTGGGGCTCAGAGGTGATTGGGTACCAGAGCAGTGTTCCCTGGAGAGCAAATCACCACTCCTCTTGTTCACTTCTGCTAAAAATCATATATATACAGCCACTGGAAGCTGCTGGCATATCTCACTGTTGGTGTCTGCTGTGTGTAGGTGTAGAAGGCCAGGGGGTGGCTGAGCTTCTTCTTCCCCCCTCCGGGGGGGGAGAGTGGAGCCCTGTGGCCCCCCAGCTCTGCCTAGGCCAGAGTTAGAGACAGCATTGGAGGGAGTGCATGTTTGTGAGGGACGCGACTCACAAACAACTGAAATAAAAATAATAGCAGTATTTTCCACAAAATTTCAGTAGAAGATCAGTGGATTTTATATGAAGTGTATCCTTCAAGACTGTCTTCTAGTTCCGTTTCCTCTGAAAGGGACCAGGTTCATGCACTCAAGGCTGTGTTAAAATGCACAACAACGTGTAAAAGAGTTATCAGAAAATTGTTTAGGCAGGTGTATTCCTAATCAAATTACAATCTTAATGCATATGACTCACTCTTCTTGAAGCCAGTAGGATTATTTTTGTGTTTAAAACCATATATAAATCTTGTACTTTATTAGCCCTAGGCTTTATTTTATAAAGCTTCACAGGCAATTAATGACAAAAACTGAGTTATAACTAGGAACAATAATGAATGCCTTAAGAGCTACATTACAAAAAAAAAGAAATGCAAATTCTATCAGCACTCAGTATTTATTACGTGGGACATTTCTTCCATTTGTCTTTCCAATCTTGTCCAAACTGTTATTTTCTCATAAACTTTGACTTAGGTCATTAAACATATTTCTAATCCCGCTGGGACTTTTTCCTTCATGCACTTTTTCAAAGAAACCTGAATACATTATTAGGCTGATCTCCTATCAGCTGCTGATAAGGCCTGGCCTTCTGTCAACAGTGGAAAGAAAATTATTAAAAACCCTAACAGGAAACCTGTGATTCACTGTTTTTATGCCTGAAATCACACAGGGAAAAAATAGCAAATAGTGGCAAATTTCTGTCCAAGGTTGGATGTTTGCAACTTCAACACTTCCTAGATAGAAGGAAAATGCCATCTCTTTCCCCAGGCTGAGCAAAATGTTACACTACAGAGAAAGAAATGTTTATTTGTCATAACATTCCTCTTCCTTACCCAGACTGTCTTACCCAGAAAGTCATAGATGAAAGACATAAATTTCGGTTTTAGTATTCGATAATGAATTGTGTTTTAATGTGAAACACAAAATGTCCTTTGTATATTTCTAAAAACTACCTCTTGCAGACTGATATATTTCTTCTCTCAGTAAATGTCTCCATTCTTGAAGATGAAAGATACAAAAGCTAAAAATACAGATTTGTTTTTATAAACCTTCTTTTAAATAATGACATACAATTATTAAAATATCTACCTAGATAGCTTGTACAATAGTCTTTTTAAGTTGAAATACTGTCAATAAAATATATGCACGTCTCTCAAGGAGATATTTAGCACTTTCGTTTTAGGCACATGGTGTAAGGACTTAAAATATACAGTTGCCTGTCTCAAAGCAGTGTCAAGGCTGCAGAGGGAACTTGCCATAAGATAAACCACCACAGTGGGAACTTCAGATAAGCACAGAAGGAAGGAATTTGCAACAGGAATGTGCTAATTCCAAGCCTGAGGGAGGTAAGGTCTGGTTAGCACATCCTGGTTAATGCACCTGGACAAAAATTCCAATTGTGGCAAGCTGCGGGAAAGGAAGCAACTGCTGTTACACATTGAACCCAAACTATGTGAACATTGGAGACCACCCCATGGATACCTGGAACTTGGACTCTATAAAGGTAGTACCACCAGAAGAATGACCTGGGGACCCTCACTACCCAGAAGCCCAGGGTGAAGAAGGACCAAGGGAATGCCACTGGATCTGTGGGTGGTGATTATCATCTGCTTGATCTCTTTCTCCTTCTTTCTCTGTCTCTCTCTGTCTGTCTCTGTCTCTCTCTCTCTCCCTCTCTCCCTCACAAACTTTTTCCTATTTCTTTCTATCTCTCTACCAGACATTTACTGTTACATAAAATCCATGTTATTCACTTTGGCATATGGTCTCACTTGCACCTTAATTCAGACAGAGGCATCTCTCCATAATCAGATCATAACACATGGAAACATCTATAAAAAATGAGGACACCTTTTCAGTAGTGTAGTAATCATCATATAGCTCTGCCTAGAGCAAAGTTTTGAGTCCAGAGGGTGGATGTGCCAAGAGTCAGAAACATTTGTTACTTCACTTTTGCCCTGATTTGAAGTTCTGATGCGAATAAAAGACATATCATGCAACTGAGCATGGGAAAATTGAGACATCTAAGGATTCCCCACTGCATATGTGTTCCAGCTGTGCCAAGGGTGAGCTAACACCTTACTACAATGGAGCCGATGGAATGTTATCATATTGATCATGCTGCCACCGCTACTGCTAAACAGGTTTTGGAGTAAGTGCTCTTTTAACTTCTACTAATAGCAGTTTCTCCTGCCCAACTGAAATACTCACAAATGGTGAGAAAAAATAGATTTTTTAATCTAAAATAGCTATATAACCCAATTTAATAACCTGAAAACAAACTCTAAAAAAAACCTAAAAATTCAGTTTTGAAGGAGCAAAACGATCCTTCGGGTGCTATTTCAGTTGTATATGGTTCATACCAAGCTCAGCTTAAGATCATTGTGTTAAGGTGGCAAGATCAAGACCATCAGCGCAATACGGGTTGTTTTTATTATATTCAGGAGAACCCTTAAGTTTTTCATAGCAGTTAAAATTGTAATATCATGCATTAATTCATGAACACCATTGTTCAAAGTTTTCCAAAGCATCGGCAAAGTGTTTTTAAAATATCCTGATGTAACTTTACTAAAGTTGGAAGATGAAAGACCAAACTCAGGAAAACTCTCCTTTTTTTTCCTGGCATGTTCATGCATGGACATTAATACTGCTGTCCTCAAAGATATTTTGAAATTTATTCCAATTACTCAACCCACATTTGAGATATCTGTGGAATTCTTGGAGGTAAAAGACTGATTGTCTAATGGAATTCTTTTTTCTAATCTACAAGTAAAAAATGTGAATGTACTTCATTAGCTACTGCTCAATGAATGTCATTATATTTCAAGAACTTTGATTCTACATATGACAAAACAATATTAAATATTCATATACACACAAAAAAGGAAGAGATGACACAGGTCCCCAGCACTTGTTAGTGTAGTTCTGACATCACACCACATATATACATGAATTAATGCATATTTTTGGTTACTATAAACTGATATCTAAATGAAGAAAATATTAATTCTGCTCATAGAAGTAGCACTTTCAGGAAGGAAAAGAAAAAACAGAAATGCTCTACAAACAAAGTACAAAAATGAGAAACTAATCAATTCTTTAAAATATAAGACACTGTATATAATTTAGCTTATAGAAAGGTGGTCATGGTCTCCTCCACTAACATTGTTCACATATGTGATGTTTCTTTTATCTGTGGAGTTAAAAATTTTAAAAAAATCCAAGTTGAGCAGGTTAATTACGATTAATTTACACAGGTCCAGTTTTAAGTTTTCAGAAGGGAAAAAAAACAGCATAAGTAGTAGGCAACTAATTTCAATATCACCTTGTCTTTTCTGCTACTCTTTTCCATCTAGTCAAGAAACCTCATGTAGGTATGATGCAGTTTCATTGGCATATAGTTGTAGAGAGAAAATTAAATTTCCGTTACAGTAACCTTGATAGCAAGATGAGATCAAGCAAAAACATCACAGAATCAGAGAATATGTCAAGTTGGAAGGGACCCACAAGGATCATGGAGTTCAACTCCTGGCCCTGCACAGGATCATCCCCAAGAGTCACACCATGTGCCTGAGAGTATCATCCAAAACTTCTTGAACTCTGTCAGGCTTGGTGCTGTGACAACTTCCCTGAGGAGCCTGTTCCAGTGCCCAACCACCCTCTGGGTAAAAGAACCTTTTTCTAATACCCAGCCTAAATGTCCCCAGACAAAACTTCAGGCCATTCCCTCAGGTCCTGTCACTGGTCAGCACAGGGAAGAGATCAGTGCCTGCCCCTCCTCTTCCCCTCACAAGGACATTGTAGACTGCAATAAGGTTTCCCCTCAGTCTCCTCCAGGCTGAACAGGTCAAGCAACCTGAGATGCTCCTCATACAGCTTCCCCTCAAGGCCCTTCACCATCTTCATAGCCCCTCCTTTGAACACCCTCTAGTAGCTCTAGATCCTTCTTATATTGTGGTGCCCAAAAATGCACACAATATTCAAGGTGAGACTGCCCCAGTGCAGAGCAGAGTGGAACAATCCCCTCCATCAACCCGCTAGCGATGCTTTGCCTGATGTCCCACAGGACACAGTTGGCCCTTCTGGCTGCCAGGGCACTGCTGACTCATATTCAACTTGCCATTGACCAGGACCCCCAGGTCCCTTTCCATGGCACTGCTTTCCAGCATCTCATTCTCCAGTCTGTACAGATGTCCAGAGTTGCCCCATCCCAGATGCAGCATCTGACATTTCCATTGTTGACCTTCATACAGTTGGTAATTGCCCAGCCCTCTCATCTGTCAAGGTCTCTCTGCAGGGCCTGTCTGCCTTCGAGGGAGTCAACAGCTCCTCCCAGTTTTGTGTCACTTGCAAACTTGCTTAATATTCCTTCCTTGGTCCTGTATCTAAGTCATTTATGAAGATGTTCAAGAGCACAGGGCCTAAGATGGAACCCTGTGGAATCCCACTAGTGACAGTATGGTTTTTCCCCATTCACTATTCCCCTCTGTGCTCGACCCATGAGGCAGTGGCTCACCCACCAGATGATGTGTTTATCTAGGTGTGTTCTGGCCATTTTGTTCAGAAGGATCCTGTGAGAGACAGTATTGAAAGCTTTACTGAAATCCAAAAAGATTACATCAACTGGCTTCCCTTGATCAGCTAGGTGGGTGTCACATGAAAAAGGGCAGAAAAGATGAATTTTCTGTTCAATCTGTATTAATTTATTTTTTTGCTATCAGCATCCCCTACGAGATCAGAGCCTTTTAATGTCCAGAAGAGTCTGTTAGCATCTCACCTAGTGAGACCCTTCACTTAACAGATTCACCAACATGGACAGGATATTTGATACCTTTTCATATAAGGACTACACCAAATAGCAGTAGAAAAACCCCTCAGTAGGTTTTTCCTAGGAGTTATTTCACTGTTGGCAAAACTGTCAGCACTTAAAAACAGACTCACTCTAACAGTTCACAAAATAACATTTATTAATAGAAATTTGTGGTTATTTATGGGGTTCGCTTTGTCTGGAATAGTGTCTAACTGCAAAAACCCACACTTAAACTATGTAGCAATAATAATAATAATGCAAAACATAGGCACACAGGCTAAAGCAAAAAGCAACTTACAAATAAGTAAGAAAACTTACAAAGAATAAGTAAAGCAAAAACTTAAGCACCCACCCTAAAACAAAAGAACTACCAAAGAATAAGTAAAAATTTTAAAGTACTCTGGAGCAAAAGTAAAATTAGTATTTATGTATAAAGCAATTGCTTTATACCTTTTTTATACCTTTTTCTTTAGGCAGCTTGAATGGCTATAGTCAGTAAACCAATTTTGGGTTGATAGACAGATGAAATAGGCCCACGGATTGGCTTCCCAAGTTCCTGGTAACAAGGATTTTCATGAGAAAAGGCCATGTTATTTCCATATCACTTCTTCCTTCATTTTAATCCTTTTATCAGTTTCTAGGAATGTTTCCCCAGGTTTTCCAGGAAACCATCAGGAGCGTTTTTGTTCTTTCGTGTGGCCTTATCTATCGCCTTACAGTTGATGACCTTGTCATAAAAGGAAATCAGGTTTGATAAGCAGGACTTTCCTCTCATGAAGCTGTGCTGGCTGTGACCAGTGACTGTGTTGGCTTGCAGATATTTTTCAATACTTCCCAGAATAATCTTCCCATAACTTTACCAGGCCCTGAAGTGAGACTGACAGGCCTGTAATTTCCAGGGTCCTCTTTCTTGCCCTTCTTGAACATTCACCTGCTGCTAGTCAGCTGTCTACCACATGATTCAAAAGACTAAAATAACTAGCATTTGGTTATTTTCATTCCCTGTTAAACTAGAGCAGCTAATATTTTCTTTTCAGGAAAATGGCCAAAAAGCCATTAAACTCAAACACCAGTGAGACCCAAATGCTTGAAGCCACTTCAGACCAGAAAAACAGCAATTCAAAGCAAAATAAAAGCAGGACCTTTCTAGAAATATCTGAGAGGAAACCAGAGAGACACAGTTCTAGAGAGGTTAATCATCTGTTGCTCAGGCAGCTACACGCTTTAGCTGAATGCATTATTGTAAATTCCATTCCCGTCTGACTGTCTGAAATATACATTGTCTGCAAAAATGCCAAATGATGTGAGCTGAACTATCCCCACAAAAAATTAGTGTTCTGATTAATAAACTGCATTTCTAAAATACAGTTTTATCTAAATCTTAATCTGAAATTTCTGTCAGAAATCTAATCTATCCTCTCACAAAATTCTCTACTGAAACAATACATTTCAAAGTTTTGGCTTATTAGTCCTTTACAGAACAACTTTCCTATGCTAAAAGCAACTGCAATACTGAACTAGCACATGTTCGTTTACATGCCTGTGCTAATAGTGTGAAAAGAAAAATCAAAATAACAAGCCAGACTAAAAGGAGAGGAAACTTCTATAAAAATTAGTTTATAGAGAGAGTTCAGCTTTCAGAGTAGAAATAGCAGTAGTAGAAACTGCTTGGTATAAATACCTACTCATGTTATGAAATTATTTCATAGTGATTCTGTGATGGCAAGTTGACATTGAGATGAATAAGTTTGTTGCCTTAAGTATCCATTTTAAGAATATTCCTCTAATAGCTAATTTCAGTGCTAGAGGAGATAAAGGCTTTTTTACTACTCATTAACAAATGCTGAGGAAATTTCTGTTTCTTCTCATCTAGGTCTGATGCTACAACTACATTCTCCAGCAAATTCTGTCTAAAATAATTGTGACAGTTTATGATCTGATTCTTCTCCTGGAAGGATTAATGAAATGAAAGAGTCAGGCATCATAGAGTTTGGGGAATAAAGGTGATGAATAGGCATTTTTGAACAGAGCGGAGTCACTTATGGTTTTTCAACATCTATTTTATAACCCACAGGGGGAAATTATTCTAGCTTGAGTATCTAAAATTTTTGAAGCAAAACTAGTAGGGGAAAGACTGATGCACTATGTAAGAAACTGAAATAACTATGTCCGCTGTCATGCAACAGCTCTTTAGAAGACAGAATGACCCCTGAGAAAACTTATAAATTAGGAGGTGGGTATTATTGGCTAGAGTGCTTTCTGACAACTAAACACTGTCTGTCATGGTCTTTAAAGAGGTTATAAGTATTTTTGTCTGTTGAATTTTTGTAGCCTATCCTAAAAAAAGAGAATAAATATAGGATTTTTTCAGAAGATAAAATTTTATATTGAATTTTTTCCAACTAATCTGTAATCAAGACCAGAATCAGTTTTCCACTGAAGACGACTTTTTCAGTATAAAGCATCAGAAGAGAAAAAATTCCACAGTATGTTTCATTCTCATTAATTTAGTTTAATATTTTTGAATTATTCCATTAATATCTCAAATTTTAATTAAAAAAAACCCCTGTAAATATATATGGTTTGTTTACAAGATTCTTAGAGGCAGAGAGAGAGGGGAAAATCCAGTTTCTAATGGCCAACATGAGCTCGAAGTTTAGTTTTAGCAAGTTAGCATAGAGACAAAGGCAACATGCTGGAGACTATAGAAAGTGCAAGAAAGAATTATGGCAAATTGACAAAAATGACTGATATGGTTTGAAGCTGGGTCCCTGCCAAGTCTCCAAACCTTACCACAAGAAGTTCTTCCCCCGCCCCAAACCTCAGGGAGAAGGGGAAAAAAAACAACCAAGAAAACCGAAATGAGAGACAGCTAAAGCAATATATATAAATATATTTACACTTATATTACAGTTATATATAATTGAAATATATATATACAATTTCACAAGGAAAAGGGAAAGGGGGGGGAAGGGACAAAAGGAACAAAACCAAAATAAAATATATATATACCGATCAATAGCTCAAGATCTAGCAACTAAAAGAATTAGCAAAGAATATCTTACTACTCTCCTTGGGACAACAGAGAGTCAAGCTGGAATAATCACCGGCAACCTCCATCTCCCAAGGTCGACAAGGCCTTACTAGGCCTCACTCCCCAACATGGCAGACTCAACAGCAGGGAACCTGCACCTCCAAGCCGCCGGAAGGAAAGAGACCTCCTTTCTTCTTATAGTCTGGCTTACGTAAAAATCGTAGGGAATACTGGGTAAATCTGGACCCTTCCTTGGTTACAAACTGGTCACCAAGGAAGGCCTAGACCAAACTACCACAGTGACATAGTTATACATTGACTTGACTAATACAGTAAATATGCAGACAAATTTCATGACAAACATGTGAGTTTAGGAAGCAGTAAAATATTCTCTGGAATAGTGTGTGTTAAACTTATCTACCATGAGGAACATATGAGGAAGAAAAAAGGCCCAGAGGTGAAAGAGGTGCTCTGGGGTTCTACCTTTCAATGAAACAGCCTCGGGTCCTGGTCATGTTGAACTTCTAGATGAAATTACACAGACAAAATCCAAATTTCCTTCAGGAAGTTTCAGAACTCGTAACTTAAATAAAAAAAGAAAGCTGAAAAATTACAGTCTTACCTAGGCTTTGTCTCAGTATAGCAAGCACTGGAAGCAATTCATGAAATAGCATATGTGAATGACAGCATCAAACTTAGGCTTTCTTTAAAGCACAAAGCACAATATAAAGACCCTCCAAATTCTCACAAGATACATATATATAGTTATGATAGGTGACAAGTGCCTGTGCTATCTGCTCCAGAATTTTTTATTTTCCAGGTTGTTGTCTCTTAATTTTTCACATATAGTAACAACTATAGCTATGTATATGCTATGCATTTAAACTGACTCCAGACTTTCTTTTCTATATTTTTGACATGAAATTACTAAGGTTGTTTCTGCATGTAAGAGGGCAAAACTAGTGAGGAAAAAAAAAAGAAAAAGGAGAAAAGGATAAGTTTCTAGCCTGGTCTTCTAAACTGTTCCTACAATACTGTGATATTTGCTTCACGTGTCACAAAAACTTTACCTAGAAAGCAATGCTTGTGCACATGAGAAATGTTGGTCTACCAAATCCTGTGCAACATCACTGTAGAGCTTCTGATAGAAGTGATCAGCACTGTCTTGCAGCACTGAAGTTCTAGCCCTACACAACTTCTAGCCATTGTATTTAGGAGCTCTTTGGCACAGTCAGCCAGTCTGGTGGACACGTGGAGGTACGTAAACATGTGGGCAATTTCAGCTTCTGAGCTGCCTCCACTGTACTCATTTAGCATGTATACATGTCATGGCAACTTTCTTCACTATCCAGTGTGTCACTATTCCTTCTTTCAAGGGGTTCAAAACCCCTTCTCTGTTGCCTTGGAGCAGAAATAAAAAAGCAATTTGATTCAAAGTTGTCTTAACTAATAACTTCTACATTTAATGTATCATAAATTAAATATTTTTCTCTTTGTCCAACAGTAATCTGCAATTCATCTTAAGTGTTTACAAAACCTGGGTTGTTTTGTTATTTTTTTTCTTGGCACATTTCTTTCATTATAGTATTTTGTGTTATCTATTTTTTTCTTTCCCTGACATTTCTTTTCTGACTTCCACTGCACTCAGTGTTTGGCATTTATCTATGCTTTAAGAGTGTGTGCAACTGTCTGTCAGCCCTTGTGAGGTAAAATTCCCAATAATTTTTGTTCTCACTTTGGATATATATTTTTATTATATTATGCAAAATGGAATACTAAATCAAAAGTACATTCCAGGTCTATATGCAATGTAATACATAAAATCTGTAAAATACACAATGAAACAGCATATCATACTACTTTGTTCTCTAAAATGTGTTAAAAATGTTCACTGACAAACACCTTTAGTCAGAAGCTTGTGAGACAAGAAATATTTCTTCCACCAGTTTCAAAGTTATTGAATACAAAATTCTTATGAGGACAGTCCCTGGGAATAAAAGGAATGTCAAATGGAAAAAATAAATAATACAGATGACAGTGTCTATTTATAGGTAATATATGCTGCAAAACAAGACAACACTTCAAAGTGTAAGGCATTGGAGTTGTTTCCACGTGCAGCATCTGAGCACTACATTTCCTAGGCTAGTCTGTAGTTTTTACAAAGCAACAAATAATGAAGGATCCCCTTCCGATCACAGTAAGCACACACATTCTGTTTCTCTCTAACAACAAACACAAACATATACACAGAAAGAAAATCTTATGATTGATGAAATGTTAACCACCTTTGCTTCAGATTTTCTGACATGTTCGTTCTAATTATTCAAAAATATATTAAAAGTGGTATTTTTTTGAGTACATCAAGCTAAAGTTCATTTCATGTTACAAAAGAGTAGTGAAAAATTAGTTAACTTCAGCATTACAAACCTATAGTAAAATAAAAACTAGGCAGTAAGACTGGCAACTTCACACATAAAAACACCCTATTGAAACACATAAACCCACTAAACCTTTAACAGAAGGGATACACCACAAGACACAATCTTATCGGAATGACATAAGGCTAAGGGACTGACAGAGCACTTGTTTCATGATGAGCTGGCATTCTTTACATTGACTCTCTCACTTAATATTCTTGTCCCAAATGCTTTATTTTCACCCATTATGGTCTAAGCTAACCTATTCCAAACTGTCCATCTTCTTGGCATCTTTTCCTACTAACCTGATTTTTAAAATTTCTTGATACCAATTTAAGGCAGATTTCATTAATTGCCATCTATGAGTAGTATTCATTGAAACTCAACTAGGAAGAGAGAAAAAATAATAGTGTCACAAGTAGTTATTTTATAAAACAGTATGTTACTTTTATTGCATCATACCCAGATATTTGTACATGTCAGGGATTTAGTCTATTTGATAGCATTGATGTTGAACTGAAATTTATTTATTTGTAATTCTTTCCCTCATTATATGACATACATACAAAACTGAGTTTTTCAAGATGAAACAGAAGCAGTGGCACAATTTAAACCTAAATAAACAACTTTTTTCAACAACCATCTCCATTACTCACATACAGAATTGTCATGTGATATCATGATTAAGGAAGAAAAATATTTTCCCCTTTTCATTACATTTTTATTTGCAAATTAACTACTGAAAATACAACAAAGCATATGTTTTTCATCCATGAAGTACAACCCGTGCTTATATCTTTATTTATGGAGCCCACAATGGTCAAGTTTTTCTTTTAGATCATCAGTAACAGAGGTTAGGGTAGCATACTGAAGTAGCATACCCTGTGTGCTAATTAGTGACTTTTGAATTTTTCAAGTCAATAAAAGATGGAGGAAAAGGAGTTCACTCCATCTGCACTCTTGGTATCTCTTGTCAAATCCTGTTACACTGATGATGGAGGATTTGGTTTCTGATGACTTCTTAAGAGGGAGTTCCACAGACATTCTGTTGCATTTTCTATTCCCATGTATCTGTATCCCCTTCCTAAGCACTACAGTCCTGTTCTGCCTAGCACTTTACTGATGACCTAGAGGAATACAAACAGCCTAGAAAGGGATAGAAACACACAGGTGATGCTAGTTTATCCAACTCTCTAGTCCAAAGACCCAATGTCAGTAATAGCATTTAGGGTCAGGAGCAGAAGGCAGGGAAGGATGCGGATGACCAGTTATGGAACATGCAGAGCCGGGTGTAAGATTCGTATCATAGTTAAGAAACCTGGCATTCTTTGACAAATAAAAGTTTTAGAATCACAGTGCTTTTGACACCTGATGTGATTCATCGTTTCTTTTGTCAATAGGGAAATAGAAGTCTCTTGTAACATCAATCAGACATTTTTGCCTTCCCAGGAATATATCTCAATATGCAAATAATGATGCTGTTATACAATGAGGTGAAGTTTGAAATTACTGTCTAAACATGTTTTCTTGTTCTTCCCCTTGTTTTTACCTTCCAGGAGTAGTATAAACCAGCTCTGAATCAGCTGGAGGTAAAACTCAGATCTTGGATCTCCATCACTTCTACTGCTTCTCTAGGAAAGAGGAGTACAGTACAGAAACATAATCTGAACAAGAGAAAGTATCTGTTCAGGCATTTAGTAAATTCCTTTTCCACCAGACTTTCCAATGTCTGTAAACATTTCAGTGTTCTATTGAAATAATGTTTTTCAGACAGAAAAACCCCAGGTATGTTGTTATTACAGTTTCTCTGGAGACATCATCCCTGTAATTGAAAACACTGGTTTGAAACCCTACCATCACAGTTAACTGGGAAATGTATTTTACTTCCCAGCTATGTTCATTTAAGATCAAGAATGATAGAATGTGACAATGAATAAAATGCAATTAAAACTTCATATTTTGGAGCCTGAAATTCTTTACATTATACAGTATAAAACACAAAAATGTTATTTTTCCAGGATATATTTGAATAATGCTTAAACTGTTTCTCTTCAATAAACACTGAATATACTGATAGAGGAAACAGTTAATCTTAGATGTGCAGAAGCAATCATCTGAGCAGAACCACAAGTTCTTACGTAATTTTCTGCTTTAGATCTAATGCTCTTATTTGCATTCAGATTTAACTGTATTTTTATCATTCTAAGTGCTATTGATTATGCTATTGTATAATATATATGCTATTGTTAATGAAAATATTTGTTGAAAAAAGTTGTTTATTTATGTCTGCACTGTGCCACTGTTTCTGTTTATCTTTCAAGTACTCATTTTGCATGTATTTAATATATTGAGGGAAAACATTACAAATAAATACATAAACTGGAGTTCAGCAATTTCAAGTGGAATTGCTACAAAAATTACCTGTAAAGTAGCTATCATCTTTTCTCACAGTTAATAAGACTAAAACTGGAAAAGTATTTTTTTGCATATTAGTTTTTCAATATTCAGAATTTGGAAATTATCTGGATTGAAATCAAATCTGAATGTTTTATCATTGTTTTCTGAATGATGTCACCATTACAGAATTATAGGAAAATGGTTAATTTTGGATCAAGAACTAAGCTTTTACTTTTGGAAAGACTGAGCAAACAGAGGACATTTTTTTTTTTAATCTAGATGGGTTAGTCTGGCAAATGAAAGAACTTTACCCAAGTATCCCCCACTCTACTGAAAAGTGCCTTATCTCCCAGGCTGAAGAGCAGGTTTTGATTCCAGATGTTCCAGAATGAGGAAATTCTGATCAATTGGCTATACTCCATGTCAATTGTTTAGATGAAGTTATTCTTTATTCAGAGGCATCTGTATCAGAGAATCCTTCCTCACAGACTTTCGCTCTCTTTTGAATTCTGCCTATATGAAATATTATTTCACCAGTCTACTCATATCTCCTTCTAGCCAACTGTACACCATGAATATAAAAATTTGAGATCTTCATCTTTGATAATCCACGAGTTGTTGCATGTGTCCTCTAGTGAAAGAATTACTTCTTTAGGCTAAATTAGAATTTGAATTTAAATCCTCTCAATTAGCAGATCCCTAATCTCAGTGCTGTTGCAGTTTAGCCTTTTCTACTTATTGGAGTTTAAGTGTAATCTCCTAGCATGGTGTGGGGTGGGAGGAGAAGGGATAAGGAAGAGTCCATAAGCACCAATAACACTGAAATCTGCTTTCCAACAGAAATTATAAGGTTAGTATCTTATTATGTCCCAGCATATCACAAGAGACATTTTATATGAAGTAATACAGAATAGTTCATGATTCATTAAGCTCTTGAGTATATAAGCAAGAGAAAATGTTATTTTCTGATGCCTCAGAAGTCAAGATCACCATTTTCAGCTTCTTCTTTTGTGTTTATAACACCATTCTATGTGCATGTATCCTTTGAAGTTTTTTTAGTGAAAAATAAACTCATAAGAAGTTAATCTCCTTTGCTGAACGTTGGGTTGAAATGGGACAGTTTTGATCAAAGTTAGCTTCAGGACACCAACAGAGTTATTCCAAAATTTTGTTTCTGTAGGAATAAATAAGATGAAGATGTGCTTTCAAACCTCTATGCGGTTTTTATTTGGCTTCTTTTAATAATAGTGGCTTTTCAGTATACCAAAAATGTCTTTTGTTCTGGGTTTTTTCAAATGTGTTTTGTTAAATTTAAACAATTGTAATTTTAATTTCCACTTTTCCTTGGTATAATTGCAGCTTTTGTGCCTGTTTTTCCTGTTCAAGTTTCTTTTATTACTGCAAAGTAGAAAAGCTTTCTGGTAGATAAAATTCATTCTACAAAGAAAATGCCCCTAATTCTGCATAAAAAAATTAATCTTCAAAGTTATTCAGGAAATAAAAATTAAAATCAATTTTGGGAAATTAAAATTAAAATCAATTTCTCTAAGTGTTACAATATCAGGAGCTAAAACAGAACCTCTATAGGAGTAAGACACTACTAATGCAATTTTATTTCAAGTTGTTGCAAAAACTCACTGATTTAACTAAAGGCTATGTGATGCCCATACATGGAACGAATCAGTGCAGATGGTGCACTTCTATACGTTGGCCTGCAAGTAAGTCAGAAGATGGTAGTAGGGTTAAATAAATTTTTAAGTGCATTTTTAGATAGTAGGACAACACAATATAAATTTAAAATATCCTTTATATGAACCATAAATGAATGATGATATTTAAAAAATCAGAGCTCCACATTGATGCAAATTTTTCCCAGAAAAAACCATCTATACTGAAGTTAAGTCAGGTCATATTTTCTAGAGGATTTTTTGTTGCTTTCTTGGGCCTTTATCAGTTTTGGTCATAGATTATTTTTTAAGCAGCAGTTTAATTTTCCCTTGTACTCCAGGCTGCATTTTTCAGATTGCATCCAGGTCCAAAGCAGGTTTAACACAGAGAAACAACTAGATCTTTGCATGGTAAGTACTGTGACCTAATATTGTCACTTTTAGTATCTTTAATCCCAATGAATTATTTTTGGAATATAATATTCATTGCTATTTTTCTCATGAAAGCCAAAGGTATAGATACAGCAAATGTTGCATGTTGCAAATTTCCAGAGAAATCTTCAAGTTAAGTATTTTCAACACTTTCTCCAGAAGCATGTTGCAAATGTCAGGAAGACAGGCACACTTTCTTATTCCAAGGCAAACAGCTGTTAATCTTTTTTTCTCTTATGTGGGATTGTAGATGTATCACCGAATTATAAAAATGATATAGTAGAAATGTTATAAAATTGGCTATATTCAAGTGACCATGTAGGAGGATAATTGTCTGCCTGAAACAAATACATCCCATATAGATTCAGAAAATATATTTACAAAAAAACAACTCTTTATTTTATAGCATTATAAATAAAATTACAGTATTATTGTTTGAGATTTATAAAATTTGTCCATTAGGATATCAAATTCAGTAATTTCAATTAATATAAAATGACTACACAATTTTCTTTTACTTTATTGAATATGTTAGCCTGTCTGAACTCTAACATTACAATTATTTTCTTTTAAATGAAATTATGATGATACAGTTATCTTTTGCTGCTTTCCCAGAAAATAGCAAATACTTTTTTTTCACTAAAGAGTTATTTTCAATTTCAAGTCTATTAAAAAAAAGCTTTGAGAAATGAAAATGGACAATAAAAAATATACAGATTGATTTTACTTATATTGTATTTGATGAGTTACAATTAGTTGGTGTATAAAGAGACACTACTGAGTAGAGCACTAAGTCATCTCAGTTATTCTCACTTAATTTCCCCTTTCTTTTAGATACAACATTTTCCCTTACACAAGGAATGTGAGAGAAAGGTGGTAGTAGAATTATTTCTGTGCTGCAGAACAACTCTCCATTTACAAAATCATCTTGATGAGACAGATCTCCTTTAAAGGTAGATGTAGGATGGTGAAATAGTGAAGCTCTATCTGTCTACGTATGCGCTAAAGCATTTATGAAAAGACTTACAGGGACTAAAGCTCCCAGTTTATGGATTATTGAAATCGTTTCCTAAAGTATATGCAAATGAGAAAAGCTGGGATCTTTAAGTCCCTGCTACAGCCTCTGAGTTCATGAGAAAAAATAATATATCTTATGTAAAGTTCAAGAATTTGATATTGGGATATAGTGAAACTCATACATGTATGTACAGCGACATTTCCCTTTCTGCTGGTCCAGAAGCTATTGAAATGGCAATGGGAGCTCAATACTCATTGAAAATACAACTAATTTAGACAAATGTCAACAGTTAAAATATTTTTCATTATGTTTTTTTTGCTATCTATCAGAGACATATAACAGAAAAAATGTATTTTTAAGTTACAAGGTAGAAGTTTCTCAATGTTTTGGAATAGTTCTAATAGCATTCCCAAGACAGTTTTCTCCCTTTCCTGCACAAAAAAAATTCTTAAGGAAGGAGGGCTCAGTGAAGATCAGAAGGATAAGAAAAGATCAGAAGGATAACATAATAAATGTCCAGAGATCTGGACATTTAATCTTGTTTTCAGCCCTCATGACACAGATGTTGAGATGGGCTTCTGTAAAGGGCAGAATGACTGACAGAACTTAAGCCTAAAGAAAATATTCACATATCAGTTTTAGCTTCTTCTCTGATGCTTTTTGCAACAGTATTAGCACAAAACAAACAGTTTATTTGCACCAAAAATAAAAAAATAAATGGAGGTATACAAAATCAGTATGCTGTGTGTTTAGCTCTAGGAGTTTATTTCTGTTTAGAGAAGTCTACCTAACAAACTTCCTCTTACTACTTGACACAGTATCAGGAGTTCCTCATTTTAATGGTTCTCAGCATATTCTTTCACTAATTCTGCCTTTGAGGAGTTTTAAATTATAGTTTTGAATGTAGGATTGAGGCACATTTACACATATTCTGCTATTAAGAAGCAAAAAAGTGACACATGCCATCATAGTGGAGTTTGTTTTCTCGAAAATTGGACCACTAATATGTTGTGTTTTGACAAGCAGAAACAGTTTTGCAACGGGATAACAATCATGAGCGTCACTGGAATCCAACATTGATAAGCTTTTAATTTCAAGATACCATATTGAGAGGCTACACAACAACAGATTGTCATGAGAGAGAGTTAATTGTATACCACTGAAAACAGATGACTGAATGAACAAAAAATATGTCAAAGAACTCTTACGATTTATCTGTAATTCAGACTAAGTGGTAAAGGGGGAAAATTGTTTTGTAGTGAATGAAATGTTTTCAAACACCAAGTAGACAAAAAAACAGAATATAAGTGTTTAATCCCATTTATTTCCTCTGTGAAGACATTCTGAATAACATACTTTAGCTGAGTTACAAAAAAAAAATCATATTTCTGCAGTATACAATACAATCAAATTTATTTCTTTCTTTTTAAAAAATAAATAAATAAATAAATAAATAAGCACTATAGGGTAATTTCAGCTATGCCAGTCAGCTGCATGTATATATCCAGTAGTTTCTGCACTTCATATAGCTAGAAATTTGTCCTTGCAAACACAGACAAATGCATCTACCTCCCAATAGCTATACTTACATGAATTCTAAAAGTCTCTTGAATGTAGCACATGACAACAGTCACAAAAGAATACCATTGTCTATGAACATCTTGTGTAATAGCCACACTCTAACTTATGTAATGAAGAATAGATTGGTAACCTAAACAAGTTGATCCAAGTAACTGTATTATGTAAGTAACTTCAAAAAAATGGAGGTGCCTGGTGTCCTAAACTGGGATCTGCCCCTGTCTACAACCACAGCTTGCCCTGCTCCTTCTCTGGGAAAAGGTAGAGATGGACCACTCCCATCCCACCACCTCCAGTGGAACTTTCTGTACTATAAACTCTGCAGCACACTAGAAAGACATGCTAAAGGAAAAGAGTTGCTCCTCTTATTCTTCTGGTCTTGAGTGTATGCACCTACCTATCCCCGAAGAAGTGCATAGCAGAAGGTAGTTTCATACTCTTAAACACTTCAATATCTTAATGCAACTCTCTAGACTGCCAGTGCGTCTGAAAAGTCTCTCAGCATGAGTGGATGTAGAAATCAAACTTTGTGGGAAGGTAGTAGTGTTGGGTCCTCTTCCCTGAGTTACCACTGTGTTCAGGTCTGCTTCAAAACTTTTAGAATGCAATGTTCATGGTATAAAGGTACTCTGATTCTGGGTAATGAATTTGTTTAATTTTTATTGACTGAAGCCCTGTCCTTGAGAGTGATTTAAGAAGCAAATCAAACTACAGCAATCACAATTCAGGTTTTTAAAGTTATTAAATATACTGCTTATTTGTAGGTGAAATCTGGTTATGGACAGAAGGTAACTCAATATATTTATCTACACATGAGAGAGGAAAAATTAAAGTAGTTATGCAGGTAGTAGAACAGGGAAATCAAAGAAATATTCAACTTCACAAACAGTAAATCCCTGAAGTAGACATGAATTAAGGAAGCAAGCAATAAATTCCTATCTGCTAAGCTAGGGTCCATCGGTCAGGGAATAAATGTCTGTAAATCAACAGTCATATCTATGACAAAACTAAATAAGTCACTGAACCCTGGAGGAGAGATTAGTAAGAAGACATTCCTCTTAGCTTTCCTCAAGATCAAACTTTACATTGAGAAGTATGAAACAGGAGCCCTTCCAATGAGCTTCTGTATTATCTGCAACACTTTTTGCACTTTTGCATTAATTAAAAACAAATCCATGTTTTTATACACAATATAAAAATTTATATAAAAAACTTAAAAAACACATCACATTTAAAAAATTATACACATTGCAGTAGAGTACCCCAAAATTTGATCAGAAAAGAAAAAGGTTTTTAGAAGTTCTCTTTTTCCTTGCTATTGTGGTTGTTTTTTGACATTTTTAAGTAGTTTCACAGAAAAGATTGAATAAAATTAAGAGCTCTGTGAATGCCATCATGTGTAAGTATTTTCAGCCATCTTTAGCCAAGATGGCTGATACATCTTCACCCAAGTAACTCCTTCACCCATCTCCTAACAGCCTCATTCATGTTCACAGATTTAGGATGCATGAAGTAATTTTTTCAGAAATTCCTAAGTGAGTTTGGATCTAAAGTCTCATATTCAAATGTTTGTTTGTACTTATAAATGTCTGTCTCACTGAAAATTTTCTTGTATTCGGATGCTAAATAAACACAAACAAGTTACTTGACTGGATCACATCTGTTTCTTCAGCTAGAAGAAACTTTCAGTGGTCCACTGTACCCAGCCAATTCAGAATAGACAAAACCTGAAGTTTTGCCTGCATGTATCTTCTGTCTAGATATGCCCCAGATACATTAGACAAGTGATTTGGAAGCCATTAATGTTGAATATTCAAGAGGTTCCATAAAAGTTCATTTAGCAGTGTTACTTATTGAGAATAGTTATAAACATACTTCTTTGTGGAGATAAGAGGTACAAAAAAAGTTTCTTGTTTTAAGAGAAGAGTCAGAAAACAGAATAAATTGGAGGTATTAAAAAATCAACTTGACAATGTTTAGGTGGCCTAAAATGAACCTTATGAATTCATGCTACTTTTTATTTTTGTTATTGTTACAATCCTTATTCAAATATTTTTCATGAAGTCTGAAGAAGTTCAATTGTTCAATAAGTTTTCATTTGAATCACGATGCCTTAGGTTCTATAATTTTCTAATAAATTATAACTAATACAAATTCTATATTGGACACACTACAAAGACAGAAATTTCTTTATATAAAGAGATTATTATAAAGCCATAAAGTTTATCTTCAAGAATATCTCTCACTTTTCTGAACTACCTTTTATTTTAAAGAAGGCAAATACAAGTTTTTCAAGGAATGTGGAGTTCTTCATATCTATTCTGATTCACATGCTTATTTTCTAAAGCAAAACATAAAAATAAGAATGTTGAGCTATTTGTGAATATATTCAGACCAACTCAACGTAAAGTAGAATAAAATTGGCACTAAAAATGGGGAAAAATTGTCAAATGAGTAAGTGTGTATTTCTGACGTTGTCCACTGCTAATCGTAACTGAAAGTGATGTATTTGATTGAAAAGAGATAAATCAGTAAAAGAAAAATTTATTTTATAACACTATAAAAAGGTACTAAGTCCTATATTTTGTAGCAGTTATGTGGCTAAGGCACAGCATTTTTTATTTTGCTTTTTCAGTCTTTCTTCCACTTGAGACTTCCAATGGCAGCAAAAATTCCTGAAATGCATCTCCTAACTGTAATTATTTCACACTATCATACCACAGCATGCTCCTGACACCACTGTTGTACCAATGTGCCTGATGTGATCTCTGCCTATGTTGTCATTTACTGTTTCTAGTTAAGAGGTGTAAGAAGGAAAAGCATCAGCGGTTGATCTCTAGAGTGTCATAATTCCTTATCTCAGATTAATCCATTTCTAATATATGAGATTATGAATCAATCAGTGAATTTAGAATCTGTGATCGTAATACTCCCTTATGTTTTTGTCCTTAATATTCTGGCAAGGGTTAGAAAAAAAATTCATCTGCTGGAGATAACAGATTAGGAGTAAGTGTTTTTAGGGTCTTTGAGAGTAAAGGCCTCCCAGGTTTTTACCCTAGACAGAAGTTCAGTACCTTTTGTCTGTTTGGAATATTCCTCATCCAAATTTCCCTGCCACTTTACCTGATTGGTCATATATGTTACTAACTCTTACAAATGATGAAAAGATGACATTTTCTTGTTCGACAAGAAGTCTCAGAAATGTTCAATCATCAAAATGTGCTGTCTAAAAAAACCTTAGATTGTTAATCATATCAGAATTATGTAACAGTGTTTGTTTGTTGGCATCCCATGGATACCCTGGGTTAAGGATATTTTTCCAATAATACTTATTTAAAAAAAAATATGAAAAAAGATGCTTGAATCATCTTCAGTGAAAATCATTGAAAATAAAATTGTTTATACAAACTTGTGAGGAACTTCTTTTTTTTTTTTCTGTCTTAGTCTCTCATTCTCTCTTTGATAAACCAAATGTCAGAAGTGTCTGGAAAATAACTGCAGTCATTTTGATGTGTTTAATATCCATATAGAGGACCCCTGGTGGTCTAGTGGTTAGGATGCGGCGCTCTCACCACTGCGGCCCGGGTTCGATTCCTGGTCAGGTAACCCCTCTGGGCAGATGGAGCTCGTCAGCCCTGTAAGGCAATCCATCTAAGAGAAGGTCACTCTAAACAAACCTACATCCTGAGGACCTCGCTGCCACTGTCCAAACTTGCTCGGCCCCGGCAGATGAACCTCAGGATTGAAGGGTGGGCTCAGTTCAGCGCAGCTGGGTCTCACCTAAAAAAATCCACTGCGCAGGCTTGAAGGGTTAATGACCTTTCCCAAATCTTCGCTCGCGAAGACTGGCCATGAAAATATCCATATAAATTGGAACAATGAAAAGTTGAAACTAATCACAAAAAAAACCAATGTTTCAAATTACAAACTGATTTCAAAGCCATATAATAATTTTTAGTTTTAATTGGGCAAACTATTCTCCATGTATAATTCCACCAAAAAGACACTATCTAAACCATGAACTTTAAAAAGATTTTTAAAAGCAGCTCTTAATTTAAATACTTGAAACATGCCTGGGGTGTTTATTAGAAGGGTCACTTGGAGCCTCTTGCAAATTCCCAGTGCCAAGTTTGGCCAGCAGCCTCCAGAAGGTGTTCATTAATTATCAGAACATTAGTGCAGAGCTTTCTTTAAGGCACATCTCTTCCCTTTATTGGCAGATTTCTTTTTTTAACCACAGATGAGAGAGGAAATGACAATGGCATCATAGCTATTCTTTTTTAACACAGTTCAAAGCCACTTATTTGCAAAATTGGTATTCTGTTTTGGCCATCCAATTCCAGTGTTCTAGTCATATCTGACCTCTGCATTCTGAGCACCTCCAAGAATAATAAGACGCAGTATAATATTTATCATCTTTTCAGCTTCATGTACATGGTTCTTCTGTAAGAGCTGATCTAAATGCTGCCTTTGCAACATACTTATGCCAGGAGAATTTGGATTTATTGTTTCTTCACATGATTTTAATAATGTATTTAGCTTATAATGCCTTTTTTCTAAGAATTTGATGAGGGATCTGAAAACATAACCCTTGAAGGCACAATACTCATTTATGAGTACAATATACAATAAGTTCCTGTCCTAGTTAGAACAGCTGGGACCAATTCATCGCTGGATGGGTGTAGCCCAGGACTGTGTATTCTATGGCCTTCCATGCCATTTCCCAGAAACTGTTGTCAGTAGAGGCCTGCGAGATAGGAAGATGTTCCTGTCCTCATACCCTTTTATGGAATTCCCCACTCTGAGGGAAGGACTGAGCATCCTCATACCCTTTTATGGAATTCCCTGCTCTGAGGAAAGGACTGAGCATTCCTGCCTGAACTGGAGAATATATAAACTTGGAGTTTTGGAATCTTTTCACCACTCATGGGATCCAGAGGAGGACTGCAGCTCACCACTCTCAACCAGATTAAGACCATCACCCTCAACTGGACTGCAATCACCACTTTTGACCAGACTGCAACAGCTCTCCCACCAGCAGGTTTTTCCCCTCTCCCTTTACTTTGGACTCAAGCGGGGCCCAAGGAACACCACTTTGTTCATGCCCCAGGGTGCTGGGTTATACATTTGGGTTTTGTGGGCTAAGACCAATTGTTTGTCTGTATAATAGTACTTATTGTATTATTTCATTAAATTGTTATTCTGACTTATAATCTCTCTTTTGAGTTGAGTTCATTTCCCCTGCTGGTTAACTTTTAAACCATCACAGTTCCTTAATAAACTCTGTTGTTTACTCACCAGAGTTAACACTAGGCATTAAACAGGTCCAATTTACAGACAGCAAGTGTAACTGCAGGTTGTATTATATTATGAGCTGCCACAACAGCAGCATAAAGAATAACCACAATAAACAAGAGATTAAAAATCCAGATTCCTCTTGCAGAGGGTCAGTGAGGTTCAGTCTAGAGACAAGTAGATCTATGAGGTCTGTGAAAGTGCAAGATATGTTTTATGGATAGATATATTTCCATAGAGCACAGTTTGCAAGTGAAAGGAAGCAGCTAAAAAGTCAGTGGATGCAAAGAGCTTCATACATTGTAATAGTAGTAGCTCACGAAATGTCTTATGATTACATTCAAAATTACATCAGTTTTAACCTTCCCCTAATTACCACTTAATGGTCTTAACCCTCACCAAAGTTAGACTACTGGAAACTGATGTTACTCAGCATAAACCCTAGTTTTATTTTAACTTACATACAGTAAGACACTACAAAGAAGGGTTTTTATAGATTAAATTGCATTTTGTATTGTAGCATAAATCTCACCTTTTAACAATCATTAAAAAAATGCTTAAAAATCATGTTTAAAAATATTTAAATTAGAAGAGTTAACAATAAGGTTTAATGGTATAGATACATTTCAAGCCAACAGGATACATGTGTTTTCATGTGGTGAATATTTAGGTAAGAAATCATACTGAAATCCACAAGAAAAATAAGCACTTTTCAAGATTTTTCATAACTTGTAATGAGTCTTGTTCAACATGGTTAGAATTAAAACACTGTTTTTTGGTTCAAGCTGGATTTCTTCCATTTTTAGAAGCACGGTTCTATTATGTATGACTTGTATACACATGCAACAATTCAAGAATTTTTCCATAAGGGCCTGGTTCTCCAATTATCCTAAGCTTTAGTCAATCATAAAATGATTGAAAAATATACTCTAGAATATTAGTGGATGACAACTATCTCTCTGTTCAAGTCAAAACTCTTTATCTTCTTTGTGAAAAGAAAAAGGTCTTTTATATCTCAAAATACAAGCTTACATTTGTTCATGTTTAGAAACATGCTTCAATTACTTTCATCAACCTAAGCATCTATTTTTTCTATTTAAATCCTTACATATACTATTTTAAAACAACTTTTGTGACTTTACTTGTATAACACATCAGCAACATGTAACTTGAGTTGCCAATTCAGAAACTACACTAAATGTTGACAAACGCAGTAGATAAGGGCAGGGACTAAGAACTAGTTTCTCTGTCTCCAGGTTGCCTGCAATTTTGTTGTTGCTGTTGTTACTTAGATGATACCGGCCTTGTTGCCCACACAGAAGCAGCTCTGTAGTGCTTAACATCCTGCTTTGCAGACGCTGCTGAGCTCTTTGGGCTGGAAGTCAGCTTAAAGAAGACAGAAATTCTCTATCAACCTCCACCTCAGGAAGTCTTCCTTCATCCCCATATCGCCTTTGGCCAATCAGAGCTCAAATCAGTCCAGCAGTTTAATTACCTAGGTAGCCTCATCTCCTCAGATGGTAAGACTGACGGGGAGATAGACAACAGGTTAGCAAAGGCATATAGTGCTTTTGGAAAACTCCACAAAAGAGTCTGGGGTAATAAACACCTGAAGAAAAGTACAAAGATCAGTGTTTACAGAGCCATAGTGCTGTCTACTCTCTTATATGGATCCAAATCATGGGTCATCTACCGCCACCACCTGCGTCTCCTAGAACGCTTCCATCAACGCTGCCTCCGAACAATCCTAAACATCCACTGGTCAGATTATGCAACCAATACATCTGTTCTAGAACAAGCAGCTGTCACAAGTATAGAGGCCATGTTGTTGAGAATACAGCTGCGTTGGGCAGGGCATGTCTCCAGGATGAAGGACCACCGCCTCCCTAAGATCTTGCTCTATGGTGAACTTGCCACTGGCTGCCACAAGAGAGGAGCCCCGAAGAGAAGATACAAGGACTCCCTGAAACAACATCTCAGCCTTGGCCATATTGATCATCATAACTGATCTAATCTGGCCTCAAATCAGGAGGTCTGGAGACACACCATCTATAACGCTGCTGCTTCCTTTGAGAAACAACGCAGGATCACTCTCGAGGAGAAAAGACAAAGCAGAAAGAATCGTGTCTTGCAGAATATACCACCTAAGGAGTCTTTCTGCTGTGCCTTTTGCAACCAGACATGCCTGTCTCATATTGGCCTCATTAGCCACCCGCGTGCTTGTAACAAATGTGGATAGAGCCTTCCCAAATCTTTGTTTGCGAAGCCCAGCCATGATGATGATGATAAAAATAGTCTGCAAAAGAGGCAAAATGAGATCATTTTAAATATATATGAGCTGTGTCTCACTTACTTGTCCGTTAAGGAGAAATGAGAAGAAAGAAAACAATCATTTAAAGAGATTTTTTTATTCGTCTCAGTATTCACATCTTTTGCACTTCAAGACATAACAGAGGAGTAACATTTAAGGAGAACAATTCTTAGACTCTTGTCCAGGAAATCTTCAATCAAGTAAAAGAAAAGAGGAGTCTGGAGTTCTAGCAGCCCGAGCTCTTCCTAACACCTACATGTGAGGAAGAGGTGACTCACTGATGCTTACCTCCTTTAACAGGATTTGTAGTTTTTGACATTTATTGTGACTAACAATCCTCATCCACAGAAGTTCTTGCAGCTGCTAGACAAAAGTACTAAAAGATACATCTTTTTCATGTTATTGAAATTTTGAAAAAAAATTTGCTAAATATTTTCTATACTTATTCCTATCAAATGCCCTGGGGTTAAAAAGATCCTCAGAAACAAATTAAAAGCTTTGTGTTTACTCTGGGAGATTCACTTATATGTTGATAAAAGGACACATCAGAAAGAAATCCAGAAATATTGACCTGGGCAGCAAAACTTTGAATGTCCTATATAGTAATGCTCTTTATTTTCAGGCTGTATAGTAGATTTTTTGAAAAGTTTAAAAACTAGGATCTTTTTAACTGATATGAATGTTAACTGCCATTAAGTTCATAAGAATGTGTTAATTTTTGAAGCGCTTCCTCTCACATTCACTTTTGTATAATTTTTACATGTCAACATTTATAAAGTTTTCCCAATTTGCTCTTCTCTTTTAAAAGGTCCTCATATTATCACTTTGATTTTGTAATCTATACTCCCCAATACCAGATCAGATGTATACAGCACTTGATCCTCTTCAAGCTTGTCCTTTTCATACTCTGAATTTAGAATTAATTCATTCACTCAACCTGCATTTTGTATCCCTGATTTCCTTTCTCAAGACTGTATTTTTCCTAGAAACTGAAATAACTCCTCTTGGGTGTTTTGGAAACACAAAAGAATGAACTTCTACACTAGACATACGATAAAAGCCTCATCACTTTTAAGTGAGATATATTAGTCAAACTTACTGGGAAAGCTAAACTCTCTGTCTTGTCTGTATAATGGACAGAACAGTTTAAAAAGAGTATCACATAATTCCTCCTATGATGTACTCAGTTTGTGGTGACTAAGGACATTTATTCACAGCTTTTTTGGCTGTGGGGTTTTGCTGTTGTTGTTCTTGGCTTTGGGGGGTTTGGGTGGTGGTTGTAGTCAAACTTTTTATTAATGTGTTTATCTTAAATTAAAAACTTGCACATCTCCTCCAAACCAGCTGTGAGTTAATGTGTGAGCAGCTGAATGCAGTGTTCTGAAGTGAGAAGTGAATAATAATTCTGAAAAATATTGCTGCATCCAATTGCTAATTGTTTTCTGATGACTTTGACAGCTGCAAGATATAAGATAATAGACCCTACACAGTTGGTTACTCTTCTAGATTTATTACTCATTCTGTTTGATCAATGAGCTTTTAGTCCTTCTGAGAATTGCCTTTTTCTCTATGGAAGTTCTTGCTCTGAATTCTATTGTTCCAGATATTATATTAAATATATATGGAAATAAATACAACTAATTTATGGTCCTGCCTACACTGGAGAAATTTGCAGGCTAGTGACTGATATGTTTCTGTAAATGGAACTGAAGATGCATTTCAATGAGTGCACAGATGTATTTACCAGAAGGTTACTGTTCATGTGCAATGTTCTGGGTCAAATTTTTTCCACTTTTGTTTTGTGAAGATGAATGCCCTGCGTACGCAATAGAGTAGGAAAGCAATTTGCATTTATGTAATTAACTGGATTTGATTATCCCTGAGAATTGGATAGGTTTTTGTTTGGCTCTGGTGGAGTCTTAGTGATACTAGTGATTCAGTAGATTCAGTATTTAACTAAGTGCAGTTATTGCTTGCACAGAACTCCACAGAACAACTACTAATGAAAGTTTCCAAAATGAATGCTACAAAAACATGCATAAAAGGATATTTCCACAAGCTATTGAATGAAAAATTCATTGCTTATTTACTATGACTCACCTAGCTACTGAAGATAAAACAGGATATGCTGAAAGCATTTATCATTCAAATGGTGTGTACATAAACTATGGTCAAGGAAAGAAATGCAGTGAGCACTATGTGGCAAAAATCTAAGTAGCTCTGTATGTCTCTTCTATCTATGCACGCGTCCAGGAATCTTTGTCTCAGATACCCAGCTTTCTCAAATTCTTCTATTGTGAGTTACAGATCTCACCAAGATCATCTGGTTTGCCAGTATTGATTATTTCAGCAACTGTAAATTTTCTGTAGCTTACAATATTATTAAAGCAGTTCTCTACTCACAGAGAAACTGACTTTCAACTACTTTCCTTTTTCTGCTAAAAGGAGATAAACTCAGTATTTTGGGCGAACTTTCTTTATTTGCAAATGATTTTGTATATGAAGACAACTTATCCCTCTGGCAGATGGGTGATGGGTAGTCCTCATATTGAAATTTAATTTTAGTACACTAAACATTCATATTAACCTCTTTCGCATTTTGGAAGTTTTACTTATCATTGAATATTTTTCACTAAGTAGTTTTAACCCAGTAATAATTGGAATCTAAAGGATACTTGTGCTATTAGCTACACTGCAACGTTTTCTTAGTTACTTGCTACAGATATCTGTCTGCATTTCACAATGTGGTTTTTTTTTTTTTCAAACAGATAAAGAGATTTAAATGACATTTCTAAATAAACCCTGAGGACAAGTAATTTTGTAATTTCAAACTGATAGGCTTGCACAGCTCTCACTCACCAAAAAAATCATAATGTTAGCATATTATAGACTTGGACAAAATGCTTCTGTATGCATTACAGGCAATGTATTGATTTTTGGTTTGCCTTTATAAGTAATTAATGAGCTCTGATTTAACTTGATTTTTTGCATGAGTAATTCATGAAATGAAATTTCTTATTTCTTCTGATGTAAATTTAAAGCTGAAACCATTACAACCAGTTTGTTAGAAGCTTTAGTGAAATAAAATGCAAGAAAATTATTTCCCCACAAAGAGTGGAAAACAACTGTTAGACTAAAGCAGTACTCTACCAAATCATGCCTGCTCTTTCAAGAGACAGCTAGCAGCAGATCTCTTGTACAGGTTCATAATATCATGTAGGTAATGATCAGACCATTTTTGGAAATTATCAAAAATTTTTTTAAAATCTGAAGCAATTTTGATATGTCTTGACAATGTAGTTACCTATCATAATGTAAAACACAGCCTGAATTTGCATGAGGGATGATACCATTGTGCATCAGACAGAACCTAAGATGTTTACAGAAATCCATTTTTTAAAAAATCATATAGTCTGACAACCATATGCTCAACAGGAAAAAACTACTACTAGGTTTCTATTGCAGTTTGTTCTGAAGATGAATATGAGGAACTGGCATGAATTCTCAGGCTGTCCCTGTGGACTGTAAGCATATATTATCTTTCATGGACTGTATTCAACATACATAGTCTAGAAATTGTTGGGTTTCCTTATGTTTTACCTCTGCCCCAGCTGTTTCTTTAGGAACAAAGACAAAAGGAGTTATCCTGTTTTGCTTTTTTTAAAGTTCAGTAAGCTAATTTTTGGCCCACCCCTACTTCTGAGATTTCCAATGACAGACCTGCTTGTCTTTCCAGTTTCTGATCGACTGAGGTTTCAAAAGTGCAAGTTTAACGTTCAGAATATTTCTCAGACTTATATTTAGCATCTTTCTTTACTAGACTTTTTGAGACCTCTGATAGAATTTCAGTGAGTAGAAACCTGTTGACACTTTTGTCCTTCTAGAATTGAGCCTTTAATTTTTCTATGTTTAGATCAGTTCCTATCTTATTACAGCAATTCCTGAACAAGCAAAACCAAAACAGTAGAAATAGAACATGGCTATACATTCAAAGGAAAAATAAATGTAGCTTTTCCTGAAACTCCTAAATAAGATTATTTTCTGTGGTGTTAATTTTGAATTCTACTTCCACAACTCCTCAGAAAAAAACCTACAATTTTTAAATTTCATCATTAGGAAATCAACAAATGGCTGAACTTCCTTAGGATCTCATGACTTGAGGGAAAATCATCGATAAATAGTGTATATGTACCAGAAACCATCCTCTGCTTCTGATATCATTGGCAGATAAACCATTCTGTTCTTTCATTATTGATGCTTTGGGAGTTATGAAAAACACCTTCTACTTATAAATTATTTACGTCCCATAGTTTTTAATAGGGTGATAATAAAGTGAAAACTGGAAAACTAGAAAAAAGGATGGGATACTCAGAAAAATTTTAGAAACGAAACCAAGGCTCTCCAAACTTCAGTGTGGGGGGCTAAAGTAGCTCTCTTCATTGGCCTTGGTCTTCTGTAGCATTTGCCTCAAGAACTTCCACAGATTTACCTTTCTTTAAGAAAAATGTATAGAAATGGCAATATGCATGTATTGATTACTGAGATTGTATTTTAACATCCTGTTTTAAAAATTATTTATGACTATTTTGTTTCACTTGCTGGTGCACTAGCATATCTCTTGCTAAGTGACTTTAACAAATCTAACCTTTAAATATCTTTTTAGGCAGTTTGTCTAATGATAGCTATCACACAGTTCTGTTTCTAATCTTCACTTTCTTGAAAGTTTCTCTTTGCTATTTAGAGAAACACTGACAAAAACTATTTTTGGTATAAGCCATAAAGCTCTGGGTTTTTTCACCTCTTCATGCTGATATCATTATTAGCTGATGTGGTTCTTTTTAATTCTAGGCTTAACATTAGTTGTGTAAAAAAACCCTATAATTTCTTGTTACCTACAATACAGGTAGTCACAAAAAGAACTTTTGAGTCTCTTTGGAGACCATCCAACCATATTGATACTGATGGCTACTTTCTGCCTTAGTGTTGTGGACAGTCACTTGTTGATTTCCAAGCCATGATTATCAAAAGTCTGGCATTTCAAATATGTGGAGAATATTAATTTTCTGTTCTTATTTTGCATTTTTTTTTCTCAGTCTTCATTTGAGATAAATATATTTAGCACAGCAGCAGTTTGAGAAAGCTGTGGTGAGTGGTATGCTATAAGTGGTGAAGGTTACAACACCACCAAGTTTTATTACACCCCAATACCTGTTGAACTTTCCAATAATGGAAAGGATCAGAGGATCAGAGGAAACATTTCAATTGAGTAAATGGAAAGCTCTAAAAATTACTAACATCTCAGATAAAGCAGATGGATGAAACATTAAAATGCAATAAACTGAAACAGGACTAAATAAACCTTAAATATTAGAGAAAACTTGTGGTTTAATGCAATATACCCTGCTCTCTTTCAACATATACAGAATATATTGAGCTGGAAGTTGAAAAAACTTCAGTGTGTAATGTCATAGAACTGCTTCATGTCAGAAAATAAAATAGAAAGTTCTCTAAAGTTTATCAAACACCTTACCACCTCCAGATGTCCATGCATAAGCCTGACATAACTGACATCAAATGAAAAAAAAAAGGAAGATAAAAATTTAAGGTTTTGGTTCCTAGAGGTTAAAAAAAAACAAACCAAAACTCAGAAGCATCCATAATACTTTTACTGTGTCATGCATACATTAAACCAATCCCTGTACACTGAAATATTTTGTTATTTTTCACAGTGGAAATATTAAGGGGTTTCTTTTTAATGTTTGTCAAGATGATTTGGAAGTATAACTGCATAGATCCTGCAATATATTAAGTGACCTACACAATTATTGCACAAAATGGAAGATTGGCTACAAATGGGATTAAAAATCCTTCACATAATAAATGTTATTATTTTCACCTTCTGATAGGCAGACATTTTCAGCTTGTTAAGCATCTTTCATTCTTTTGCATTACTAGAGAGGGGTGAACATCCGTAACAGAAAATTAAAACTTTTCATTGATTTTTAGATTTCACTTATTTTGAAATAATATATTTCTTTAGCTTGTTCTTTCTTTGTCTACACAAAGAGATTTTTAGCCTTATTAGTGCACAGTAATTTCATTAATGTTAATAAAATTAATTATTTTTTCTTTGTGTCTCTATCAGTAAGTCTTCTGTATCAAGTGTTGTAAGAAACTAGACCACATTCCATGCGTTAATCAATAACAAGTTCTCTCTTGTAAGATTAAAATATACATATAAAAAAGCACACGACAGAAGTGTATGCATCTAGTTGATTTGCCATTACATTAGTTTTCAACACTAAGTTGATATGATTTCAAAATTCTCATTGATCTATTAAAAAAATTGTATGCTGTCATATACCTTTTCTGATAGTTTTATTATCTACTTTAAGCAAAGTACTTAGCCTTTCAGATGGAGTGAACTCATAGCAAAAGACACTAATCGGTCAAGTTCCAAGCATGATTATCTTGTGCTGCACTAGGACATACTACTTTTCTTTCAATGTTAGCTTTATTTTGCTATTTCAGAATTCTGGAATTGAATATTAAATGTGTCTTCAGTTATCATGAGCAAGCAGTCATAAACTGAAACCAGTGGATGTTTGCAGAGGCTGAGATGACAGCATATTTTGATATGATGACATCTCCATGGTATGTTGTGGTTCAAGCCCAGACAGCAAATGAGCCCCATGCAGCTGCTCACTCATGCTCCAAGTGGGATGGGGGAGAGAACTGAAAAAGTAGAAAACCAGATTATAAAGATATTAACAGGAAGTCTATGGTTCTCTGCTATTATTCCTAAAATCACACAGGGGAGAAATACTGCAAGAGGCAGGTTTCTGTCCAAGTTTGGGTGTTTGCAAACTTCAACATGTCCTAGATCACAAGAAAAGTGACATCCCTTTCCCCAAGTTCAGCAAAATGTTACACTGCAGAGAAAGAAATATTTATTTGTCATAACACTCCTCTTCCTTACCCAGACTGTCGTAGTTTAACCCCAGTCAGCCACTAAGCCCTACATAGCCACTCACTCACTACCCTCCAGAGGAACAAGGTAGTGAATCAGAAGAGTAAAAACTAGAAAACTCATGGGTTGAGATGAAGACAGTTTAATAGGGAAAGTAAAAGCCATGCACAATGCAAAACAAAACAAAGAACTAATTCTTTGCTTCCCATGGGCATGGTTCAGTCATCTCTGGGAAAGTCAGACTTTGCCATGCATAAGGCTGATCTGGGAAGGCAAATGCCTTCTCTCTAAAACTCGCCTCCTTCCTTCTTCTTCCTTCCTCTATATGCTGAACAGTATATGGCCCGGAATATCCTCTGGGTTAGTTGGGGTCAGCTGTCCCAGCTGTGTCCCCTCCCAGGTCCCTGTGTACCCCCATCCTGCTTGCTGGTAGGCTGGGCTGAGAAGCAGAAAATGCCTTGACTCTGTGTAAGCACTGCTCAACAATAGCAAAAACATCCTTGAATTATTAAAATTGTTTCCAGAACAAATCCAAAACACAGAACTATAGGAGCTAGTGTGAAAAAAATTAACTCTATCCCAGCCAGAAGCAGAACAGTATATCAAAACCAGAGGGAATAGAAACTGTAATAACATTATGCAAAACAATTATAAGGTTAATGGCAAAATAAGAGAATTCATGTAATATATTAATTAAAACTTCACATAAGTTAGCTTATATTTCCTTTTCTAAGTATATGTAACAGCTGATTTTTAAGCCTGCTTAACACAGAATTTAAGATGAACATATGAGAACACAGCGGGATTCAAAATAAACCCATGTGCTTATGTCTCTAAAACAGAATTTAAAGGCTAATTTTAGGCACCCAAGAGATCCTAACAAATTATAGAAAAATTGGCTACATGGTCCCTGTGTTTGTGACTCATTCACTTGGCATGTGTGACCAAGAGCACAGAAAAGCTCTCGGAGTGACAGAAGTGAAAATCTTGTGTATCTACTACTTTGTTGGCAAAGAAGACTTGGCAGCAATACGCAGTAGAGGGGATCCTCAGGACTCACACAATGCATAACTGGAGGCATTCCTGGAGGTTGTGGGTACCTCATTGTTTCTGAAATTACCTGGAAGCCCTTGAAAATAGAACAGCTCTCTACCAAGTAGGTAAAGCCCAAATTTCACAAACTGCACATATATTCATCTTTCATGTTACTATTTTCATTTAACACTATTTCCTGTCTGTGTAGATACCATTCCTATTCTCCTTAAGTAATATTGATTGTCTAAGGATGGGGAAAAGTTTGTATTGTGTCCACTGTTATAGAGGGAACTCTCCTGATACTGCCAATAAAATCTTTCCTTGATGCAGCACTTGCATTTTTGCCCATGCAGTGCAGACATGAAAAATGGTTTGCCTTGGTAAACTTCCCACTCATCTTCCTTGCAGTTCCATACGACTTTTATAATGACACTTTTTATCTACAGCAAATCCTGACTTCTTTATTTGTCCGTAAATAGAGCTCCTCTCCGACTTTCTCCATTACTGGGTGTTTTTTGGTGTCTGACTTACAAAATAAGTTGTCAGGTGCCAAATGATAGTGAAAGCACATATTTAGGAAGAACAGCAGCTATATTCTCTATTTCATTGTAGAAGTCATTGTAGAAATGCTAAAACACTGCAAAATTCAACCATAAAGAAAAATTATTGTCAGTTGGTATGCCATGGTGTTGTTTGAACTACATAATACAATGAAGATCAAAAAAAGTGACAGGTTGAAGAGCCCATTAAGCCCATTGAAGGAAAAGCATTGAAAAATTATTTTCTTCAGTTTCTATGACAGTAAAAATCAAGTCTAAATTACCTATAATTAGATGAAGGAAGGTAAAACCACTGGAAAGGGCACCATCAGCATTTCTTAATCCACACTACTATGGAGATGTGCAATGAAAAATGAGATGACAAATTCTGACATCCATTAGCCTTCCATTTAAAATACCAAATTTACAGGTTTTTGGCTTTTCTTTTTTTTTTCACTTTAATGATGAGCTTTTCCTACTCTACTACAAACTCATTGATGATAGAATCATATCCTTTTTTACTTAGTATGACAAATATGCTGCTTGATTGGAGAAATTCACTGTGTGATAATATTTATTTTGTCACTGACATTTTTTGTGCAATCTCTCTAATATTCAGTTCACACTTCGTGATTAGGTCTGCATTTGTTAAACTTTTCGTTCTTTGACTCAATGTCTTGGTTTGAGACAATTTGGAGGGGCAGAAACTCGGTTGGAAGTCTCCTTCCTCCAATTCAATACCCCTCGTTCTCTCCAATACAGAGGGAGAGAGAGAGAGAGGGAGACACCAAACATGCCTGGATGTAAGTGAAAAAATAACTCTTTATCAAGAAGAATGCTAAACAATACTGATAAAAGTGGGCTAACCTAACCAGAAAGATTCCCAAGCTTCCGCCCACCAGACCAAAATGAGATAGCAGCTGGCCTCCCCCCCTGTCATTAAAACCAGGCAGGAATGGTTTGGAGGGTCAGTGCTGGAGTGAGGCTGCAGTGCTGGCACAGGCAATTGGAGAAGAGCTGCGACTGGAAGGACCCACAAGACGCTCGCTGGGTCTGGTGATGAGACCTGGTCACTGTAACTCTGATGGTGGTTGTATTCCTGATCCACTGAGGTGGTGCTGGTGGTGGTAGGGGCCTGGCTGGTACCAGTCCCATGGAGTACCTTTACCTACTGGGAGAAGTCCAAGTGTGGTCTTTTATTGGGCTCAGGGTAGGTGGGAACACTTCTGGGGCCTCCCCTGGGGTAGGGAATTGTTCACCAGATGATTAATACTGGATCACAGGACATTTCAAGAGTCTTTGACACATTCTAAGCACAAGTGGATCCATTATGTCCATCAGCAGAGATGAATATCTTCAGGCCATGTGAGTGAGTTGTCCTGATATCTCCCCAGGGGAGTTATCACAGATGAGTCATTTGTGTAAGGACAAAGAAACAGCACCCAGCTCGTAGCCTGAGGTGGCAGGTGTGCACGCCCTCTGACTGGACTTCTGAGTCATCAGCCTTCCAGTCTTTTCATACTGGTATGGATACATCCTTCTCCTAGGAGAGTACCACCCTTATTTTAAGTCCCACCCTACAGTCTTAATTAGTAGGTATATCTGGGGAAAAGTGAAAAGAAAAGGTGGATACCAGAGTCTTTGTGTAACCCAGGACACTCGGTAAACCTTCCATGCAGCATTCACAGTTGCAATGCAAAATTTTGTGATATGGACTAATTTGATAATCTATTTTTGGTGTATTTAGTATACATTTATTTAAAAATACACTGTGCTCATACAGTAAGGGTTAAACATTTGCCATTCCAATTTTCTACTAACATCATTATTTGAAGGAGTTTAATTAAGAACTTTCTTATTTAACTTAAAACTTTACTCTTACAGCTGCAAGGAAGGGTTATCAGGTATCCCTATTTCAAGAACCATTATTTATTTCACCCACTGGTTGCATAACTAATGGGAGGAATGGATCAATATTTATACAAAAACATTAAGCAAAGTCAACTGAATGCAAGTTCCAATCACAAATTTAGCCTGAAGTAACCTTTTCTTCTAAGAAAAACTAGTCAAAACAAAAGGTAAATGTTTTCATACTGTATTGCCACTGACCTCTTCACCTGCAACAAACATATGAAAAGTAGTCTTAAAATATTAATCCTTACTCATGGGCAATAGTCTTCTGCATTTAAAATGTTTAGATTATATTGTATGCTTGGAGAGCTTAGAAAACAATGGCAAAAAAATCTTTGGCATGGCCTTTAAAATTCAACGTAAAACCGCAGCATAATTTGCAACCTCATATACTGTGAAAGGCTACAGCACTGGGAGAGCTTTATTGAAGGGATCTGCTGGTTTGTTCAGAGTTGCTGGGTTTGTCACAGAAGGACAAATTTGCAATCATGTAGCAGAAGTAGAAATACACACAGAAATTCTAAGAGATGAAAATGAAGACAGAAAATAAATTGCAGAGGAGAAAATAAGTTAAATATGGTATTAGATCTTTCACTGAGGCCAAAATTTTGTTACTGAAAAACTTGGTTATAAAAAGCCAAAGACTGGAAATCAACTACATAAATTGCCAATCATGACATTAATCACCACCCACAATTTTTGCACTCCATGAAGTGAACTGGGAAGCATGTTCAAAACAGAAAATCGTTGTTAATATACAGCTTATTATGGCTCAAAAATAAGGAACTTATTAATTTTAAGTGCATGATACCAAACATAACAGCAAGTAGTGAGGCCAGAGAAAATAATTCAAGTATGGCATCTATGAACAAGAAATATGAGTTGCCATAGAAGCTGTAAAAGTATACACTATACATTATACATTGGTATAAAAATGATAACAGGATTGCTGCAATAGAAGCCTAGTAATTAATATAACATAGCTATCTTAGTAATGAAGTAGATTACTGGACTGTAATTAAGTCCAGCAAATTAAGTAGCACTGTTTTCCAGGTTTCCATCTTTAAGCTAAAGTGAAACACGGAAAGTATAATAAAAGCTTTGCATGTTACTACTAATCCACCAGTGTCACTTTCAATGGGGCTAAAAATTAGAGATTTGCCCCTGAAGCAACATGACGAGGTTGAAATAATTCCTCTTCACTGTAAGACTGAAAAGGGAATTATCCACTTGCTGATTAATTGCTTTCAAGACATTAACTAATTTTATACAAAAATTAAAAAAAAAGAAAAAAGGGGGATGTAGAGATGTGTAAAAGCATATAAATTAAATCAAAGACTTTAGAATTTGCTTTAACATAACAACACTGTATCATGTCACTACCTTATCAAAATACTATTTTACCTACAAATTATCAACAGATAAGAGTAATATTTTTAATTGATATTTGCATCTCCAATATACTACATAATGAAGAAAAATATACCAAAAACCATAAAGGGTTTTTTTAATTATAAGGACTCCAAAATCTCTTCCAAAATTTTCAGAATTGCTCAAATATTAAATGTTGAGGCACAATTTGGAACCTTTGGAAAATTAAGGGCAGAGAATAAGACACACAGACACAGAGAAGAAGGAGGAGCAACTGAAACAGATTAGCACTGAAGTCAAACAAAAGAATCACTAACAAAATCCATCTCAAGGCCCACACAAAATCAGAAGCACAGCAACTGATTATATCACTGTGACATCACCTATATGCTCTTGGCCAACAGTCCACTCAGATGGACCAATGAGGTTTTGTGCAGTTATATTTCAGTTGAGAACTTTTAACGCTGAATTGCACCCTACTTTTACAATGGTGTGCTAAAAAAGGGTCTATGAGGAGCAAGTCTGATGCACTTAACATCTACATCCAACTGAGGGCAAAACTGACAAAAGGTAGGCATGGCTGTCACCCATGAACACTTTGGTAAGGAGATATCAGAGGCAAAACTTTGCCCCTACATAATCTTGCACCAGAGAAGTTCTCAGCAGGATTATTCTTTCCGAGTAGCTTCTTAGTGCCTCAATGAGAAGCAATTACGTAAGAGAACAGTATCATCTCAAAGGTGTTCAGGCTGGGCAGATACACTTATCAGAATATAATTAAGTACTTCCACATTTGCAGTCAGAAGTGATGCAAAACATATGAAACTCTTTTAAGCCTACTGGGTTCCTCTTTTAAAAAGCTGATGAAAAAAATGGTGTGTTTAAACCACATCATGATGGTAGAGGGACAGAATCATTTAAAAGATAATCACATCAAGAACTTCTGTCACCTTGCCATGGTAACAGTTAATTTCTATTGACATCTAATCATTGAGTCAGTGCACGAGTGATAACACAGAGTATCAGGAGTCAAAGACTTTATATTATGAAGAAAGCAAGCGTTTACAAATATCTAGTCTTGAAATCATCCATATTGTAATGTTCAAATAAGCCAAATAGTACTACTGGGCAAAGTTCAAAGACATAAGTTTACAAAAACTACTTTTCCTTAATAATTACATCAGACTACAGCCAAAATCTATAAGTTCATCAATATATTTTAGGGGATCAAGATGTTCTGTTATTTTCAGAAATTGGATATAGACAGGGAAATAAAATATTTTAAATGGTGGAACAAACTGCGTCTGTATGACTTACAAGAGTGTGCTGTATTAATTAACTTTTTTTTTTGCATGTTAAAATTGGGAGATGAAATATTGGACAAATATTGAAACGCTTTTTTTCCCACAAGATACTCTGCACACATGAAAAGACATATTAGCTATATATATGCAATGCAGTATATTGATTCCTATTCATACCACTTTGTCATGTAAAGGGACCTCTTTATACATGAGATATCTGCTTTGTAGAGAGCATACTTATGAAATGGAAATGAAACATGAATTATGCAAATAGAGAGTAAAGGAACATAAAAAATTCCACTGATACATGAACCCATTTTAAAGCACTATAAATACATTAACCCTCCACATTTTAGTATACTTTACATTTTGGATCTATTTGAGCACATATTTTTGCAAGAAAAACTATGACCTAATACTATATCCCTGTTAGTCAATTCAAAGTAATTGATAAAAAAATTCAGACCATTTTTATCTCTTTCAAAATATGTTTTACATCAGCACACTTGTTTAAATTGTAGTGGGGAACATGAAGAGCAACATCTGTCAATATTTTAGGGCCCATATTGGCAGTTTTACACACAGGCTTAATGGGGAATTTTGATAAATTATACTCATCTATAAAAGTTGTCCATACTGTCCTGAAAGGAGAAAAACTCAAAAAGAATGGATTTTCCTCCTTCAAAGTAAAAGAGAGTGGGTAAAAAAACCACCACAGCAACAAACAAACAAAACAAGCACACCACCACAAAAAAGCAAAACCTATTAGTTTTGGCTCAGAAAGACTGTGTGTGTATTATCCCCATGAACTTCTTGCAATGCATTTTTAACCTGGATCATTATGAAAAACAGGCTTATGCAATTAGTGTCTTTCTGCATGCCTGTATAAATAAACTTCACCTTTGGTTTCCCTGTTAAATTCAACCAAATTAAGCACTGCAGGAAAGCTCAACATATAATTGCATTACTACAAGATTGATTCAAAATTTATGGGTGCATAGACAGAAATCCTATTAATTGGCTGGTGTAGTTCCCAAGCCACTCTCAGTTATATTTCAAACATTATGGCACTCAGAAGAAAATCCCCAGTGACTGGAAAAAGGGAAATACCATTCTGTTTTTAAAAAGAGTTGAAAAGATGACCCTGAGAGCTACTGACCAGTTAGCCTCAGTTCTGTCTGGTCATGGAGGAGATCTTCCTGAAAGTTGAAGAGTATGGAAGACAGGGAGGAAATTAAAGGCTACCAACAAGACTTCAACAAGGACAAATTGCCTCTGCCTGACACAGTGACCTTCTGCAGTTAAGTGACTGCATCAGTCGAGAAAAAGAACAGTTACAGATGTCACTTACGAAGAAAGGCTGAGAGAATTGTTTTTTTCAGCCTGGAAAAAATAAGGCTTTGGGGTGACCTAATTGGAGCCTTCCAGTACCTGAAGGAAGCCTACAGAAAGATGGAGAGGGACTTTTTACAAGAGTGTGTAGTGACAGGACAAGAGGAGAATGGATTTAAACTAAGAGAGAATAGCTCTAGATTAGATTTTAGGAGGAAGTTCTTTGCTCTAAGAATTGTAAGGCACTTGAACAAGTTGTCCAGAAAAGTTGTGGAAGTGTTCAAGGCCAGATTGAATGGCACTCTGAGCAACCTGATCTAGTGAAAGTGTCCATGCCTGTGGCAGGGGAGTTGGAAGTAGATAATCTTTAGGGTCCCTTCCAACCCAAACCATTCTATGTTTCTGTGACCAAGTGCACCATCAGTAAGTTTGCAGATTACATCAAACTGAGTGATTCCTTGCAGTTGACACACTGGAGGGAAGGGATGCCATCTGGATAGGCTTGTGGAGTAAGCCCATGTGAACCTCATGAAGTTCAACAAAGCCAAGTACAAGGTTCTGCATATGAGTCTGGGCAACCCCCTTATATCAGTATAGACTGGGGGAGGAATGGACTGAGACCAGCCCTCCAGAGAAGGATTTGGAGATACTGGTGAATGAAGAATTGGACATTAACCAGCAATGTGTGTTTGCAACCCAGAAAGGCAATTGTATTGGGGCTGCATCAAAAGAAGCATGGACCAGCAGAGAAACAAGGTACTTCTCCCCCTGTACTCTGTTCTCTTCTCATGAGTCTCCACCTAAAGTACTGTGTTCAAATCTGGGACAGCCAGCTCAGGAAAGAAATGGAACTGTTAGAGCAGGTCCAGAGGAGGGCCACAGAAATGATCACAGGGTTGGAATACCTCTCCAGTGAAGAAAGATTGAGAGTGTTGGGGTTGTTCAACCTGGAAAAAAAAAGGTTTCAGGGAGATGACATTGTGTTATTTCAATTCTTAAAAGTGGATTAGGAGACAGATTGAATCATTTAAAAGATTCCTTTATTTTATTTATAATCTTTTATATATTTCTATATATTATTTTAGATTAAGCAAAATCAGCATGATTGTTAATAAGGTCACATATTTATCAAAGTTTCAAATCCTTTTAGGAGGGGAGCAGAAGTTTCAATAAAAACAGAACGTAAAGGCTTTGGAGGGGGCAAATTTATTCTGGATGAAGATTCAAGTGATTATAGATTATAAAATTATGGTTCAAGCTATCTTTCTCCATATAGCCAAAATTCACCAGTCTCCTAACAATAATCCTATGCAAAACCAATTCCTTTGAGTTATAACACTACAGCTGAAACATCATTCTAAACTGCTATACCAGTAAATGGCTATTTCTTTGGCTAGTAACAGCATAAGCAGTCCTCATGATGACCTTTAGACATCCCTTTAGATTAAAAAAGAAGACTTGTCCTAAAACTAAGATGAATCCAAAATCTGCCTTAGATGTATCCTGAAGACCAGATACAACAGGTCTGTATACTGCTAGATGCAAGAAGTTTGTCAAGTAAGAAAGGTTCTCTGGCCAATCATCATTTTCTTTCAGTTTTTTTCTTCTCCCTAATCACTGAGGCCTTTAGCCATTGATCCAAGATGTGCTCTATCTTCTGTGGTTCAGGTCTGAGACCTGCCAGAGCAACCTCCATGTCCAGAAGAGATTTTTTAAAAGATCTGTCAGTACCAATACTCAGATTTGTACATCTTCTGACAAAGAGCAAGCCCTGATATCCATCAGCCACTGAACAGTAAACACCATTCAACACACTCCACTTATTTCTGTTAGACTAGTGTACTCCTTGCTTACCATGTTTCATGGTTAAAGGACTCGTGCAATTGTCCATACAGACACAGGCTCAACCCACCAGTCAGCATTTACATTAAAATTTTCAAAAAGAGGAAGATGAAGGTCAAAATCCTGTTAAACTCCACTGTGATGCACAGAAATTGGTGTCACTATCATTCTGCAATACAGCTGCAATACCACATGCTGAGATGCTCTACTATCTCAGAAGTATATGTTCTAATTCATACATGTCTTAATTTTTAATTACTGTTATAGTTACATAAATCCTTGAGATTTTGTTCTCTCATTTAAATTTTAGATTATCCATTGTGTCTTAATTATTTTGGAAATTATGACTAAATTAGTTAAACTAGCTTTGAGGCAAATTGTTTTACTTTCCCCTTCCATATACCATTTTTTCTATTTGTTTTGAGAAATATTATCTCCATTCACAGAATTAAGGACCTTGAACACAGAGATTAAATATTGATTCTAGCATCTTTGGGGGGAAATAAAAGAGAAAATGTGAAGAAAGGTAATTTTTCTACAGTCATTATAAAAACCTGAATTCAGCAAATAGGTATAATATAATCTCTGTGTGCATTTAAATGCACATTTCTGCTCCAGTAGTTATGATTTTATTAAAGGAAACAGTCTCTTGAATCAAAAATTGCTAGTGCTATTGAAATACCTAACTTGCATTGATATCAACAGTCATTAAGCTTCTAAATATCTTTGGGAATCTCTGCTCCTAGTCATTGAAAGAGATATGCTTTTGTTGCTTGGAAATATTCCCCCTAAAGTAAAAGCAGTTTATCAAGCCATTAGAGTCATGTGGTCTTCTATGAATTCTGCTGAAAAGATAATCAAAAGGGTAAGTAACACTTTCATACTTTTTTTTTTTGGTGCATTTGAAAATGTCTTATATCCACAAAATTAATTTAGTCTTTTTAGTACAGATCCTCTATAAGGAAGAACAATTAGGAGAAAATAGGTGCTGGAATTTCTTCTTCGTGCATCTCTGCACAGCTTAAGCACAGGAGAGGTGTGGAGATAGTGCTTTGTAATAGTGTTTCTTAAGTGGGCATGAGTTCTTTGAAGAGATTGATCTAGCTATGCAGTCTTTTAATTCTAAATCCATAGACATTTCTGTCATTTTAACAACATTTAAGCTTACTTTATTTTAATCCCTTGACCATGGATAAGCTTGTTTTTCCCTTCCAGGACAAGATCTAATCTCCACTGTTTTAGAACTACTTGAGATGTTAAAGGTGAGATCTGGCTCCCTCTGCAGGATTCTTTTTCCAAGACCTCTTTTGAAGCCATCAAATTGTGCAGAGCTATCATCAATAAAGATTTCAAATTAATTTGTCATTAAGCCTACAAAGTATTTCCCATTTGAAGAAACTATTTTCAGCTGCTTATTACTTGTCCAAGTTAGTACTCCTGCCTGTACTACGAAGATTTTCACAGAAATTATCTATCTCAGGTGAATTTCAAAGAAAGTTTTAACGAAAGCTGTTTAACTATTCACAAGTACATAAAAGCCTATACACCTTACAAGATTAAAAAAGTGGAATTCATGGACAAGCTACTATGCTTTGTCCAAATTTCAAGTAGCAGAATTTCCATCCTTCTGAAGTGGTCTTCTGCAACTATACAGAAGCTGTAATTGCATTTACTATTTCTGCTTTTTAGCAAGTATACAGTAACATTACTTTATTTTTTGAATCCTTGAAACATTGCCTCATTAAGGAATTAATAACAAATATGAATTAATGATAAATACAGCAATTGCTTGGAAAGAAAGTGATGGTTTTTCATAGGATTTTAGGATTAAAAAAGTTCCTTCAGGGAATCTTTGAGACAAATTATTTAACTGAAATTCTATTGCCTCACAATAATTTCAATATCTAATTCTATTACGAAATTATTGTGACAACTTAGTATTATACTGTTTTTTAACAAGGCAAAATAGACTGAATACTGTCCTTAGAAGCAAGTTGCATGCTACTCCTGGGTTGCATGCACAAATGATGGTAATAACATCTCTGATTTCAAATTATTTAGCCCTACCAGCACATGTAAAATATAACAAAGTTTGCAAAATTTGTAGGAAGGAAAGAAAGGAACACTCCTCTCCCCAAACCCCTTGAACTAGTTCCACTCCACCAAGAGTAAAATTATATTAAAAAATTCCTTTGATGGTACTTATCATCAAAGATGAAATTTCCATCCTCCAACCTGTGGTATTTAGGGGTGACAAACACACATTCCACTTCTCAGATTAACTCTGAAGAACGCTATACTTCCACAACATTAGCCATATGAGTTTATGAACCTATTTTAAAAGACAGAAGTTTGAATAATTTTACAATGAATACACAACAAAAACACTAATGTTAATTTGATTTTGTTTTGTGATTGAGAGGGTTTTTTTAACAGAAGTTGAAAAGAAGTAACCTGTTTCAATTACTAATCTTTGACAAAAACACTCAAAAAACCAGACTGTTAAGACTTGGCATACTGAAAACAGTGAATAATTCAGCTTTTTCCTTTTGTAAAACATTAAGCTGCAGGTATCATCTGACATAAAAGGCCCTTTTTACATATTATCAATGAGCAAAAATAATGTTAAAAGAACATCTCCCTTTTTATGATTTTGACCTTCTCAAAATTGTTCCATAGGATAGGTTTCTTCTTTATAGAAAGATAGTGAATCATTTCTTCTGTAAGGAGATGAACAGATAGTGCTGTTTCTTATGTAGTGAAGTGTGTTGTCATCTATCTCTACGGATTGTTTGCTTGCAATTTTCTTTTAATAAGACTGCATATATCTACTTAGAAATACCTTTAAATATTATAGATACAACTAAAATTTCAAATGAGTAGGCTTCATATTTTCTCACAAAAAGCAGCAACCACGCTTATTTAGTTTCATAACACTGATTAGTCTAGGTTCTGCACCCATGTTATGGTTTCTATATCCTCATGTTGCAGAACAAGACCTACTTTGACCATAACTTAGCAACATAGAAAAATAACAATTGAAAAAAATGGAAGAATAAATAAGCAGAGCAAAACAGAGTAAAACCAAGTCAATCAAACCAAACCAACCAAAACCTACAATTAAAAAACTTATTGATTTATCATTTTGGGCTGTCTCTGTAGAAAAATAGATAATAATGAACTCACATGCACATGTAATTGTTACTTGTTTAGTACTAAAAAATACAGAAGCTATAGAAAAAAGTATTAGCTACTTTAAAAGTCAGGATATCTTGGTCTTTTGAATTATTTCATCTACAAATATAAGTGTCTTCTCTGTTCACAAAATCACAGAACATGCCAAGTTGGAAGGAACTCACAAGGAATGTTGAGTCCAACTCTTAATCATGCACAGGACCATCCACAAGAATCATACCATGTGCCTGAAAGTATTGTCCAAACACTTGAACTTTGTCAGGCTTGGTACTGTGACCACTTCCCTGGGGAACCTGTTCCACTGCCCAACCACCCTCTGGGTGAAGAACCTTTTTCTAACATCCCACCTAAACCTCCCCTGACACAACTTCAGGCCATTCCTGTCACTGGTCACCACAGAGAAGAGATCAGTGCCTGCCCCTCCATTTCCCCTCATGAGGAAGTTCTAAATTGCAATGAGTTTTCCCCTCAGTCTCCTCTTCTCTGGGCTGAACAACAAGTGACCTCAACCGCTCCTCACACAGCTTCCCCTCAAAGTGCTTTACCATCTTCATAGCCCCTCCTTTGGGACTTCTCTAATAGCTTAACATCTTATATTTTACCACACAAAACTGCCACAATATTCAAGGTGAGACTGCCCCAGTGTAGAGCAGAGCGAGATAACCCCTCCCTCGACCAGCTGGTGATGCTTTGCCTGATGCCCCACAAGACACAGTTGGCCTTCCTGGCTGCCAGGGCACTGTGACTCATATTCAACTTGCCATTGACCAGGACCCCCAGGTCCCTTTCTGTGGCACTGCTTTCCAGCATCTCATTCCCCAGACTGTACACACATCTAAGACAGCCCCATCCCAGTTGCAGAATCCGGCACTTCCCCTTGTTGAACTTCATATGGTTGGTTATTGCCCAGTCCTCTCATTTGTCGAGGTCTCTCTGCAGGGCCACACTGCCTTCAAGTGAGTCAACAGCTCCTCGCAATTTTATGTCATCTGCAAACTTGCTTAATATCCCTTCCAGTCCTGCATCCAAGTCATTTATGAAGATGTTGAAGAGCAGAAAGCCCAAGATGGAACCCCACTGTGGAACCCCACTGGTGACAGGTCACCAGTATGATTTTTCCTTTTCACTATCACCCTCTGTGCTTGACTTGTGAGGCAGTGACTCACCCACCACATGATGTGTTTATCCAGCTATGTGCTGGACATTTTGTCCAGAAGGATCCTGTGAGAGACAGTATTGAAAGCTTTACTGAAATCCAAAAAGATTACACCAACTGGCTTCCCTTGATCAGCTGGGTGGGTGACTTTGTCATAAAAAGAAATCAGGTTTGATAAGCAGGACTTTCCTCTTGTGAAGCCGTGCTGGCTGTAACCAATGGCTGCGTTGGCTTGCAGGTGTTTTTCAATACTTCCCAGAATAAGCTTCTCCATAACTTTACCAGACACTGAAGTGAGACTGACAGGCCTGTAGTTTCCAGGGTCATCCCTTCTTGCCGTTCTTGAAAATCGGGACAACATTCACCAGCTTCCAGTTAGCTGAGACCTCTCCAGATCCCCAAGACTCCTTGTTGTGGTTTGACCCCCCCTGGGGGAAGTGGGGGGTGCTGAAAGTGGTTGGTCCCAGGTGAGTTTCCAATGAGGGGCAATCGGACATATTTTTTGCCCCTGTGAAATTAGGATACTACAACAGCCAGAAAGGAAGTTGTTGGCAGAGAGAGAGAGAGAGAGAATGGAAACCATGAGGTGAGAGGAGAGAGGCCTGCAGGCCCCTTGCAGGGGGCCAGGCCCTCTTTCTCCCAACCCAGCCAAGCTGTGGGGGAGCCCGGAACAGTATTATAACTGGACCGGGTGCCTATGGCCAAAGGCTAGGGGTTTTTTCGCCCCCACTGCCCAGGAGAGGTGGTGGCGTGGACTTGAGAGGCCAGCCAGGGGGTTGGAGTTAGCCCTCCCCCCAGCAGGCAGGCACGGCATTGGAGCCAAGCCAGAGACAGGTCCAGATGTGGCCTGGAGCTGATGAAGCAGCTGCGATGCTGGAGAGCTGGAGAATTCCAGGCAGAGAAGAGAGACTGAAGCAGTCTCGCTACCACCTCCCCCCCCAACATGGTGGGGGAGGAGGTGACCCTGAGCTGAGACTGAAGCAAAAACGGAGACAGATCAGGGGGCTCGGAGGTGCTCTATGCGAGGTTTGGGCGAGAGCAGCCAAAAACCGAAGGAAGAATGCAAGGGGGAAGGAATGCATCCTCGTAACACATGGAAGCCAAGCTGAAGCTGCAGCTTAAACAGAGAGAAGCCAAACTAAGCAGGCCTTTTCTGGGTAAGGACTTTTGGTGAAAACTCTTTGGGGTATAAAGACTGAGCAAAACCCAGAAACCCTGCAACCTGGAGAGAAAGAGTGGACATCTTACTCGCTGGAAGGAACCTGCATGAACCAGGGGGAAAGGACTCAAAAGCTGACTCCCTGTAACTCATGATGAAAACCTGGTGCAGCAAGGGTTCCCTTGCAGTCCAGGAGGAGACCTCAGAAGAGGCCAAGGAGCTGGTGGGGGTACAAAAGATCCCTTCCCTGATACCCCAGTGAGAGAGACTTTGGCTATCACCCTGAAGGTTTTTCTTCTGAACTAATGTGGGAGGGCCCCCAGGGGTGGTAGGAATTGTATTAATACTGTGCATTTATTTGCTTTTTAGTTTCTGTAGTTTTTATTCTATTAGTAACAAATTTTGATACAGTTCCCCATGCTGAGTTGTGCCTGTCTGAAAACTTCTCTTTCACTTTGAGGCAAATTGTGGGGGAGATTGGAAATTGGATTTTTGGGGTGAAACCCCCACACTCCTCAAAAATCATTGAGAGAGGTTTCACAATGACATCAGCCAGCTCTTTGAAGATTGTGGGATGAATCACATCAGGTCCCATAGATTTATAGGGGTCTAGCTGGAACAGAAGATCCCCCACAGTTTCAGGGTCGACTGGGAGTTGATCATTTTCAGCCACGGTCCTCCAGCTCAGGGTACTTGAGACCCCCTTGGTTCCTCATCCATATTGAAGATAGAAGCAAAGAAAGCATTAAACACCTCTTCTTTGTCCCTGTTTGTGAGGCTACCACCCTCATCCTGTAACGGAATGATGATATTTCTATACTGTCTATTGTTATTGATATATTTGAAAAACCTTTTTTTATTGTTCCCCACATTTTTGTCCAGCTTGAACTCCAGTTGAGCTTTACTCAACATCTACATTCTTCTAGGGCTACTGAATGGCTTATAAATAACCAACTTGCTGTTCATTTTATAGATGAGATAGTGGCTTATAAGCAAGCAAGGCTGCAAGTCTATACTGCCCAAATTATGTTTTGCAGTTTAGGGTAGAATGCTGTCCTCTGCAGTAGTTTATTGGCTGCCCAACTGAAGCTGCTGGGCATGAGCACGTGTTCCCATGTGCCGGTGTAGCTGCTAGAAAGCAACTAACTGGTGAGGAAGACAGTCGAGGACTAAAATTCCCTAAACCTATTGTAAAATGAAAAATTATACCATTTGGTAATCTTAACCTTGTCCTGCTGATCAGAGGATTTTAAAGATGCCCATAGAAAACTTATGAAGAGATTCAGGACATATGACCTTCGAGTGTGATCCTTCTAGCTCCTAACCAAGGTCTACATGACTAGGGCTGCACAAACCCTATTCACAATCTTTTTCAGCATGATGCTCCAAAGGGCCACAGCAGACCTCGGTGATCAGGACGGTATCTACATCCGATATCGTACTGATGGAAGCCTATTCAACCTAAGGCGACTGAAGGTCCACACTAAGACCTTAAATAATCTTGTCCAGGAGCTGCTTTACGCTTATGATACCGCCCTTGTTACCTACACAGAAGTGGCTCTGCGGCCTTTAACATCCTGCTTTGCTGAGGCTGCTGAGCTCTTTGCATTGGAAGTCAGCTTAAAGAAGACAGAAGTTTTCCATCAATCTGCACCTCAGGAAGTCTTCCATCATCCCCATATCACCATTGGCAAATCAGAGCTCAAATCAGTCCAGCAGTTTAATTACCTAGGTAGCATCATCTCATTGGACAGTAAGATTGATGGAGAGATAGACAACAGGTTAGCAAAGGCATATAGTGCTTTTGGAAAACTTCATTAAAAAGTTTGGTGAAATAAACACCTGAAGAAAAGTACAAAGATCAGTGTTTACAGAGCCACTGTGCTGTCTACTCTTTTATATGGATCTGAATCATGGATCATCTATTGCCACCACCTGTGACTCTTAGAACGCTTCCATCAACACTCTCTCCATACAATCCTAAACATCCACTGGTCAGATTATGTGACTAACAGGTCTGTTCTAGAACAAGCAGCAATCACAAGTACTGAGGCCATGTTGCTGAGAACACAGCTGTGCTGGGCAGGGCACATCTCCAGGATGAAGGACCATTGCCTCCCTAAGATCTTGCTCTATGGTGAACTTGCCACCGGCTGCCGCAAGAGAGGAGCCCCGAAGAGAAGATACAAGGACTCCCTGAAACAACATCTCAGCCTTGGCCATATTGATCAACATAACTGGTCTACTCTGGCCCCCAGTCAGGAGGTCTGGAGACACACCATCTATAACGCTGCTGCTTCCTTTGAGAACGCACACAGGATCACTCTCAAGGAGAAAAGACAACACATAAAGAATCGTGTCTTGGAGAATTTACCACCTAAGGAGTCTTTCTGCTGTGCCTTTTGCAACAGACTTGTCTATCTCGTATTGGCCTTTTTAGCCACCAACGCACTTGTAGCAAATGTGGGTAGAGCCCTTCCCAAATCTTCATTTGCGAAGCCTAGCCATGATGATGATATGAAGGTCTACATGCCTTCCTCCTCCAGGTCAATTTATGGCATCTGGGGAGAGAGCATGTGATTGGAAACTGTAACTGTAAGTTTATATTACACTGCAATATTAAGCTACTACATTTTGGGATAGCAATGATACTTGTTTCAGTATCCTTCTAAACAATGTATCTCTGGCATGATCCCACTCTAATATGATTGCAGTTATCATTCTCTTGTTATCTCATTCCTGACAAATAATATCCTCAGTATAAAAATGCAACTTTTATGGTAAGAAATTTGTATTTTGATAATACAAGTGTGTCAGATACACAGACTTGTTGAAGTAATTTAAAATGTTTTTATTTTTGTTTGGATCTGTTCGTTTCTTCCTGTAATTCTTAATTAATGCTGTTGTTACCTCTTTTGACCTGTATACTTTTAAAACTGCTCTGGAGGCAGGCAGAAAAGTCATGCATCCAAGATGGCTTGGCAGTTTTATAAACAGGTAATTGAGAATCAATGTGCTTTAAGCTGTGGGTAGAAAGTGTAATAAACAATCTAGTCTAGAGGGGAAAAGGATTATTTGTTAATAGTATAAAAAGGTCAGTGCTACAGTAATTAAATTAAACCTGTAAGGCATTCCAAGCCATTCTTCCGAATTGTAATGTACCAGAAAGAAATAAGGTGCTTGACAATTATATTCTATTGAATTTACCATGGATCATGTCCTGTATAAATGAACATGCTTAAATAGCTTTCTGTTTTAACACCTCATCTTAAATCTGCAATATTTGACATTACATTATACAGTGCTGTAATGGCCCAACAGCTCAGAAGTGAAGAGTATGCGGCTCTGCACAGAGCCCGGCTCAGGACAACCCATATTTCGCTAGCACACACTGCATGTACCTCATAGATGAAGTCTTGCAGCAACTGCACCTGTGAAGTCTTCCACTAGAAGATCTGAAAAGCAAGTGAGGATTGTCCTTCCTTTGGGTGGAACCAGTGATCATCAGCAGTTATACCTGGTAGATTTTCAGGACTGTTTCTGCTGGAATTAAACTGTGTGTGTTGTGTTGTAAAAAACAGCAAATTCAATATGAAATACTGCTTAAGCACTTGAAACTGCTTGGATTTTGCGTTAACGGCCGATCTACATATTACCTAATGAGCTGCAACATGGATTATTATTGAGTGCACAATTTCCTCTTTCTTTGCGCCTTTAATGTAAAGCTTCAGATTTCTGCAGTTTAGCCGCAGCAGTACTTAAGCTCTAGCTCTTCTATGTTCTCTGAATCTTAAACGAACACCTCAGGGAACTGATATAATTAGCCCTACAGTGAGAACTGTGTGAGATCACTAATTTACTTTTAATTAGTAATATTTTCTTACTTAACTACTTTACTGATGACAACTACGTTATAGTAATGAAGGCTTTAATCAGAAAATAAAATGGGAATGCATTATTTGGCCAGCTAGCCCTTAAAAGATGGAAGATTACTGAAGCATGTATAAAAATATTTTATGTTACATGTCTCAGATTTTTTTTCTGATGGCAATAAGAATAGTTCTTGGCTACCTCATGGCTAGGTATGTTCTCTAGATTACTCCATGTTTCTGAGATTTTGAGAATTTCCCTGCACAATATCTGCAACATATCACAAGTTGGGGGTTTTTGTAGCACACCTGGATTTCATTAGTAGAGGGCAAGGCTGAGAATAAGCCACATTTAGGCATTGTCAGTTTTCCAAGACTTGGTGTTGAGGCGTCCCCTCAAGTTCCACACTAAAGACCTATCATCTCAGGTGATATGAACAATAAAAGTAAAAATTTTTGCCTCACTTTTTAATAAGGATCAATGGAAAAAGGACAGTTGGAGGAAGAAGTGCTACAAAAAAATTAGGTGGTTCAGCTACCAAACCTGAGCTCTAATTTGTTTAATTGGTTTCAATTAAGCAAATGAGATCTCGATTGCATATTATCTGTGAATTTTGCAGTATGTTTGTGAACACATTTCAGAAGTTTCCAGCCAGAAGCATTTCCAGAAGTTTCCCCAGAAGGGCCTGGATTTTAAAGGGGAAAGCTAACATCAAAGTGACTGGCCAATACAATGAATAACAAGGTTGGGAGCTTTGGTCTGCTCAGCCTGTAGATGTATGTATCTAGGCAATAAAGAAATCCTGAGGATGTTGTATATCAGGCATTTATGAGCATACCATTCAGGGACAGATTCATAATTGCAGAGTAATCTCTTAGAAAACAGATAATGGGCTTCAAATTTCTTAAAGTAGATGGTCTTCTGACTGCTGGGTAAGATTTTTTCCTTTTTTTTTTTTCCTTCTCTTTCTCCTACTCTGTCTATTTGATATGCCTCCTATGATAAAACCTCAATATATTTATCCAATAAAAGACCTGTCTATATTCAAATTCCATGGGCTTCTGAGGGATAGGGGTGAAGTGCAGAGAGACTAGTAATTGAAAATACATTAAAATCCTTTCACCTATAAGTTAAGTAGGATTTAAATCCATAAGAACAAAGAGGAATATAAATTCAGAACATCTTTAAATGTTCCACTTGGAAGCTTTTCCTTTTTTCTTTATACACAATAGCACATAAATTTTTAAAAACCAAAGCACCATGTAAATTTTGGAATCAAGTTGGTTCTATGTTTATTCCAACTCTTGTTAATTTTTCTTTTTATAAGGGTCATGTTTGTGGGTATAGGCTTTCACTACCCCTTCTGTCAGTCCTTGCTGGTGAAACACTATGAAAATGGTGTGGTATTATATGTTTTCCATTGTTCATAGTACTGTGTGAAAATAGTCCACACAACATAGATGTATGATATCAGAGTAATGTTTCTGATTCAGTATATAGCATCGTGAAAAACAGCAGAACACCAAAAGAGAATTAAAATAGTGAATCTTACTTTCCAAGCAGTTAGAGCTGGAGAAATTGAGAATACAAAGAAATGTGCCCAGTTTAAACTGTTGAGTACCAGCCTATGAATTACAATTAATTAGTTTGGACAGAGGTGTGGCAGACTGTGGAAAAGATGTTTCAGAATGATGACATGTTTACACTATGTGTTTAAAATGTAGTAAGTAGACTGAAATGGGGGATAGTAACAACACTACCTGAAAATGTGTGAGCTTAGGTGTGCATTTAAGAGCACATGTTTTTAAATGCATGTGTGGGAACGTGTTGGATATGATTTGGCAATGTGCACTTGCAGCTCAGAAATCCAATTCTACTGTGCAAAAACCTGAAATGTGGGCAGCAAGTTCAGGGAAGTGATTCTCCCCCTCTACTCTGCTTGTGTGGGAGCCTACCTGGAGTACTGCATCCAGTTCTGGTGCCTCCAGCACAAGAAAAACGGGGACCTGTTGAAGCAGGTCTAGAGGAGGGCCATGAAAATAACTAGAGGGATGAAAGCACCTATGAATAAAGGCAAAGAGAGCTGGGGTTGTTCAGCCTGGAGAAGAGAAAGCTCCAGGGAGACATTATTGCAGCTTTGCATTATACAAAATGAATTTATAAGAGAGAAATTATTTACCAAACCTGCAGTGACAGACAAGGGGCAATGAAAGAGGATGCATTTAGATTGACCATAGGGAACACTTTTTTTACACCAGGTTGGTGAGACACTGTAACAGGTTGCCCATAGAAGTCACAGATGCCCCTTCATTGGAAATGGTCGAGGTCAGGTTGGACAGAGCTTTGGTTGACTTGATCCAGGAAAGGATGTCTCTGCCATGGCAGGGGGCTTGGACTAGATTATGTTTGAAGGTTCCTTCCAATCAAAACCATTCTATGACTAGGATCCTAATAATTAGGATATTTAAATTTATATTAAATTTAAAAAAATATATATATACGGTTTCCACCAACCTGCGGTGACAGCTCAAGGAGCAAGATAAGCTATTTTGAGTTGAATTATTGGCAGCTAAATCTAGTGTTTCCATTTCAGGGCTACCCAGCTAAATATCTCTCCAGTACTGAAGGACTTTGACAAAGGGACCCTAATGGATAGTGTTTTAAGAAGTGTCATAGAATCATAAAATATCTGAAGTTGGAAGGGACACAGAAGGATCATCAAATTGAACTGTTGAGCCTAAAAATGTCAGGGAAAAAAACACATGTAGGAGGGTGAGAAAATTAACAGTTTTTGTTGACATTCTGTGATTGAGATACAAGCACAAGAATTGTCTTGCTGATACTAAAGTTCTTGGATTGTAATCTGATTCTTGAATGTGAAATACTGTGGAAGAAAAGTTTTTCTCCTGGGCTGTATATTTTTAGAAGGCAGTACCAGTTTAGGCAACATCCCCCTCCCTCCCTAGGTCCTGTGTGTGTCCATGACATTGTCAAATCTGTACCAAAAAATCTTTCCTCTGTGACTTGAAGGCTCCTTTGTCAAACCAAAGTATTATACAGCTGTTTTAATTTCTAGGATGTTTTGTTCTTGCACTTTAAGATGTTATCACGTTGAAATGGATACAAAGAATGCTGTCACTACAGTAAACCAGAATGTGGGAATTCAAAAGTCTCAGGATTTTTACAGATCTGGAAAGTAGTCAGCGAAATTACCCAAGTGTTATCTCCAGAGATGAGGATACCAAGCATACAAAAATATTGATTATTGATTATTTGGAGCATGCTTTGGTTGGGAAATAATGGTAGATACAGGCACTCTGTGACTGTGGTTAGGAAGACTTGACTGCTGCATGGCTATGCTGCTTCACTGCTACACCAGTCTGTAACATGTAATCATAGGAAGAAATCAGCAAATTCATTCTTAACTGGAATGTTTTCTTTGATTATTGTACCAGCACGTTGACTATGTGATGCATGTATTTAAACCTGATTATTCGCAGTAAAATATCAAAATATTATTGCAGACATTGCTAGAAATCATTATTATATGAACTATTGAACAAAAATTATTCCCTTCTAGCTTTATCAGATTTTATTTCTATTTTAAATGTCTTACAATATATCAGCTCTTTACTAGTTAAGAGATACAAGCATCATCTAGAAACATCAGATGTTCTTACATCATAGTTATTTTTACATTTTCTGCAATAAAATACATCCTAGGGAGCATGCCAAGTGAAAATGGCTTTTTAAGCCTTTTTAAGGAAGTTTTTGAAAGCTTTGGTTAATGGTTAGTGACTATTTCTAAAAGGTTTTTCTAGAGAGCAGGACCCACATCCTCTCATAGTTCCTCAACAAATAGTGTTTTCCTCATGTCTCTGAATGCTCACACGTATTCTTTCTTTTTTTTTGGTTTTGTTTCTTTTTTCTCATCCTACCACAGCTCTATAGAGCTAGATCATATAATCTGTCATAAACCAGAACCCACGTTGTCTTGTGGGTGTCATGGAGCTGAAAATGTGTATTACACAGGGTTAGCCTGACTATTAATCACTTTGTCATGTGGTAACATTACACTGGAAATCACACACACGTACATGCACACTGCTGTTTAGAATTCAAATTTATTTAACTCAAATATATTCTTAAAAAAATGAAATTCCTCTTATTCCTGAGCTAAAGTAGCAACGTGTATCTTATGGTAAATAAAAATCAATATCTTCTCCCTATGGAAAGTGAGGAAGAATTTACCATAAATGAGTAGTACCAACCCTCAAATGTGAAGAGAATGTTGGAGCAAACTCTACCTTTTCTAGTCTGTTTGTTTTCATAGAGCTTGATTTATATATTTTGGGTACATTCTTCCAGTAACTGTTACTTGATTATTGCGACTTTTTGTGTCTTTGGGGCTCTTGGTTGGAATTCTTCTGCTATTACCCCAAATTTCTACTCTGACACCCTACTGCACTAACAGAAGCCCCTCGAAATTTCCCAAGCACATTTGTCTTTGTTGACAACACATTATGTACTATCTAATGCCCCAGATTTTTGTTCCTGTTTAATGACAATGATAATGATAATGATGACCTGCTCTGGTCATCAACTTGTTCAAAATAAGATTAGGGTTTGCCATTACAAAATAGCATTTCTCTCTTTAATAAGAACAGGGTTTTCTAGTATTGCTTCACATGAATGCAACAAGTGTACATAGACTGCCATAGAAGGTTTTCATGACTGGAGAACCGGTGAAAAGCAGGCATACATCCTAGGCAATCCTAAACAATAAATATAAGATTACTCATTATTCTCTTGAGACCTGTGGGAAAACATCTAACTCTTGAGTTCTATTTCATGTTTAAATCTCCAGTTGTTTAATACAGTGAAGACCATGAAAACTGCAAACAATGAACTAGAAAAAACTCAATAAAACCATAAAGAAACTTCCACTAGATATACTTGTGAGAGTTAAGGTACCATCTGTGGGGAACTGGAAAGATGCCTGGAATAAGGAAACTGTTAACACTTCCACTTTTGTTATGAACTTAATTGTAGAGTCTGAAAAATTGAATTCTGTGGAAAACTCAACACTTTTGAGCTCAAATAATATCTGATTTCTGTCTGTTATTGACCTGTTACTAATCCTCAACCTACATAATTGTTGTTTTGGAAGGGAGTGAGAATACTGTGGGCCTCCTTAGAGGAATGAATCCAGTCAATGCATGGAAGCGGAAGTCAGATGATACTCTGATTTAAGTGTGGGTTTTGTGTATTTAATAGTGAAAATTGTTTAATATTGGAACAAATATCTAAGACAGCCTTGATCAAATAATTGAGTTTAGTATAAAGCAAAAGAAATTATTTCCACAGTCTTGAAAATCATAGGTGAATTAAGGTTGTCTCCTGATTTTTTGAAGCTCCACATTATTTAGTGATATTATTACTGATACACTGGTATTCTGCTTTTTGTCTTTACAAGATGTTCTCAGAGAAAACAGTATTCAAGGCTGTCTGTAACCATTGGACAAAGAGATCAGATGAGTGTAGAATATTTCTTTGACCAAGGAGTTAAGCCAAATGCTTATTCAATTTTCTTTGTGGTGTGGCTTCTTGGAAACATATTTGCAGCGATGTGCGATGCCAGACTTGTATTTTGTACTACTTCACTGAGTTAAGGTGCTTCCCATCAAAAGTTACAAAATACAGGAGCAAAGCCTCGCCTCAAGAAAATGGGGAATACCAAGCATATTAGACTTAGAGGGATGAATTTAGAATACTTATTTGTCTGAAGAGTTGAATCAAACACATGTTCAGGACTCAAAAACAAATGTTTCTGGAAGTTTTTTGTAGCAGTTCTGTATTTTAAAACATGACTGAATGAACCTAATAGTCAAATGGCAATCAGAATCTACTTGTAGTAATTTGTCTTTTGCTTTCTTCTTTCCTCTACTATTATGGCCCTTCCATGAAAATCCAACAATAAAGACTCTTCCCATTTCTTCTTTAATTCTATTTCAGTGATTTCTGTACTACACAGTAGTGTAGTGTTGGTACACTTTTCCTAATGAATGTAGCTAGCCTGTCCATAAGCAAAGCAATGTAGACTCAGAGATCTCTCTTGCCCTGTGTTCCATTAAGTTTTTGACTCAATTTACAGTCCATTACTACTCAGTTACTCTGTCTAATAGATATCACTAGAGTTTGCTACTCGATAGTGAAAGGCATTTGTGAGATATTCCATCCTTCATCTCTGTTATTCTCTGATATTGTAAATGAAACAACTAAATGTTGTAGGCAGTAATATAAAGTCAATTTAAATATTAAAGATATTTAATATAAAGTGATTTTTCTTTTCCTTTTCTTTTTCAAACTACTGATTCAATTATTCTCAATGTAGTGGATTGGCTTTTGGATTTTTTAGGCCTTTCTTAGCAACGGGGTCAGAAATCTAAGGAAGTATTCCATATCCTTTAGCATAAAGCAACATATAAATAAGGCGGAGATAACAGACCTCGCTCTCTTCTCTTCCGGTGAGGTTTGGGAACGGCAAGGTTTGGGAACGGTGGGTCCCTGTCCCGGTCTTGCTTATCTGGAGCTGAGGCCTGCAGCCACTGCTGTGTCTGCCACGCGTGAGGGGAGAGTGCTGGGCCGTGTCCGGCTGTCCTGCTGTTCTCAAGAGAAGTGGTGAGATTTTGCTAGTTCTTTATTTTGCTGGTTACTAGATTTTTCTATTGTGCATATTTGTTTTGTTTTCTTCTTTTTTGTCCCTTTTTCCCATTTTCCCTTCCCCTCTTCCCCTTCTTGGGAGTTGTACATAATATCCTTACTGTATATTACTGTAATATATGTAAAAATACACATATATTTTGGTATAATTTGGTTGGTTTTGATTTTTCTCAATTTCTATAGCTTTTTTTTTTCCCTTTGCCTAAAGGGGGAGGGAGTGGAAGGGTTTTCACTGAGTTTTGCAGACTTGGCAGGAAGCCAGCTCTAACTTGCTCACTCAGACTGTATCTGATTTTTGAAATTGTGCTCTACAGTTTGGCAACAAGCCAGTTTGACAGCTGGTTTAGTGAAGGGATAATTTTTCCATAGAGTAATGTGAGCTCTATGGAACATCTTTTCTGAAAAGACAACATGACAGACAGGTATAATAGGAGAACCACTAATATGCAGTCACTTAAGTAGTAGCAAATGTTCAACACCTTTGAAGAAATCTTTCTGGAATATTCAGATCATGTGAAATTTACTCTTGAATGCATCAACATACTGCACTTATCTATATAGTTTATCAAAGTGAATTCCACAAAGATCATCTGTGGGGATTGTTTCTAGACTGAAAGTATCACTTTTATTTAAGATTAACATAAGCCTTTTTGGAGTTTTGTTACTGTAGATGTTAGAACTAGTTGCTCTAACATTCTAAGACTTAAAAACTGAAAATACACTTGATTTTGTTTATGACAGACTAAACTTCATCATGTCAGAGATAAACTCTGACAAGAGTAACTTGCATCCTGGATCAGGTTGAAAGGATTCAAATGATAAAGTCTATTTCTAAACATTGTCTGAAATACTGGCATGTGTCATTTTACATCTCAGCAGAAAACTGCAATTGATGATAAACAGCACTGATAGTGCAGGCTTCTTCAAAACATATTTGTTGCAATGCATGAAGTCAGATAATGTACCATACCACTTGAGTTGCATCACATAAAATATTGTGAAATCTAACAGCAGAGCTTCACCTCAAGAAAATAGGAGGTTATTAAGCAGTTCAGGTAGATTGCTTGTTGAAGGGTTCACCTAAAGTAAGTTCTGCTGAAATTGGCTAACAACGACCTTTAATTTACAGCACCTGAGACTAAGCAGTTTCTTTCCTGTCGTATTCTCTAGCTGATTCAATTTTACTTGAATAGAGCACTGCTTCTTGGCAAGTAAACTCATTTACTTGCAGACACTAGACAGAAATCTGTTGACTGAGTTTTTCAGCTACCTTTCTTCTTGTGTATGCAGCAGCTGTACAACAAAATTCACCTTAAATTTATGTTTTCATCATGACATTGCAACATGCTCAACCTGTGGATGTGGTCAGCAGTAAGTGGGGAATGAACAGTGAAGCAGTGGAATCCTGGACTTCTGGCAGTGCTTCAGCTTTTACTGAAGCATGTTTACTTTCATTTCAGGTAATCACAAAATGTATGGCCTATGAAAGGCATTTCATTCGTGATGCATGTGGGGAACAAGATTTTTGCCAAATTCTATTATTGAATAGTTCACTGGGTAAACTTACCTATGCTAGCCTTTCACTTCTGGAAATGAAGCCTGTTCTTTGCCCATGTAGATATGGCTTATAGAGATCCCCAGGATGATGTAGCTGGATAAGCAGTGAAGAGAAAGCAGCTCTTTCCTTAGAGGAATTATACAAAACAGCTGGCATGAAAACTCTTCAGTATTTTATACTGCTCTCAATTTCTTTCTCTCTCTTTTTCATTTATCTGTCTTCCTAAAGCACTGCACAGTTAATAGTGACATTGATATGAACACCAACGGCCAATAAATGAAAGGTTTGAGATAAGATTAGCAGCATACGGCCTCTGTTTCACATGCAAGCAGACAAGCACTGCAGACAATTGCTTTCTGCCCACAGAAGGTAAATGAATGCTGTGGCAGAGTGATGACAATTCAACATGACTGCAAATGACCCTCTGGTTGGTCAAGAAGATGTTAATTATACTAGTTTAAAACAGGTCAATGAATGTAACTTTTATTGGAAATGAGATATTTAGTTTTAAAAATGTAAAGTATTTAGTGCCAACGAATTTCTATTGCTCAAACCATTGCTTGGCTTTTTGCATGAGATTACCAGACTGATCAGCTGAGCATGTCCAGTCAAGTAATGATTTTTGCGATTGCAATTTCAGTGACTATAAATCAAATTTTATTTGCTCTTGTTATATCATGTTAAGTGAACTGGCTTTATGAATAAATCAAGTCTTAAAATCTGAGTCAGGTTTGCATGCACTGGTTCAATTTGCTTCTGAAAGAGAAAGTGTGTAATTCTTGTATTCCTTTTTTAACCTCAAAGTATCCAAAGGCTGTTCAAATAAATGATTTTTTTTGTTGCTATTCCCTTATCACTTTTTCCATTGCGTGAAACAATTGGGACAATCAAGTGTTTAGCAATTGACTTTGTTTTATTCAGTAAGTATAAAACTCAAATAAAAGAAATTATTTGATTGTTGAATAATTCAGACTTAACTACAAAAGAGCTGCTGAACTACTTCCAATAGTAATAAAACCAAAATTTATTGATGGAAGGTGCTAGGTGAGGAGTGTAATTGGACAAAATTTCTTTTGATTTTGCAATCCTGGATCTGGCTCCCAGGGAAATCATGATACTCATCCTGATTTTACTACTGGAGTACGAGAAAGTCAGAAAATAGTTGTGGATGTTGCAATTGGGGTGACTCAAGATGAGTTTGTCAATGCAATAGTCTATCTAGCGTCCATACTGTGGCATCACCCTTATTTAATGATATAAGTTGTGTAATTGAGCCTATGTTCAGGCTTAATGCCCAACACTAAGCAGAGCCCTTGGCCTGTATGATGACAGTTCCTGGAAAAACACCTGTAGCTTTCTTATAGAATGTGGGGATGATGCTAGGGTTCCTAGTAATGAAAATTTATTTGTCTTTTAATTAAAAACTCCTTAGAGGCAATGTAGTTAAAAGGGTAAAATGTATGCATGCATGTTTTTAGTTTTGGTACAACCCTAGTTCCGTTGTAACTGTTCTATACTGTCCTACAGACAGCTGATCATATCTGTCACTGAATTTCGTTTCAGATTTTCTGGAACTTGCCACTGTTATTTTACCAGGTGAGGCCCAGCCTATTTCTTTAACAGGTAGGACAGTGGTAACTCATAACTAACTCATTGAATGAAGTTTAAAAAAAAAGAAAAAAAGACTTTCTGTCTTTGTTTCTTAATTCATTTATAGCACTACAAAAAGCTCCACATGCAACTAACCATACAAATAAAATACTAAAAAACCCCTAATCAGACTATTCAAGGGTTTCTGACAATTAATTTAAAAGAATTTACTTTCTTGCAGTTCTGCATATATTCCGTTCATCTCTCTGTAAAAGGATATAATACTGGTACAAAAACTCAACCAGAAACAGAAGTATATTTTAAGCTGGCTAAAATTAGCCACATTTAGACATATACCAGTAAATAGAAGGCTATGCTGTGCACCTTATGTAGAGTCAGTCATCATTTAGTTGTATTAATCAATCAATTTTTGGTTGAGAAAATTAAGGATCCAGGGTTACTAAATGAATAAGGAACAAAAACAGTAGACTGCATGTAAAGTAGTTCTGCAGATACTAGCACAGCACTCAGAAGACAACAGAATTATTTCACAGTATGCTCCGGAGAAGAGCAGTATGCTGCCAAAGGGATCATTTGTTTGTTGTTCTAGTGGTTGGTCCACTGGAAATTGGAGTCGATTTTTAATGTTCTTCAGTTATTCATCATGTATTCCCAATGTTTGTGTAGACCAGTCTGCCTCTACACAGGTTATAGGCATTGCATGTGATTCTACTGACTTCCAGGGAATGAGATGCTGCCTAAAAATAAGTCACAAATACCATCCAAGGAGGAAGGGTGATTGGTATACACAGTATAGAGGGGCAAGACTGTGAGCCTGTTGCAAAATTACTATGCCTTTACTCTTTTTTTCCATTTAACTCTGTATTTGCTAAATTATTTTGGAATTTCTTTGGGTAATATACTCCTACTATGCTACAACATATTTTTAAACAAGAGATGAAAAGTCAAAACAGCACAGAATAACTCTCTAAAAATGTTAACTCCTGAAAATAAAGATCATGTTCCTGCTTATGCTGTGTAAAATTTTGATTAAAAACAACCAAAGGTGTTTTTTTGCATTCTTTTTTAGGCCTGGCCAGAGAGTGTAAGCTGCTGGAGACCTAAGAAAATTATAAATGTCTTCAAGCTTTTACTAACAAACACTATTTTATCACAGAAGAAATATGTTCTTTTATACCCTCCTGATCTAAGAAACTGGATAAATCCAGCATCAGATATTTATTTCTTGAAAATCACATTGTGAAAAGAAAAAAAATTATAGGGTGTTCTAGGTAACATCAAGACAGTATTTGCACCAAATATATATTTCTATTAATATAAATAAATGGGTAATTTTTCTGTTCACAAATTTTATTTAAACAGTCCTTGAAATATTAGAGGGCTGGGCAATCACCAATCATATGAAGTTCAAGAAGGGGAAGTGCCAGATTCTGCATCTGGGATGGGGCAACCCTGGATACACGGATACAGTGGGGAATGAGACGATGGAAAGCAGTGCCATGGAAAGGGACCTGGTGGTCCTGGTTGAGAGAAGGTTGAATCTGAGTCAGCAGTGCCCTGGCAGCCAGGAGGGCCAACCATGTCCTGGGGGGCATCAGGCAAAGCATCGCCAGTTGGTCAAGGGAAGTGACTGTCCTGCTCTGCTCTGCAGTGGGTCAGCCTCACTTGGAATATTGTGGCAGTTTTGGGCACCACAGCATAAAAAAGGCATTAAGTCATCAGAGAGTGTCCAAAGGAGGGCGATGAAGATGGTGAAGGGCCTTGAGGGGAAGCTGTATGAGAAGCATCTGAGATCATTGGGTTTGTTCAGCCTGGAGGAGACTGAGCGGAAACCTCATTGCAGTTTAGAACTTCCTCGTGAGGGGAAGAGGAGGGGCAGGCACTGATCTCTTCTCTGTGGTGATCAGTGACAGGACCTGAGGGAATGGCCTGAAGTTGTGTTGGGGTGGTTTAGATTGAATATTAGAAAGGGGTTCTTTACCCAGAGGGTGGTTGGGCAGTGGAACAGGTTCCCCAGGGAAGTGGTCACAGCACCAAGCCTGACAAAGTTCAAGAAGCTTTTGGACAATACTCTTGGGCACGTGGTGTGATTGTTGGGGATGGTCCTGTCACGGTCTGAGGGGGGATGGGGCTGTGACACAGCACACGGGTCTGGAGACAAGGAAGAGGTGCAAATGAAATACTTTACTGAGGTGTCCAGAGGTTTTATGGGTTCAGGTGGGGAAAGGGCTAAAACACGGGGTAGAGCATGAGACAGACAAACGGGGGAACAAATTGGGGTAGGGGCACAGGCAAAGGGGGAGGAATGTGGGAGGAACTGGGGAAGGAAAGGGCGAATGGTAACTATCTCCTCTCTGCAGCTTCTGCAGCCAATCAGAGAGGGGAGCGGGGAAGCAGGGAACAGGTAAACTCGTGGCAAGCCCGGGCATGCCCAGGCTGTGCACTGTGTAGTGTGGATACAAAGAAACCACATAGTAACAATAAAGTCCATATAATAAAGTCCTGTCAATTGCTGTATGTCTTTCTCCACCCCTGGAACCGCTCCCATCCTGAATCTTGTTCCTTCACATGGTCCTGTGCACCCTTAAAATTTGGACTCAGTGATCCTTATGGATCAACTCATAATATTCTGTGATTCTGTGATTCTGTAGTGGAATGCTGAACTTTCAAGGGTCCTGTGATTCCATTTGCTTTTAGTGTCTGTATTTAAGAAGCAGTGTTCACTTGTTCATAAGTCAAAAAATATTCTTATCTCTTTCTGAAGAAATCAAATTTGATACATTTACCTCTAAATATAGAGGTATTACAGATTTTCTAAACAGCAGGAAAGCAGCAGAGATGACAACTCAGAATAATTAATTTTTAGAATAATTAATTATTTCAGACTAATTAATTTCTGTATAAAACAATTTTTTTTCTGTCAGGAAGAAGACTGTAAAGTTTGTCTAGAACAAAGATCACTTCTTAAAAATAGTACAAAAAATGTGATAGACCTTTTAAAGTCCAGAGAAATAATGCATCATAACTTTCTCATTTGAGGAATGATAATTATTGGATATTGAATCTCCTATGCTTTATGTCTTTTGGTTCAAATGGATTACCATTGCCACTTTGTCCTTTTGCTATTCATCACAGATAATTCCAACTCTACAAAGCATAAAAAGTGAGGCAAAACTCAAATCAACTAGCGTGGTTTTAAGTTTTGATTGTTTGGGGTTTGGGGTTTTGGTTTTGTTTTTTGGGTTTTTTTAAATTTTTTTTTAGCCAGAAAATTTTACTTTTATAGTCTGCTTAATATGCTGCAATAGAAAATAGAGCATCACTGCCTTGTATTTATATTTGCCTTTAAGAAAATAACACTTTATTGCTGGCCACAACTAAAAGTGTAGCCATGTTGAGTCCATTTCATAAATGTTACAATATACTTAGCTTTGTAAATCTTGAATATATGTTGAAAGAGGGTGAGTTAAACATTAAACAATATACTGGTTTCCAGTCTCTTGCCTCATTCCCAGACTGTGTGTATTGATTTGATTTAGAGTGACTTATAAACTGTAATTCCTTAAACACACCTATGCATGCTGAAAAAGCAAGGAAGGGATGATTTGAATCCTGAGGCAGATATAATTTTCATGCAGACAACTTCACTCAAAACTGGAGATAATTAGCTGGAATGGTTTCCTTTTTCAGTATTGCAAATGCTATTCAGTGGTCAGTCCTCTCTTTTTTTAACATAGCAAGACATTTCAAGCTAGCTGATGAGTTAACTTCAGTGCGAATTAAATGATAGGCTCCTACTGCCCTATCAATATTGAAAGGAATTTTCAAATAAATATAAAGTGCAAGTGATCATGTGTTAAAATGAAATTTTACCAATGGACAAATATTTCCCTTTCAAGTTATACTAAAACCTCTAGAACATATAGGAAGTTATATGTGTAACTTGTTTAACAATTAGAAAATCTCATAGCTGTATTAAACTTTGATTATGCCTGAAAATCTCTTCATGTTTATAAATACTGAATATGCTCTGAAGACTATTAAATTTGATTTCTAGTGGAGCGAGGGAAATGTATTTAAAGTGCAAGTGGCAGATTTCATTAATTATGGGGGGGTTTTTAAAGTGCCTTCTCAGAATCCCTCTTGGATTTAATGAGGGCATTAATTGATAAACTACCACAAAATCTTAGGTCTAGTTAGCAATTTTGCAGGTTGGAACCAACATCCTCAAATTAACTGGGTCAGCATCTGCTGCAGAACTCTGAAAAATAATGGGCTTAAACATTGCTTAATAACTGCCAGCAACTTAGGTAGCACCTTTGGCTTCATTAATTTATGAAGTGAGATTTCAGACTGTGGGTATGGTGAGGGGAAGAAGCAGAGTTCAATGCTGGGGTGTCAAAAGCATAAAAGGTCATGTCAGAAAGATCTTTGACCTGGCATAAGCTTTAAAATAAATTGTTGCCTGTGGAGTGAATAACCAGCAATGTCACTCAGGGTGATTTTACATAAAGGTGGCAGATGAATGCCCCCACAAGTATAGATTAGCATAGTCCTTTGTAGAATCCATTTCTTTGCTCTGATACCTCCACCAAAATTTACACCTATGTGAGCTGAGAATCAATCAGCTCTTCTTTGCTAGACGTCACCCTTTAGGAATGTAAATTTCTTCACATTATTTTGTGAGCAGAGCTTGCTCTGCTTAATTTGAGCTGTGTAAAATTAATATGCATTCAGTTTGTACATAGCAATAAGACCTGTTTAGACATAGCAGTATAAATATCTGTGTTACTGCAAGCTCTGGTTTTATTCTAAAGTATTTTCTTCACGTGTCTTCCTTTCTGCTCAGAAGTCAAATGAGTGAGCTTTTGTCTGTGTGTAAAAATGGCATAAATGTGTCCCCAGCATCTCTTACTTTAATTTGAAAGTAAACTTTCATCGTATATACTCACGAAAGTGTTCAGACAAACATGCTGCTTTGGATTAATGCAAGGTTTAGTATAAAATGTTCACCTGTACTCTTCTCTTGATTCGCTGTACTTTGGTTACTATGGAATCTAAATTATCTCATGAACTGCAATATTTTGAATGCCATCTTAACTATCAAATTAAAAGAAAGGTGTTTTCACATTTCATACAAAATAAATTTTGTGTTTTGTGCTGGCAATAAAGTTTGTTCCACTGCTTACATCAGTTATAATGTGCTAGACAAAACCTATAACGTGAATTAGGTATCTTAGTTATCATTGGCTTCACACAGCCTCTAATGCTGACTCTTATCGTATGCTGGAATTGGGCAGACAATTGTAATTGTTCTAACTCCAGAAGCATAACTGTACTGATGTAATCTCCCATTATGCCATCACAAGACTCCTCTAGTATTAAAGTAGCTCTTCAGACTTAGCCGAGTTTCCTGCCAGTTATCATAAGTTAAGATGAAAAGGATCTGTTTATCCTGCAATAAATGTTCACAGAAGTCTTTATTGACTTAAAAATGTTAGTACAGAGAAGTTAAGTTACTACAAGCTGAAGTGTATAGATAAAGCTTTACTTAATATTTTAAATCATTGCTGTTGCTTAACAAAATGTACACAATCATCATTAAGACCAATATTTGTGGAGAGTTGTCCCAAACTGATACTGTCTTCAAAATGCTTGTGACATTGCTGTTGCTGATACATAGGTTCTAGCTCTACCTTTTATGAAGAGCAGTGAAAAGCAGGTAATTTAAAAACCTTGTCTTTTGTTAACCATTGTAATATTAGTTTCCCTGTCAATACAGACAATTTTCAAGATATTTTGCAGTGTGGACAACTCCTCCATAGCATATAAGAGAATGTGACGTGAAGAGAACTTTTTTTGTATCTCCCTACTCTCATGTCTACCCTACAGGTTTCCCGTATCTTCATCAACTCTTTTATGAAATCTCTGTAGTATTTTGCCATGAAGTACATGATGGCACCTCACATTTAGCCTTGCTTTCAAGGTCCCCAAACTCTAATATTATATGATGTTGAAGTCCTACTCAATGTTCTTGGGACAAAACAAGATTTAAAGATTTTTATGCAGATGTAGCATGTTGTGTTGTGCTTGTATACAAAAGTGACTCTTTTGTTGCTGTTTGACTTTAAAGAGAGAGTACTGTTTCTTGTTCTTTTTGCTGCACTCTACCTGTTTAACTTGTCCCAGGTAGTTCATATTACTTTTCTTCCTAAGAAGGGTCAAATACCCTGGGTCCTATAAAAATTGCTGATGTCAACAATACTCTAAAATGCCAAACACTATTATTTGAACTCTGAGCTGTACACAGGAAGTATTAGCAGTGTATTAGCTATTTATAACACCATTAAATGGTAAAAGAATGGTTACTTTTCCCTTTCATCCTTCTTTGTTATACACATTGTCAAATGAAATCTACTTTAAAAATATATTTTAGCATTCCATCATTTTACCATTAGAAGGTAAAACCTCATGAAAGAAGACATCTGGGTAATATTCAAAGTATGGAATATGAAATTGTGGCTTAAGGAACACGCTTACCAAAAGTTAAAGCAGAAGAACAAGGCTCTCAGTTGTTCTCCAGGGTTTCTTCTGGCTTATTTTTAAATGCATTTAGCTGTTAAGCATCAGAAGAAAACCTTGAAAATTAGGGTAATTATATAATCAATGTCCATTTGAATTTTTATGGAGTTTGAATCCTTGTTCCAAAGTAGTGGTGTGAAAATTATTTTTTTATGACAAGTATAGACAACATGGGTAGAGTTTTGCAACAGTCTAGTATGAAAATTAAGTCCTAACATTTAATGTGAATTTTAGCTAATTTTTTTTAAAAAAACCTCTAAAGATATTCAAAATTTTGGGAAACTGTGTATCATTAGTGTCATGGTGCATCAATTTCACATGGGAAAATCAAGCTTATACAAATGCACTGCTTCATGAATCAACCAGACTACAACTCTCACTGATATGTCAACATGTTCTTACTGACTATATAAAAATCAAATCTTTTCTTGTCATGGAATTTTTTGCAGAAAGAAGTGACAATTTTAGGCAAGTGACAGTTTTAGGCAAGATGTAAAATCACGTCCTTTTTTGGAAAAATATTTTTCAAGAAACAGTATACTCAAGTATTAAACATCCTTTTAATTTCAATGGATATCAACTTGTATGTCAATAGTTTATTTTTTGGACTGGTTATCAACAAGGTCAGCAAAGTCTGTAAGATTTTGCTTAGCTGCGAGTCTGCAAGGCCACAACATTAAAATTTGTCCTATATCACAATAAATACACCATTTATCTTGCAGTTTAACAATATTTGGGAGAGCTTAAAGGAACGTGAATAACTATTTAAAACTTTTAAAGCTTTTCTTAATATATGTAATATTTAATCCATAAGAACTTGTTTGATTACAGGAAAACACTGCAGTCCACAGCATCTTGATGATATTAATGTAGATCAGAATATAACCATAAAGATTGATATGATCAAGCCATTTAACTACAGCCATGAGAATGCTCATAAAACTGCACTTATAAAAATTATTCCCTTCTGCAAATTGCCTGCCTCACTTAGCTGTGCATGTATGATAACATAGCTTTTCCGTTACAATGTAAGTATTTCTTACTGAAAAGATGAATTTGTTACTTTGAATCCCAGTGTTTTTATAATTATCCCGAATATACTGCAAAAATTCAACAATGGGTACAGAATGGATACAGAAATAACACAGATTAGTAAGAGTATAATAACATAGAAAATCAGTTATGCAATCATGTCCTATTGTCTAAATATTGATTCTTTCTGACATTTCATTTGAAGCTTAGTCAAATTTGATATATGAAGTGTCTGTCCTATCTTTATTAATAAACATTTTTTGAAATAAATGTGTTACAAATATGCTGACCTTGGCAGGCCACCAGGTGCCCACAGAGCCATTCTATCAATCCTCCTCTTTGGCAGGACAGGGAACAAAATAAGAAGAAAAGCTCATGGGTCAGAGTGAAGGTTGTTGAAAGAACAAAAGCAAAGGCTGTATGTGGAAGCAAAGCAAAGCAAAATGATTCATTTTCTACATCAGTACATGAAGTAAAGTCATTTCCTGGGAAGAAGAGTCCCAGCATGCACAGCAGTTGGGTAGGGGGTACCTTTCCTTTGAACATCCAGCTCAGCACCAGTAGTTGGGGTGCTAGGAGGAGCTGTGTTTCTGTGCCAGCCACTTCTGAGTCTGCTTGTATGCCTTCATAGGCTGCCAGAATTTCCTTTTCCACAGGAGTGTAGTTGGCTTCAGAACCCCTGTAGCTTCGGCTCCAGAAGCCAAGTGGTTGCCCTCACATCTCACCAGGCACCTTTTGCCAGAGGCTCCAGGAAGGACCTTTATCTCCAGCTGCAGTGTAAAGTACGTTCTTTACATCTGACCCCATCCGAACTGGTCCAAGAGCCACAGCATGTGCAATCTCTTGCTTGATCTGTTTGAATGCCTGCTGCTGTTCAGGACCCCATTGAAAGGTATTCTTTTTACATGTCACAAAGTGAAGAGGGCTCATAATCTGGCTACACTCAGGGATGTGCATTCTCCAGAAGCCTATGGCCCCCAGGAAAGCTTGCATCTCCTTCTTGTTGGTCGGCAGAGCCATGGCTACAATCTTACTGGTGACATCTGTTGGTATCTGTCGCCGTCCATCTTGCCATTTCACCCCTAGGAACTGGATCTCTCTGGCAGGTCCCTTGACCTTATTCTTCTTGATGGCAAAACAGGGATCAAGGAGAATTTTCTCGAAAACTTCTTCTGCTGTGTCCCCCCATACAATGATGTCATCAATGTACTGGATATGTTCTGGGGCTTTGCCCTTCTCCAGTGTGGCCTGAATCAGTCCATGGCAGATTGTTGGACTGTGTTTCCACCCTTGGGGCAGTCGGTTCCACGTGTACTGCACACCTTTTCACGTGACAGCAAACTCCGGCCTGCACTCTGCTGCTAAGGGAATGGAGAATAATGCATTGGCGATGTCGATGGTGGCATACCACTTTGCTGTCTTGGACTCCAACTCATATTGGAGCTCCAACATGTCTGGTACAGCAGCACTCAATGGTGGCATGACTTCATTCAAGCCACAATAGTCCACGGTCAGTCTCCATTCCCCATCAGACTTATGTACAGGCCAAATGGGGCTATTGAAGGGTGAGTGTGTTCTACTAACCACCCCTTGGCTTTCCAGCTTGCGGATCATCTTATGGATGGGGATCACAGTGTCTTGATTTGTCCGGTACTGTCGCCTATGCACCATCTTAGTGGCTGTTGGCACTCACTAGTCCTTGACTCACAGTAATCCTACAACAGAAGGATCTTCTGAGAGGCCGGGCAGGGCAGATAATCGTTTGGATTCCTCTTCAGTCACTGTGGCTATACCAAAAGCCCATCGGTACCCCTTCGGGTCCTTGAAGTATCCTCTTCTGAGGTAATCCATGCCAAGAATGCAAGGGGCTTCTGGCCCTGTCACAATGGAATGCTTTTCCCATTGGTCTCCCGTCAGGCTTATTTCGGCCTCTACCACCGACAGCTCTTGAGACCCTCCTGTCACCCCAGAAATCAAAACATTCAGCCCCAGCAAACCTCTGTGCTCACATGTCCCAAGGGCATTAACGTACACTGTGCGCCGATATCTATTAAAGCTTGGTATCTCTGAGGATCCGATGTGCCAGGCCATCGAACCCACACAGTCCAGTAAACTCTTTCTCATCCCTCATCTTTCTCATCCCTCTCCTTCTCCTGGCAGAAGGCAGGGCCCCTCTATTGGTTCCAGTTGGAGCATTCACCGTCAGATCTTTGTTTTGGCTTGTCAGAGGCTTTCTTCTCATCCTGGAAACGGACTCCAGTCTTCCTGCGTCTGGGAGATCTCAGTTCTCTTTCAAAGAAATCTGCATCTACCACGTAGACAACTTTCTTGTCGGCTTCCTTGCGTTTTAGTTCTCTCACTGTGGCCTCGAGTCTGGAAGTAGACTCACCATCCCACTTCCTCATGTTTTCTCCCTGAGCGCGACATAGGATGCCGATGGCATGCAGAGGGACCTTGACAGGCTTGAGAAGAGGGCCTGTGCAGAACTCATGAAGTACAACAAGGCCTAGTGAAAGGTCCCACATGTGAGTCAGGGCAATCCCAAGCACCAGTATAGGTTGGGTGGAGAGTGGATTGAATGGAGTTGGGAGGCTGGACTTGAGCCATCAACACAGAAAGCCAATTGCATCCTGGGCTGCATAAAAAGCAGTGTAGCCAACAGGCCAAGGGGGTGTGATTCTGCCCCTCTGCTCTGGTGACACCCCATCTGGAGTGCTGCATCCAGCTTTGGGGTCCAGTGTAGGAAGGACATCAACCTGTTGGAGTAAGCCAGAGGAGGGTCATGAAGATGATCAGCATGCTGGAGCATCTCTCCAGGTGGACAGCTGGAACAGAGGCTGAAAGAGCTGGGGTTGTTCAGCCTGGAAAAGAGAAAGCTCTGGGGATACCTTCCAGTACCTAATGGGGGCCTACAAGAAAGCTGAAGAGGGATTTTATACAAGGGCATATAGAGACAGGACAAGGGGGAATAGCTTTAAAAAGAAAGAGGTTAGGTTTAGGTCAGGTGTTAGGAAGAAATTCCTTACTGTGAGGATAGTGACATACTGGAACAAGTTGCCCAGAGAAGTTCTAGATGCCCCAGCCCTAGAAGTGTCTAAGGCCAGGCTGGATGTGGCTTTGATCAAAGCCCCATCCAGGTGTCCTTGCCCATGGCAGGCAGATTAGACTAGATGGTCTTCACACCCCACCCATTCTATGATTCTATGATATTTGTGATTGTGGCACTTACTTGTGCCAAGACTTTATGACTATTTATGTGAAATAAACAGTTACTTGCAGAGTCCAAATACACCAAACTATTTATATTTGGTCTGAACTTGAGAAATAGCTGTTTTGATTTTAGAGGTTTTTGAAACACATAGGTCTGCTTGAATTAAGTGAGCATTTTTTTTTTCTGTGTCTGAGAATAATTTCTCAATCTGGACACTGTGTCTCAGGAAAAAAATCAATCTACTGAAATATGATCTCAGATTTACTTTGATTTTACAGTAAAAATACATGATTAGAAACTTCATGTATTGCATTTCATTTTTAATCTGCAGTCTCTAAAGGGTCATCTGTAGTTTGGTTACAGAAATCAGCATGCATCAGAGAAAATTACCTTGCATTGAATGAGGTTTAGTTGTTGTAGAAGCCTCTTCAGATTATCTACTTCTGTCTGGGATGTGTCTGCAATAAATCACACTAATTTTGGCCCATATGTCTTTTATTAAAATATGTTTTCTAAAATATAACATTTAATATATATGAATAGTGCATGACTAAAAAATATGAATACATTTTTAGTCCCTAATACAGTGAACTCTCAGTAACATTTGATTCTTTTCAGTAAAATAGTTTCCTTCAGAAAAAATAGCATTTTTTTTACTTTAAAAAAAAAACAAAACCAAAAACAACAGTATTGTCAATTTTTGTGTTGTTTTACAGAAGAGTTGTTTTGAGAATTGCTTAGTGACTCCAGAATGTATATGTAGCCCCTTCCAGGGGCAAATTTAGAAGGATGAAAGAGAATTCTTGTTAACTCACAGCTGTGTCAGATTATTAAATGTATCAGCTATCAAAGATGTCAGATCAAGTAAAATCAGAGTGATTGTGGTAGCTATAGGCTGCTTTAAAATTCTAGTTTGAGATATAGAGATTATGAAGATTACTGAGTAGGGATAGTCTACCAGTTGAAGCCAGAGAAATAACGTGTGATAGAAAATAAAACCTTTCCCTGCTTCAAAATGGAAGAATTTTCATCTTTCTCCAGCTACTCTTCTGTTTAGAAAAAATTATGGTTAGGATAAAACTGTTTGGATTCTTGTGTATAAATCTAAGCATTTTTCATGTTAGAGGAATTCATCTGAACAAATGTAAAGAATGTAAAAGGAAAAAGTATCCTCTCTGAAGGTATGGCAACAATTAAGTGCCATGTGATGAACCGAGAAGACCTTGATTTTGGTGTAGTTATTAACATATTTTGATTGATGAATCTGTACCTTAATCAAACAAACCTCACAAAATTCTTAAAAGCTGGTGTAAGAATAAAAAAGAATGATGTAACTAAGCAGTTGAATTAGACTTGTAACTACAGGGCAAACTTGGGTAAAACATGATCTCTATTTAGGTCATGTAACTTTCTTACTGCACACACTCTCTTCCCAGCACTTGGTGTTCTAAAGTGGAAGGCATAGTTAAGTGTGAGATGATGGCTGAGAAAAAAGCAATCTGAGATACTGTTTTACATGTATTTTGTCAGTTTCCTTCAGTTCTCAGAAATATGTTCCTTACCTAGATAATGCAGCTAAGGAAGCTGCTTAAAAACAAAGCATTTTAGGTTGAATAAATGTTGTTTTTCACTGAGAGGAAAACAGATCACACAGTCATAAATCTAGTTAAATTACCTCTGTTGCAGATAAACTCATTTCAAGATTCATAGTCTTGTTCACTAAGTAAATTCCGACAAAAACAATCCTCTATGCTACTTGCAAAGATGTCTTTGATCACAAAAGAAATTACTTGATTAAGTCAATGAACCCTTCACAGAATTTAGAAAATCTTACAAGGCTGCAGCAAAAGAACACCTGCATGATCATGTCTTTCATGCAAATATCCAGAATTAATGAGGCCACAGTCCCATTGCATGCAGGATTCTCCTGACATCTCATTTTTACTAGTACTCACACACCATCCGTTTGAATTGGACCACTGAGCCTGCTGGCCAAAAACCTGATTTTGCCATACAATTTTATACCTTCAAATGAAATTAGGCCCAATATGAGAGGATATTCACATCAAAGACTTTATAATATAAGTAAGCAGGGAAGCCACACTGTGAAATGAGCAGAAATTAGTTATCAAGCCTCTAATGAGAGGCAGAGATGACAGTGAAACCCAAGCTTTCTGAGTACTCTTACCATGCCTTACCAGCACCTTGAACAGTGCTGTCTAAAAACCATATAAAGTACCAGGCCTTCCAATATTTAAGTGATACAAGGGAAAATGATAAAATAGTCCAAACATAAAACAGTTTTAGATATACAAATTCTTCCTTAAAATGCTTTGTTTAGGTTGAATCATCAAATAAAAATTGTCACAGACAAACGCAAATTGTCATAAGAACAGAAAACTAAAGGGCTTTTACTGAGTGGGTTTTTTATTCTGGATTGATATTTGAGAATTTTTTCCTTGAGCTTGTATGATTATTATGAGTAGATACACGACATTAGTGAGACTGAAAGGCTTTTCACTTTTTAAACAAGAGGTAAAGTACAACTAAATCTAACTTTAGGGAACTAAAAAGGATTCTTATTATATAAACTCTGAATGACAGATTCTCTTTTAGATGTTTATTAAGTATGTGCACCTGTGGGTGCATGTACCATTCAGACAAAGGAGCCCTCTACTCTAGACTGATGAGACTCTACATGGAGCATTGCATTCGTCTCTGAAGTCCTCAGCACAGGAAAGACATGGACCTGTTGCAGCAGGTCCAGAGGAGGGCCACAAAAGATAACCAGAAGGTTGAAACACCTCTCCTATGAGGAAAGTGTGAGGAAGTTGTGATTATTCAGCCTTCAGGAGAAGGCTCCAAGGAAACCTTATTGTGGCCTTTTGTACTTATAGAGAGCTCATAAGAAAGACGGGGACAAAACTTCTAGTAGGGCCTGTGGCGATAGGACAAGGGGTAGCAGTTTTAAAACTAAAGGAGTGTAGATGCAGACTAGATATAAAGAAGAAGCTTCTTCCTCCAATGAGAGTGATGAAATACTGGCACGGGTTTCCCAGAGATGTGGTGGATGCCCCATACCCAAAAATATTCAAGACCCGGTTGAATGGCACTCTGAGTAATCCGATGTAGTTGAAGATGCCCCTGCTCATTGCAGAGGAGTTGGACTAGATGACCTGTGAGGTCTCTTCCAACTCAAGCTGTTCTATGATTCAAAGATTTGAAGCTACTGTCGTGAGCCAAGAACAAAAAAAAAAAAAAAAGGTGAAGAGAAAATAGATATAGGTAAAAATTCTAAATCTGCCTTCCTGCCTGCTGAAATTTTCTGTATTGACATGTCTCCTTAATTCATTTTATTTAGAAAAGAATATTTAAGAATTACAATTAGTCTAAGGTTGCATGTATATGTACTGTAATTTAAGTCATGTCAGTTTGATTTATGTTTTCATGTCTCATTGATGTCAGCTTGATTTATGCTTTTATACTTAGCTGATGCTTTGAGTATTTATTTAATGTAGCAGCTTTGCAAGCCAGAAAAGAATCCTATTAAAAAGTTGCATTTTACTTCCTAAGCAGTTGTAAATAAGTGAGATAGCAGCATGCAGTCTCGCAGAACTATTTCCTAATTCTGTGAGCTCTGTAGATATTCTCTGTGATGAATTCAGGGACAAGCTATGATTACAATGTCTTTTATACCTCTTAAGCAGTTGTGTGATCCCAGGAAAGGGAAAGACTTTTAATCCTTCATATTAGGCTAGAGGAGAAAATAGGATCGCACCAATGTCAATATTAATTGGCATTAAATTTTCTTCCTAGAGCGTCATTCAACATCTATGTTCCTTGGCCCTTTATTATAATCATTCTCTCTCACCACTTTCATTTCACCTCTTTTCAGAATCTTTAGAATATTTATTTATGTGAATTATTATGTGGCAGAAAAAAAATGCTTCCTTCAAAAATTTGCTTACCATTTTTTCATTATATATTTGACATCATAAATATGATAATATAATATAATTATATGATAAAATAATGATAAGATATAGTTACATGATAAAATATAATGATATTATAAAATAATAAAATATTTTTGTGGGGGTGGTTTTTTTAGAGTTCTCCAAATAAAGACAAGAAGAAGAAGACAAAATATTCAAGTTCATTGCTGGTTTCCTGGACTAATAAATCTACTACATCATTAATATCTCTCTTACCCACAATCTTTTTTTTTTTTATTTCAAACTCAGGTGAAAGTTCTGCAAATATTTTCTTCAATGAAATGGGACTGTGATGGGCTGGCACTGTTGACACTTACCTTGAAACTCTCTTCCACAACAAGCGTAAACTGGATTTTAGTTCTTACGATAGCCTGCTTTTTTTTTCATCTGCTAAGCTTCTTCCATCTCCTATCCTTATGCATCTCAAAGGCTAATTCCAGTTTTTTTCTCATCCTTGACTGCATAATGATGAAATCTCGTTGTAAAACAGAGAGTCAAAAAAGGAGGTCTGTTTATGATTTGATGTTGTTGTTTCCATACACAGGCATAAATCCATGGGGACAGAGAAAAGGCAAAGAAACGCTTTCTTTGCCTCTGTCTTCAACACGGATGATGGACCAATGAGGTCTCAGTGCCCTGAGCTGGAGGACCACAGCTGCGAAAATGATCAACTCCCAGTCAAGCCTGAAACTGTGCAGGATCTGCTGCTCCAGCTGGATTCCTATAAATCTCTGCGTCATGGGATAGGGCAAGCCCGAATGTACAGACAGACTGGGTAACAAGAAGGTGGAGAACAGCACTGCAGAAAGGGACATGGTGGTCCTGGTCAATGGCAAGTTGAATATGAGTCAGCAGCACCAGGGCAGCCAGGAGGGCCAACTATATCCTGGGGGGCATCAGGCAAAGTATTGCCAGCCAGTCAACAGAGGTGATCGTCCTGCTCTGCTCTGCACTGGTGTCTCAGTTTGAGACAATTTGGAGGGGCAGAGACCTTGGATGGAAGTCTCCTTTCTCAAGTTTAATATCCTTAGTTCTCTCCAATACAGAGACAGAGAGAGAGAGACCAAATACACCCAGAAGTGAAAAAGAAGTAACTCTCTACCAAGAAGAATGCTAATACTGATAAAACTGGGTTAAGCTAACCAGTGAGGAGAAAATTCCCAAGCTCCCACCCACTGGACCAAAATGAGATGGCGGTCGGCCTCCCCCTGCCCATTAAAACCTGCCAGGTTTGGAGGTCAGTGGTTTGGAGGGTCAGTACTGGTGTGAAGCTGCAGTGCTGGAGCAGGTAGTTGGAGTAGGGCTGTGGATCACACAGGTGATTGGAAGGACCCACAATACACCCACTGGATCCGGTGATGAGGCCTGGTGGTGGTTGTATTCCTGATCTGCTGAGGTGGTGGTAGAAGCCCCAGATCGTAGAAATCCCATGGAGTGAGGGAAGATCCTTGACTTACCAAACGAAGTCCAAGTGTGGTCTTTTATTGGGCTCACGGTAGCTGGGAACATTTCTGGGGCCTCCCTGGGGTGGGGAATTGTTCATTGGATGATTAATACTGGATCACAGGATATTTCAAGAGTCTTTGACACCTTCTAAGCACAAGTGGATCCATTATGTCCATCAGCAGAGATGAATATCTTCAGGCCATGTGAGTGAGTTGTCCTGATGTCTCCTCAGCGGAGTTATCACAGATGAGTCATTTGTGTAAGGACAAAGAAACAGAAAGGACACCCAGCTCGTAGCCTGAGGTGGCAGGTGTGCACGCCTTCAACACCTGGATTGTCTGAGTTGCCAGCATTCCAGTTTTTCACACTTGTGGATACATTCTCCTTCTAGGATAATAGAGTATCACCCTTATCTTAAATCCCTTCCCACAATCTAAATTAGCAGGCATATTTGGGGAAAAGAGAAAAGAAAAGGTGCATACCAAAGCCTTTGTGTAAGCCAGGACAACCGGTGCAGCCTCACATTGAATATTGTGTGCCATTTTGGTCACTGCAACATGAGAAAGACATTAAGCTGTTAGACAATGTCCAAAGGAGGGTAATAAAGATGGTGACAGCCTTGAGGGGAAGCCGTATGAGAGTGGTTGAGGTCACTTGGTCTGTTCAACCTGGAGAAGAGGAGACTGAGGGGAGACCTCACTGCAGTCTACAGCTCTCTGGTGAGGGGAAGAGGAGAGGCAGACACTGATCTGTGGTGAGCAGTGACAGGACCTGAGGGAATGGCCAGAAGTTGTGTCAGGGGAGGTTTAGTTTGGATATTAGAAAGAGGTTCTTCACCCAGAGGGTGGTTGGGCACTGAATAGGCTCCCCAGGAAAGTGGTCACAGCACCGAGCCTGATAGAGTTCAAGCATTTGGATTATACTCTTAGGCACATGGTGTGATTGTTGGGGATGGTCCTGTGCACGCTTAAAAGTTGGACTCAGTGATCCTTATCGGTCCCTTCCAACTCAGAATATTCTGTGATTCCAATATCCTAAATACCCTAATATCTAAAATACCAATATCCTAAAAAGAGCAAGAAAGTAAAAGTAGGGTCACAGTTCTTTGTATTACCAGCGATGCCCTGGAGTAGCTGTTTCAACACTGGGCACTGAATGGCATATGAATTGCTCAATGAAAGGCACAAAACTTGTGTGTAAGGGCAGTATTGGAGTTTCTAGGAAAATCCCGAACAGAATATATTAATATAAAATGTATAAAGCAAAACACAAAAACAGCCTGAAGGTAACTGCATATTTTTATGTTGATGCTGAAGGGCAATAGCAGAAACCTGTTATTTCACTTGCAGAGCTCTAAGCTACTTATTGCTTTCTTAGCTCTTGCTTCTAAGATGTAACTACTGTGTAAACCAAAGTTTAGCTTTAAAATTGAGGTTTTGAGGCTTAAACAGCTGAAATTTAATCTAAAACACTTGATTACCTTCTGAGGTATATTAGCCTTCTACCAAAAGGACTTAATGGAACAATAAAAGCTTATTTTAGACCAGTTGCTCCATGTTGTTAATTTGTTTCTATTTCGCTGTCCTAAACCTGAATTCATTAAGAAACAAAAGTACAGTTAAGAGAATTAGTTCTTGTAAGGATTAAGTTCTTTGAACATTCAGGTTTAGGACACAATGGATACACCCATCTATGTCTTTGTTTTGAAAATTTTATTTCATAATGCAAGCAAAGCATGTTAATCAGATGCTTGACATTCTCCAAAGCAGTACATGCAATATTCTCTCATTCTACATTAAAAAAAAATTAAAATCCGTGCTTGTCTTATTGCTTTGTTTACCTCTATTATTCTTTTCCTCTTTGAGGCTTCTTCAGCTTTTCCATGTCCTTCAACATTTCTCTTCTGATTCTGTATCCTCCCCATGCTCTCCCACATTTGTCCCCACAGTCATGGACATTGCTAAGGACCTGCTCTTTTTATTCCTTCCCTCACATCTTCTCAGCCGTGGATATTATTCTTCATGTAGAGCAAAACATTCTTGATCTCTTGTTCTGTGCAGAGAAGATCTCATTGAGACTTTCTTCCATAGGCAGCAAGCTTTCTGCATACCAGTATTTGCAAATTCATTTGCTCTCTTACAGTAATCCAAACTAGCACTCTTGCCTGATTCTGGTATATGTAACAATCATTGACCAAGAGCTCTAACCATTAATATCATCTCTCTATATACTGTATTTTTCAAAGATATCAAAACAGATTTTTTTATCCATAACAGAAAAGACAGAATTTCTTTACCCATAATATTTCCTGAACACTGTGACAATAGTTTTTAATGCATATTTAGCACTGAGTTTATGGGTTTTAAAGCAAGAGTGACGTAATTGACAGTTTTACATTATTTATTTTTGTTGTTTCCTATTTTTAGGGAACTCAACCATAATAAATATTTATAGACATGAAAACAGAAAGCAGAAGGAGCAAGTTGGTTTAGCTGAAAGTTTCTGAAATGATTCAGTTGCCACATTTCCCAGAACACCGGGGATGACTATCACAATAAAACTGTAGTTCCCACATGTAAATGTTCTAGTCCTTCTGGATGACCAGAATGTTTCACAGTCAAGATACATTTTTCAGAACATTTATTCCCAATCTTCATTCATATAAAATACCTGCTGCTATACATTTCATTTGAGGATGTAAGAGGCTATCAACAGTTCAAAGAATCAGACTCCTGGCAGAAAAAAAAACAACATGACTTAAATCTGTTAATCAAATTATTAAAACTTTTTCATTTTTTTCTAATTCTAATTCTAATTCTAATTCTAATTCTAATTCTAATTCTAATTCTAATTCTAACTTTTTTAGAATAAATATTAATAAATAACAAATTAGTAGATTAGATGCATTGAGAGAAAAAAATAGAATTAGAAAAAATTCTAAATGCAGATTTCTGATAGAAACGTACTCATGCCTAAAAGTAACAACAATAATTATAAAGGTTATTGGACTTCAATGTTTATTGTTTGTTTATTTTTCAAGAAAGCAGTGATCTATGAATTGCATCCTTTTGAATTTGAATTGCATCCACACAGATATATTTGTGGACATATTTTATGACACTGATTAAAAAGGAACATTTAGAGGACATTTACTTTAAAGTTTTGTAGCCATTTGAAAAAGCACACAAAGTCCAGTTGAGAATACATTATGGTCACTTAGTATAAATAAAGGAGGAAACAAATAACCGGTTAGTAGTTTCTGTAATAATAAAGTGCAGTACAAAATCACTTTAGAATGCATCTTGTTCCTGGCCTATCAGCCTTTACCCAGTAGAAGAAAATCTGTTCCCTACACACAAAAAAACATGTCTGTAGTTTTCAGCTGGAAACAAATTTCTGTGACTAATAAGTGATGAGATCTTTTCTTCTTCTAAAGGCACACAGACAAGCTGGGAATCTACCAACACAAAGCAAAGGAATTCTTTATAACTTACAGCTCTGAAGAAAGTACAGGTTTTTTCACGATATTTATCCTGACAAATGGGGAAATGTACAGCCTTAAACAACCGGGAGAAAGGATAAAAAGAAAGCACATCAACTTCAGCTTTTGAGTATTTTCCTTAGGATCCAATTGTTAATCTGAGCTTCTGAAGTTCACTTGAAAGAACAGCAGCTCCTTGGAGAAGCACCTAATCTGTTCGTGATAGATCTCACAGAATGAACGTTTTTAACAACTTATTTCTTAAAAGTTAATACTTAAATTTCAAAGTCAAGCAAGTACATATAAGTACATATATGTATAAAAAGTACATACTTTAAAGACTCAAGGAGTTTTCAAATTAGATATTTTAATTTTTCAGAAGAATAACTAAAAATGTTCTAGCACAGGTTGAAGGGAAATTTCCAATAAAGGAGAAATAATTAAAATGAGAGAGAAGATGTCAATGTCTGACCTTTCCAGCTTGCATGCCAGTTGCAAAACTGTCCCTTGTTGTAACGAATGAGCTCTGGGAAAAAAAAAAAAAACAAAACAGGATGGTTCCACCTTGCACAAGAAGACTCAGGAAGGGACCAGAGGGACCAGCTATGGGGTAAGTGGGAATTGAAGCTGAGGGTACCAGTGAGACCAGAACATCTGTGTCCTCACCAAAGAGGGCACAGGTCCCACAACACCCCAACAAGGAAAATGGTGCAGGGTCACAGCCACAGCCAGGGGAAGCCAAGGGACCTGTGACCACCACACCAGTCCCAGCCAAGGGGCAGGTCTGAGGCCAAGCCAGTGGGTCAGTGTCCACAAGGCAGAAGCCTGGGAACATGCAGCCCAAGGATGAGTGCCCAAGCTGAAATGCATCTGCTGAGTGAAGTCAGAGGGGCCACAGGAAGGGTCCTTGCATGCTTTTCCCCTGACAGGCCTGCTCAAGGCCATGAGAGTGGAGGAAGCTGCACTCCAAGGTTTGACCACCACACCTCCAAAGAGGCACAGGCAATCATGATAGGTGAGATTTTTTTTTTTATTATTTCCGCCAGCATGATTTTAAGTGTTTTAGCAGTTGTCCTGAAAAGAAATTCTGGGAATAGGTGCACAAAAACTTTTTGGGTCAATGGTAACCTAAATGGAAAGAAAAATTGAAAAATTAGAAGAAGAAATACTTGAAAATTTATTTTTAAACCAGTCTTAATTTATTTTTTTGTTGTTATTCAGACTAATCTTTTCTATTTCTAGACATTTCCTTAGATATAAAAATGAGCTCTACACGAAAGAGAGAGAGCATATGTAAGAGATGGTTTCATCTCTTACTCTTTTTGTTGTTTTCACATTGACTGGTTTGATGAACAAAATGGCAGACTCTAACTCCTGGCGGGGCTGTCTTCATCCTCCTGAGAGGACATTTTTAGACTACTTGCCAGCCCCCCTGGAGAGTCTACAGGAGAGAAAAGTTACATTTTCCTGCCTCGGCAAAGCCAACCTGCCCAGATACTGATGGTCTAACCAATCGGCAGCGCAGAGGAGTCTGCTCAGAGGCAAGCTGGCCAATGAGCATTGACCATGGGGTATTTAAGACCGTGCCCAGTGTTGCCAGTAGAGAGGGGTTTTTTTGTTGGTTGTCTTTTCTTTTGCAGGTCCAAGACAGACGGAGTTCAGTTTTGTTTGGGCCCAGGACTCATAGTGTTCAAGATCCAGTCCACCAGGTTCCAGTGTTCCAGTCTGCTCTGGTCTTGGCCCCACTCCTAGCTCCATCGCGCCTGACTCCATCTTGCCTGCCTCCGTTCCACCTCTCCCGCTTGCCTCCAGCTTGGTCGGATTCAACTCAAGAGTCCAGAGTTGGCTGCTGACCCCTGGGCCTGCCTGCCCATCTCGCCTGCCTGCCCATCCACCCTGCTCACCACCTGCTGACTGCCTGAGGTCGTATGCACCCAGTTTCTTCCGTCACTGGTGGTGGCAATCCTTTTGTAATTTAATTTTGTAGCTCTTCCCTTTCCTTATTTTTCCCCCTTCTCGTCCCCTCTTCCCTTGTTTTTGCCATTTACTTATTGATAAAAATAAAGTTCATTTTCTGTTTGAGACCTTAACATTTGGATTTAGTGCCTTAATCTCGTCTTTGTAGTATCCATTTAAAGAACCTCATCACAGCCGCTAACCAGACTGTAACAGTCAACTAAAAGCTTTAGCTAAAAGGGAAGCTTTGGTCATGGACTTAGGAGACCCAAATCCATAACAGCCCAACAGTTGCACTGTTCAAGGAGCTACTTCCCTTTTTCAGGTTATAATACAAAAATATATTCAATAGTAAAAATCAAGTTATTATAGACACATATGCAAAAGATTAAGATATATGTCTTTTTCCCCAGCTGGCAAAAACATTCTAAAAAACCCCTAAATTCACACAAAGTCAAATAGCAAACACTGTCTCTATGAATTCTGTATGGCCTATTCCAGTAAGACTGGTGAGATAAGTAAAAATAATTTCCCTTGAGCTACAAAATTGAAACACCAACCTGAAAATTGTTTTGTTTAATGCTTGAATTTGGAATATTGTAACAAAATGTAAAACATAACAGTGCCAAGCAGTGACAATATAAGCTTCTACGATACCAATTAAAGCTACCTATTAGAGAAATCTTTTAAAATTAGCTTGTACTCCTACTTTTGAAATAATCTACCATGATCTTTCCTTCTTTGCTAATCTTACAGCTCATTTCTGATTTGCAATGAGCATGAACAGTAAATTCGTCGATTGCATGTCCCTCTGTGGTAAAAATAGAAGCAATAACTGTAAATTATGACCATATCAACAACATTAATTAATGGAATGGACAGGTAGTCAGCAAATTCCAACAAAAGAAAAATGAGAACAGAATAAAAGCCATTAAGGGTATTGCAAGAGGAAACTCCATTCTAGATAATGTTCCTTCTTCCTGTACAAGTCTGAAAATTTTTTTCTTCATTTTCTTCTTGAACAGGAAAGGACCCCTTTTACCACCAGATAAGTTAACTATTGCAACCTAGGCATGTTGTTCACGACAGGTTTATACCTTTATATCTCCTTTCTTACAAAAAAATCAGTACTCACGTAGTAGTTGACTCAGAATTGCTATTAACAGCAATCAACAGGAAAGACATGTCGTGCAATAGCAACAGCTCACCCTAGAGGCAAGGGACTGGCTCAAAGCTCATTATCCCTCTTTTTTTGATGTACAATCTCAAACAGGGTATCTCTTCCAAAGTAGGCATTGTTAAAGTCTCTTATCAAAGGAGACATCAATAAGGTAATAATATTTGAGTTCAATGAAATCACAACAATAAAGCTTCTAATATTTTCCCAAGACACTTTACCTCATACAATCTTGTCATAATGGATGCTTCCATACCTGCCTGTTGGTTTGTTTTTTGTGGATTTTTAGCATTCATGTAAAGAAATTTGGAGATTAATTTTCTAGCTGGATTTATTACAGAATAGGAACTGCGACTGACTGATTTATTGAAGCAAGAGCATTTGGCATGCTTAAATGACAAGAATCCACTTTCAAGACTTATCACTGAAGGACAAAAAGCTGGTATAGTATGTGGATTAAAGGATTCATATAATCTACACAGCTACGTTTTGAAATTCTGAGAGTTTTTACTCCCAAAAGTACTTACCCTGTTTCTGTGAACATAAGGAATCATTCCAGCGAAATCAATGGAATAAATGATAAGCATTACTGTACTAGAAGAATAGAATAGAATAGGAATAGGAATAGGAATAGGAATAGGAATAGGAATAGGAATAGGAATAGGAATAGGAATAGGAATAGGAATAGGAATAGGNTAGGAATAGGAATAGGAATAGGAATAGGAATAGGAATAGGAATAGGAATAGGAATAGGAATAGGAATAGGAATAGGAATAGGAATAGGAATAGAATAGTTCATCTGGAAGGGACCTATAAAATCATTTACTCCAACTGCCTGACCATTTCTGGGCTGATCAAAAGCTAAAGCAGTTTATTAAGGGCATTGTCCAAATGCATGTTAAACAATGTGAGGCCTGGGACATCCACCATACATAGGAAGTGTGTTCCAATTTTGCCCGCCTTCTTGGTAAAGAAATGCTTCCTGATGTCCAGTCCAAACCTCCCCTGGTACAGTTTTGAACCATTCTCACATATCCTATCACTGGATACCAGGAAGAAGAGATCAGTTAAAGATCATCAAGTAATCTCACTAAGATGAAAAACAGGACACTTTTTAAACAATAATTGAAAGGTAATTAACAATCCTGCTTAATTGTGCAAGAAAAATAATAAAAATATACAAATAGTGGCTTTTCACAATTTTAAATTTATTTCCTCCACCCAAAAAACTACCTACTTGCTTGATTAAACTTGCTGTGCTACCAGGATCATTTTTTAAATCAGACAGCTGTATCTGATGACTTGTGCCAGGTCAATACCAATTCTTCACTGTGCAATTCATCTAAGTTGACTTATCCACCACGTTAGTATGGAGCTTGATTTCTAATGTATAGCTTTATTTCTGTGAATTTAGATCCTCTCATGACTGGAAGACTGCAGAGGCATAGCAAAAAATCTTACATCTCTGTCCCAGAGATCTATCATATCTGAATTTGTCATAGAATTTTGAATCCCGAATTTAAAAATATAAATTTGGTTTGGAAATAAAATAAAATTATAAAAGAAAAGGGGAGGAAATGATAATTGTATAGCTCACTCAGTCACTCAGGAGTCCATGTTCTGATACATCATCAGAAGGACATGTACTTCCCTATTCACCAAAAAGAGTTCTCTGGCCTGTAAGTTTGTCATACCATTTTGTTTTTAGTTTTGCAGATAAACTCCTCCTATATTTCCCTATATTCAGTTAAGAAGAGTGACATTCAGATTCTCATTTTGCCTTTTTAGGCCATCTTTGATAGGCTTAAGTCCAGAATACAGAATTTGTATCAAGTTTTATGAAGGTATTTATTTCTCGGCTTAGAAGATTGGTCAGGGGGTTTTTTGAATATTACTGCTATTTGATTAAATAAAATGGCAATCCATCAATGTGCTTTTAGAAACATATAATTGGAGATATGATTGATGCTTAAATCTGAAAGGAAATAGTATTCTTAAAGCACTACATTAGTTGAAAAAGAACCAAAGCTTTTTCACAGTAAGGTTTTACATAAATTTCCAGAATCACAGAAAACAGTACCAAACTGAGATATTGTCAGAAATAGTAAAATCACTGAACTTCATTAATGGTAAACAGTATTATAAGTGGAGAGAAAAATGTTTGAAGAGTCTGCTCTGAAATTTGCTTGCTTGCTGTAGATCTGCTTGTCTTTAATTTCACTTGCACATCAAATTTGCAAACTTACTTATGCAACATGGAACTTCTACTCTTCATCAGCATATACTTATATTACTAAATAAATGATTTATAAGAAAACAGACATCCTTACTGAAACATCCTTGAATAGTCCCACGAACTTCGTCATTTAGAAGCATCTGTCTTCAGAAGTTTGTGCAATTCACTGACTTGTTAGAGTGGGTATAAGAGTTACAAACTTTTCCATGCTACTGTGGAGGACAATAGCGCTTTGATAGTAGGGCAGGTTCTTAGCACTGGCATGGTAGGTTGGAAAAAAGGCTCCTGCTTGACAGTAGACATCATCAGCACCAAGTCCACACACTTGCATTGCTGGATCCAGTAAAGCCACAGCTGCAGAGTGGTCTGCAGCCACTCAGTTACAAAAGCAGCCTCTTTCTCAGGGTTTCTTAAGTCTTTCTTATGACCAACTGCTTTGCCCAACACCAGTCACCCATGAAGGGGGATTTCTGCACAGCATCATGTGCAATATTTGCAGCTCATTTCACTAACATGAAAGTATACATTTGCACCACTGTTAAGGACTGAGATAGTCCAATTTTTTTTGTTTGCATGTCATCCAAACACCTCATAATTTTGTTTGCTTAGCAGAGAACTTTTCAAAGTAAACTCTGAGTTACAGATAATGATTTTTGCCATTATTAATGTAGCAGGGGATCAAATAGCACAAAAGCGGAGAGCATTTTCAAATTCATGTTGTTCAATTATTGAAATAGTTGACAATTGCTTTAAGAAACAAAATGACAAAAATATTCTTTTGTAAGTATCAAATCTAGTGGAGAGGTGAAAATTCAAATTGTTTTAAAAACTTCTAAGAACTTTAAAAACTTCTATGAGCAAACATTCTCAACTTAGTTAAATGCTATGCATAGGATTGAGGCCTAAAATCTACATATATCACTAAAATTTTACTAGATCAGAGTCTAATTTTTTTGGATACATTTATTTTTTTATGTTAGACAATACACACAGTCAGATGAACACAAGTTATCACCTGCAGCATAAATAAGGAAAAAATCACATACTTATCTACATTTACTTTGAAGTTCCAGGTTTGAATGCATATATCTTTTTTCATATTTATTTAGCATGTTTAGAAATGTTAAATAAAAAGAATTTGCAAAAAATGCAGGTTGATAAATTTAGGCTTTCTTGACAGATTAATGTTTCCATTGATTTTAAACCCAAATATTCTGAGGACATCCATAACAATAATTGTGTCTAATAGAGTAACTTTATCTGCAGGAATTAAGAAATGTCAGACACAGTTCTATGATCTGAATGAACTCTCATAGAAGAAAACAAAAAACTGAATGTCTGTGACTATCATACCCTGCTGTAGGAAACATCTGTGGATTTACTGCAAGACCTGGGGTATGATGAGCTTCATCACTATCACGTGCTGATATGTGCTATATGGTATATCAGGAAAAAGAATTTCAGAAAAGCTGGCTATCATGTCTTCACCATCAAAGACTCTTTTCACTAGCTACAAAATGGGGTTTCTTTGGTGCACCCTCACCCATTATTCATCTTTAAGTAGTCAAGCAAGTGCTCCAGGATTTAAAAGACACATTTTTAGTATTTACTATAGCAATCAGAAGTCAACAAAGAGCTACATAGATGGGACAGTAACATTTCATGATAGATATCAGTAACAAAATATACAGAAGATGCTGGTGCAAATTTGAGCATAAGAAAGGATTATTTCTCATTTCTGCAGTTCAGAACGATTTGAAAAATGAATGCCTGTCGTTAGCATTAGTACACCATCTTGTGGATAACTGGTCTAATTGGGAGTGTTTCTGCAACAGCCAGCAGTGTCCAATTGCTGGAAGCAACAGGATTGCTTCTTTTCATACAATGCTTAGAGTCACAGCAACTTTCTCTTTTATCATGGGTCATCATGACTCATTTTCAAATCTGCTTGGGAGGAACTTTTATCTTTGAATGTGAAAGAAGATATACCTATATGAAGAAAGACTAGTTATTGTTAATTACTTCTCTTACAACACACTTAAGACTAAAGAAAAAAATCACAGGCATTGAGCTCTTAAACATACTAGAGCAATATCCCCAGATATAGCAAACTAAGTATCTAATCCACAGTGAATACACTCTCATGGTCCTTTACGGTTACCACTGGCCCCTCGGGCTGCTCTTGGGTTCATTGGAAAGTAGATGCCAGCTTTGAGAGTATCTGCTGTTCTTCAGTACCAAAGATGCTAATAGCTTTCTTTATAGCTTAGACATTAAATCCAAAGTCTTCCGTAATCTATGGTGCTTCCAAAGCAGTCTTCATACAAACTTCAACCTTATTTCAGATCACTGGGGGGAAAAAAAAAGTCTGGGCTAAGCAGAAGGTGTAGGAAAGTTTCAGGATTTTCATATTAGTCATTTTTATACATCTATGATCAATTATCCCATTCTTTGCCATGTAAAATATGGCATTAGAAGGTGATTTGAATTGGTTTTAATTCCTCCAAGTTGGATGGCAGGGACTATTTGGAAATATTGCAGAGAAAATGAGAAATCTTAATCTGCATGTACCAACATGGAGGTCTCTAACTTTTTCAATCTTGTACTGATTTAGTACAACAAAATACACGAATCTTCATTCTCCATGACAAACTTTGACACAATGAAGACATTCTGTCAAATGAGAGGAACAGGTTGCTTTGAGAGGCTGTAGGGTCAATACAAATTTAGAATAGTGGAAAATTAATTTGAAATTATGCAAAGCTTACTATCAGCACAACAACAATGTATCTGTTTAGAATAGCTACAGAGACCAGAACAGTGGAGAGTATAGCTTATTGAACCTAATTCCTATGTAAGCTGCCTTTTTTGCCCTCTTTACTCTGCAGAGAAACACAAAGGACTTGAAAAAGTGTTTCAGGGTCCCATTGCTATGACTACTTGCCATGAGCAATATATACAATCTACTCGCAGGGACACCTATGGCCTATCTGTTACCCTTCTGAAAGCAACTCATATGAAATATTAGAAATCACATAGAAAATAAGATCAATTGTTCCATTTGCCATCCACTGAAATTTGTGCAGAGAAAAACTGTCTGAACTAAATACTCTTCCAAAATGCACCTTAACAGCCCTATAGTATACATATTTTAGAGAATAGCCTACTTTCCTTTGGAACCCTTCCCTTGCATTCTCTGTTGTTACTTCTGCCTAAAATGAAGATCGATCAAAACCGTAAACCAGAAGGAAAAAAACAATTTAAACCAAAAAGAATCAATACTTACACTTCTGTCTCCATAGCTTTGTGTTCCTTTCTGTATTTCATCTTCTACAAATACAGACAAATCAACTAATATTTATTGTGTAATAAAATAACTGGATACTTGATAATACAAGTGAATTGATTTCAGTGTGCTTTGCTGCATTCTGTAATATCACAAAAAAGGTTTAGTGGTTTAGGGGTTTTTCTTTCTTTCTTTTCTTTATTTGTTTATTATTTAGGCCTGATTTATCTTTAGAAGCTATACTGTTTGATATTGTCTTTTTATGAGGCTAGATCTGATTTTTAATGAGCATGCTTAAAACAACAACAGAGACAGAAGAGACGTTGGGATGTTATATCTGTTGATGATGTCCAACTGGGCAAGGAATCAATCAGTACAATTACTCAGATCATTTTGGAAATAAGCTCAAACAAGTACATAGCTGTAGTATTATGTGGCTGAGTTCATAATAATTACAGGTCTTTCAAATGGGGATTAGAACCTGAATGTACGTTTTTTAGTACAGTTTAAATTGCCAGAATTAGAGAGAAAAGATGGAAAACACAGAAGAGGAACTGGAGCCAATTAAATTGAAGATATTTCCTTTCAGCATATGTATTCAGCATGACATTCAGCACGCTATGACAATTTTTCATTCTGCACTCTGCTGCATATTTACTTCACATGCCTTAAAGTCAAAAAGAGGGTTGCATCACAAAGTTACTTCAGAACTTGCTGGCATTTTATTTTACCTCATTTCACAGTTAGAAGAAACTAAGTCTGGGATGAAATGTAAACAAAATAATGTCCTTGGAAAGACAGTAAAACACTCACAGCTACTTCAGCTGGTGGGCTGAACAGAAATACAGACAAAACATTCAAATCAACACGTACAGATGTTTTTTTTTCCTGACAGATCAAATACACAAAAATTTTATTTGATAAAACGAATTCTTTTTTCATTCCAGAATAAAATATTTTATGTCTTGCCTTTTTCCTCTGTAAAAAAGGAGTAAAGTGTAACCTCTGATTAGGTTGTTATTGTATCACTGTTTTCAGTTTCTGCAAAGAAACTGTATCTCAAAAGAAGAGTTAAAATGGCTTGCTTAAAAAATTTCCAAAGAGCATTCCAAAACAACAATCATTCTGCTGTTTTCACTTACCTATAAGCAGTATATATGGGGCCTCTGGTGGTCTAGTGGTTAGGGTGCAGGACTCTCACCGCTGTGACCCGGGTTCGATTCCCGGCCCCCCGGGCAGATGGAGCTCGTCAGCCCTGTAAGGCAATCCATCTAAGAGAAGGTCACTCTAAACAAACCTACGTCCTGGGGAACCTCACTGCCACTGTCCAAGCTCGCTTGGCCCCGGCAGATGAACCTCAGGATTAAAGGGTGGGCTCAGTTCAGCGCACGCTGTGTCTCACCTAAAAATCCACTGCGCAGGCTCGAAGGGTTAATGACCTTTCCCAAATCTTCGCTCGCGAAGACTGGCCATTATTTATTATTATTATAAGCAGTATAATCCTCTTACTCCATGTACACTCCTGGGTGGGCCAGTAAAATTTTCTCTTCTTGATTGACCTGTTCAGCCGTTCATGTGAAGTATTTCATTGTAAAATCATCATAATCCCATTGTTGATGGCTTTGCACAGTTGCAGTTTCTGGATCCTATTTTTTTTGTGCTGGCTCTCCCTGGGGCAGTCAAAGACTGTCCCAAATAGTCCTCTTGGGACAAGAAGAGATCATTTTCACATTCTCTGTGAAGACCTGGCAGAGTTTAACTGCTTATCTATTTACTGATTCTGTCTCCTAATGATGAATGCACAGAGCAGCTGTGTGCGACCAGTGCTTTTCATTAGTGCATCTGCAACAAGGAAACAAGACAGGAACAGATGGGAAGAGTTCACAAGCTGGATGGCAATTGACATAACAAAGCCCACCAAATGATGCCATTGTCCAGAGTCTGAAGGGAAAACAGGACCCTTAAGCTGTTCCTCTGCTATCAGAATACATTTGTGGAAGCACTGGAAAAATACACGGAAGTTCTTTACAGCTACTCCACATTCAAATGATGAAGTACAGTGGAGAAAATTAATTTTATTACCTCAAGGGTTAATAAACAGGACTCTGTTCTCATTCTGGTAACAAATAACACTGATACTAGTGTGACAGTGTGCCATAGAATCTGTTTCCTTCTTTAATATTGAATGAGCGGATCCAAATCAAGAGTTCAAGAACAAAGAATTTATCTGCAAAACTTATTTGACTCGATTATGACTTCACATTAACAATTAATATTTGCATTGGTAGTGCTTTCAGAATTAACTTTGCTAGGTTTTATTGGTTTCATTTTCCCAGAAAGTTAACAGACTAGCTAACTAGGAAATTATTAAGACAGCCAATACTGTCCTAGAGAACTGGAGCTGTCTTATTCAATTTCCTATGTCATTAATGGCCAGTCTTCGCGAGCGAAGATTTGGGAAAGGTCATTACCCCTTCGAGCCTGCGCAGTGGATTTTTTAGGTG